>NW_027507903.1:184494863-185094863 GCF_037356315.1 Lithobates pipiens
AGTTCTGTTGCAATTTCGTAGTCCCACTAAAAATCCATGATCACCTCCATTACTAGAAAAAAAGAATAATAATAAAAATGCCATAAATCTTTCCCCTATATTGTAGACACTATAACTTTTGCTCAAACCAATCAAAATACACTTATTGTGTTTTTTTTAACAAAAATATATAGAAGAATATATATTGGCCTAAACTGATAAATTCGTTTTTTTGCATTTTTTCATATTGGATATGTATTATAGCAAAAAATAAAAAATATTGTTTTTTCAAAAAGTCTTTTTTTTTGTTTATAGCGCAAAGAAAAAAAAAGCACAGAGGTGATCAAATACCACCAAAAGAAACCCTATTCGTGGGAAAAAAATGACATCAATTTTATTTGGGTACAGCGTTGCACACTTACACAATTGTCAGTTAAAGTAACGCAGTGCCGTATCGCAAAAAATGGCCTGCTTATTAAGAAGGTAAATCCTTCCAGGGCTGTGTATTTTAGCTGTCTGTGTCACATTGAGAATTCTCTTCACTTCCTGTCTCATAGCCAAAAAAGGAATTGAGATGAAATCTCTGCAAATTAAAGGGATCTCTTGGGCCCTCCCAGTCATCAGAACTAGTGTTCTCATTGGAAGATCTCCCCTCTATTACTGTTCTGGGAACAGCCCAAAATGTGGGATTTTCTTTTACTTTCATTTTCAGTGATAATGATAATGATAATTAGGACACATAGAGAGGGTAAATCTCCCTAACAGGGTCAGAGATAGCAATAAAAACCTGACAGGTATTCTAATCCATCTCCACTATGTGCCCCCTGGCGCTTACTGGAGCCATCGGCAGTGGTGGAGGCGATTGCGTCCTGTCTCCTGTCAGGTATGGAGATGAGTGAGGGGAAGATGGCCCCCAATCCATACAATTGCTGGACGGAAGCAACATGAAAACGTCACTCCCGCCCAGAGCTCTTAACGGGCCATTTTATTTAAATATATATATATTTTTTTTATTGCATTTTAGTCTAAATATGAGATCTGAGGACTTTTTTACCCCAAATCTCATATTTAAGAGGGCCTGTCATGCTTTTTTCTATTACAAGGGATGTTTACATTCCCTGTAATAGGAATAAAAGAGGCAATTTTTTTTTTAAATAGCGCCTGCATACGAAACAGTGTTCAAATCACACATGCGAGGAATCGCCGCGATCGGTAGCTCCTCTGTATCTTAAAACATGCAACCTGTAGAATTTTTTAAATGTCGCCTATAGAGATTTTTAAGGGTAAAGTTTGTAGCCATTCCACGAGCGGGCACAATTTTGAAGTGTGACATGTTGGGTATCAATTTAATCGGCGTAACATTATCTTTCACAATATAAAAAAAATTGGACTAATTTTACTGCTGTCTTATTTTTTTATTCAAAACTTACATTTTTTCCAAAATACGATGCTGCGCAAAAGAGGTGTGCAAAAAGACCGCCATTATATTCTCTAGGGTGTTAATAAAAAAACAATATATAATGTTAGGGGGTTCTAAGTCATTTTCTAGCAAAAAAATAAATTGTTTTAAACATGTAAACACCAACAGCTCAAAACGAGGCTGTTCTTTAAGTAGTTAATACCAGGATTTTAATATTTACAAATTTCATCCCTCTGCATGTCTGCAAACCAGTGTCCTGAAAATGCATAAATCTGTATTGTTTGTTTGTGATTTGCAGATTTGGTAAGTCTGGTGTATGCATTATCAGGGAAAGCAAGGGCACAGGGGGTAGTTTTTTTCATATGTGTTCTATTGATAAATATCATTTTTACATTTGACTATAATCTGGACAGACTTGGCAAGACATGCTAATGTATTTTAGTAGTAAATTGATACATGTTGAAAAAGCTATTTTCTTGGCAACAAATATACAGGCAATGCTGCTTTAAAGTTACTAAACCCAGGACCCTGTATTCAAAATATCTGATCTCCCATAGTACACAGAACGTGGAAATGCAATTATTTTAGTAAATATAAACTGCTAAATAGCTTTTCTCATCAACAGTATATAGCAGTCTTGTGACTTCTTTCAGTGTTCAGCCAAGCACTGGTTAAAGCTGTAGTGATATATTTTATAGTGAGTAGATAATTAGTAGTTATTATAATGATGACGTAAGTACTCTTCTGCAGCAACCCAATTCTTCCAGAGAGATGCACTTTATTGACTTCCAACACAGAACAAAGTCTTGCAGTAGATGACAAAATCCAACAGATTAAATGTGACAACGCTAGTAAATATACTAGCCTTCAGAGTCCCATGTTTCCTATACCTGTGCCTTCATAATTACACAGACAGTGAGACTGAGAGCAAGGTTATATTCAGCTTCAGTCATAAACTGCCCTAATTGGCATTCTTGCCGCCAAAAAAGAAAAAAGTGATTAAAAACCTGGGCCGCTCGCACATGCGGGGAACGAGGGGCGGCTTCGTTCCCCCGCATTGCTGGACCCTGGGACAGGTAAGTGTCCAATAGGGATGAGCCGAACACCCCCCGGTTCGGTTCGCACCAGAACTTTCGAACGGACCCCAAATTCGTACGAACTTTAGAACCCCATTGAAGTTTATGGGACTCGAACGTTCAAAATTAAAAGTGCTAATTTTAACGGCTAATATGCAAGATACTGTCCTAAAAAGGGTTTGGGGACCTGGCTCCTGCTCCAGGGGACATGGGTCAATGCCTAAAATGTTTTTAAAAATGGCCGTTTTGGCGGGAGCACTGATTTTAATGACGATTAAAGTGAAAAAAAAAGTTAAATATTCCTTTAAATATGGTGCCTAGGGGGTGTCTGTAGTATGCCTGTGAAGTGCAACGTGTTTCCCGTGTTTAGAACAGTCCCTGCACAAAATGACATTAAACGGAAATAACATCATTTAAAACTGCTTGCGGTTTTAATGTTATATCTGGTTATTGCAATATGGTTGAAAATCATTGAGAAAAATGGCATGGGTAGCCCTCCCTGCCCATTACCAGCCCCTTTGGGTCTTGTACGCATATTAAGAGGAACCCCGTACCCATATTAAAAAAAGGAAATGCGTGTGGCCCCCAGGCCCTATATACTCAGAACAGCAGTATACAGGCGGTGCAAACAAGACAGGGACTGTGTAGGTTTGTTGTGTTAAGTTGAATCTGTTTGTAATTTTCAACTGGTACATTTTTAAAGTGTAGCTCCAGTCAAAAAAACTATTTTTAAGCTTTTTGGAAAACATAGGGAAGGGTTATCACCCCTGTATAATTTGTTTTGTTGTCCATCTTTTTTCATCTCACTTGCTGTTGTCTCCTTCCGTTTGCAAGTAGGAGATGTTTGTAAGTTGGATGTTTGAAAGTAGGGCCCTGCCCTATATGCTCTGCAGAAATGGCGGAAAAAGGTGTTGGTTTTGCCACAACATTGTAAGCCCTGAAAGTGACTCTTGGTGGGTGCTGGAGCGCCCTGCTGTGAACAATTATATCAAGAATTGTAATTACATGCCATTGTTGAACAGTGGTAGAAAAATTGACCTTTGGTGGTTGTGGTGCTGGTGCCACAACACTATAAGTCCTCACAGTTACTCTGGGTGGGCACAGGAACGGGTCCTCCTGTGAAATATTATATCAAGAATTGTAATTACATGTCCCTGTTAAACAGGGGCAGAAAAATTGGGCCTTAGGCACTGGTGCTGGTGCCACGACACTGCAACCTCTCCCATATACTCTTGTTTTATTGCAGGAATTAGCCCTGCTGCAAAGCATTGCATCAAACATTGTAATTAAACGCCCCTGTTAAACAGGGGCAGAAAAATTGGGCCTTAGGCACTGGTGCTGGTGCCACCACACTGCAACCTCTCCCATATACTCTAGTTTTATTGCAGGAATTAGCCCTGCTGCAAAGCATTGCATCAAAAATTGTACTTAAACGCCCCTGTTAAACAGGGCCTGAAAAATTGGGCCTTAGGCACTGGTGCTGGCTGGTGCCACCACACTGCAACCTCTCCCATATACTCTTGTTTTATTGCAGGAATTAGCCCTGCTGCAAAGCATTGCATCAAACATTGTAATTAAACGCCCCTGTTAAACAGGGGCAGAAAAATTGGGCCTTAGGCACTGGTGCTGGTGCCACCACACTGCAACCTCTCCCATATACTCTAGTTTTATTGCAGGAATTAGCCCTGCTGCAAAGCATTGCATCAAAAATTGTACTTAAACGCCCCTGTTAAACAGGGGCAGAAAAATTGTGCCTTAGGCACTGGTGCTGGCTGGTGCCACCACACTGCAACCTCTCCCATATACTCTATTTTTATTGCAGGAATTAGCCAGACTGCAAAGCATTGCATCAAAAATTGTACTTAAACGCCCCTGTTAAACAGGGGCAGAAAAATTGGGCCTTAGGCATTGGTGCTGGTGCCACCACACTGCAACCTCTCCCATATACTCTAGTTTTATTGCAGGAATTAGCCCTGCTGCAAAGCATTGCATCAAAAATTGTACTTAAACGCCCCTGTTAAACAGGGCCTGAAAAATTGGGCCTTAGGCACTGGTGCTGGTGCCACGACACTGCAACCTCTCCCAAATACTCTAGTTTTATTGCAGGAATTAGCCCTGCTACAAAGCATTGCATCAAAAATTGTAATTAAACGCCCCTGTTAAACAGGGGCAGAAAAATTGGGCTGATGGCATCACCCAGAACCAGAAATGAGGATAGACAATCAACATAACAGGACAGTCACTCAGCATCAGCATAGGCAGTCTTGAAGGGATGTGATATTTAAAAAAACATTATTCGGTTACATCAGCTTCGGGTGCTTGGTAGCTGTGGGTGATCCAAGACTGATTCATCTTGATGAAGGTCAGTCGATCAACTGATTCGGTGGACAGGCGCACCCTGTGATCGGTAACAAAGCCACCAGCAGCACTGAAGGTGCGTTCCGAAAGAACGCTGGATGCAGGACAGGCCAGTAGCTCAATTGCATACTGTGCAAGCTCTGGCCAGTGATCCATCTTCAAGACCCAGTAAGCCAGAGGATTTTCGGTGGGAAAGGTGTCCAAGTCTGACCTTGCCCCTAGGTATTCCTGCACCATGTAAATCAGACGCTGGCGATGGTTGCTGGAACCGATCATACCTTGGGGCTGCGGACTAAAAAATTGTCTGAAAGCATCAGTCAGATGGCCACCTTCTCCACCGCTCCTTCTGACCGATGCCTCAGCAACACGTTGTCCAGGACCAGGCGTTTGTAACCTCCCAGTCTCTGGGAACGCGTTGCACAAACCTTTCTGCAAGGCCTCCCGGAGATGTCTCATCCTCTGCTCCCTCTGCGATGGCAAGATAAGGTCGGCAACCTTACCCTTGTACCATGGATCAAGGAGAGTGGCCAGCCAGTAATGGTCCCTCTCCTTGATCGGAAGAATACGAGGATCCTTCCGCAGGCTTTGCAGGATCAGGGAGGCCATGCAGCGTAGGTTAGCTGAGGCATTCGGTCCGGAGCCCTCTGGGTCACTAAGGGCAACATGATCCGCAGCTACCTCCTCCCAGCCACGTACAAGTCCACGTGTTTCTTGGGACTGTAAATCATCCCTACAAGACTGCTGCTGCTGATGCTGAGTGCCAGCCTCCACCTCCATGCTGACACAATCATCCTCCTCCTCCTCTTCCTCCTCTTCATCCTCTTCCTGTGTGATGGGTGGCACAGCAGGAACACTGTCTGGATAAAGGGGGCCTTGAGAGGCAAGGAAGTCCTCCTCTTCCTCCCTCTGTTCTGCCTCAAGTGCTCTGTCCATTATTCCACGCAGTGTATGCTCCAAGAGGTGGACAAGAGGTACAGTGTCACTGATGCATGCATTGTCACTGCTCACCATCCTTGTGGCCTCCTCAAACGGTGACAGGACAGTGCATGCATCCCTGATCATGCCCCACTGGTGTGGTGAGAAAAAACCGAGCTCCCCTGACCCTGTCCTGGTGCCGTAGTCGCACAGGTACTCATTGATGACCCTCTGCTGCATGTGCAGCCGCTGCAGCATGGCCAATGTTGAGTTCCACCTGGTGGGCATGTCACATATAAGGCGGTTCTTGGGCAGGTTCAACTCCTTTTGGAGCTCAGCCAGCCGAGCACAGGCATTAAATGATCGGCGGAAATGCACACAGACTTTCCTGGCCTGCTTCAGGACATCCTGTAAGCCGGGGTACCTGCCCAAGAACCGCTGCACCACCAGGTTAAGGACGTGAGCTACACAGGGCACATGGGTCAGTTGTCCCTGTCGGAGGGCGGAGAGGAGGTTGGTGCCATTGTCACAAACCACCATTCCTGGCTTAAGCTGGCGTGGCGTCAACCACCTCTCGGCCTGCCCCTGCAGAGCTGACAAAACATCCGCCCCAGTGTGGCTCCTGTCCCCCAAACAAACCAGCGCAAGCACGGCATGGCATAGTTTTGCCTGCGTACTTGCGTAGGCCTTGGAACGCCTACGGAGCACCGCTGGTTCTGAGGACAGAGCACTGGAAGAGGCCATGGAGGAAGAAGAAGAGGAGGGGGTGGAGGAGAGAGGTGTGTCACAACCAATAGTAGCATTTTGGAGGCGTGGTGGCGGAACAACCTCCAACACTACTGCACCTTGTCCTGCATCCTTCCCAGCTGCCTGAAGAGTGACCCAATGGGCCGTGAAAGACAGGTAACGTGCCTGTCAATGCCTTCTGGACCATGAGTCAGCGGTAATATGCACCTTACCGCTGACCGCCCTGTCCAGCGAGGCAAGGACATTGCCTTCCACATGCCGGTAGAGAGCCGGAATCGCCTTCCGTGAGAAAAAGTGGCGTTTGGGGACCTGTCACTGAGGAACTGCACATTGTACAAACTCACGGAAGGGGGCCGAGTCTACCAACTGAAAAGGCAGCAGTTGAAGTGCTAGCAATTTAGCCAAGCTAGCATTCAACGGCTGGGCATGTGGATGGCTGGGAGTGAACTTCTTTCGCCGGTCCAGCAGCTGGGGCAGGGACATTTGCCTGCTATAATCGGACGTGGGTGTACTGCTAGCAGAGTGCCCGGAAGCACTTGGCTGTGACACACCTAATTCTACACCTTCATTCTTCTCAGAGCAGGTTTCAGAGAGGACTGAAGGTCTAGTGGGGTTGGAGATGCCAGCTGATGAGGAGCAAGGAGAGGTCCGCTTTGTTCTTTGGTGTGGGTCTTTGAGGTACGCTTGCCAACGAGCTGCATGGCAGGTCAACATATCTCTGGTCAAGCATGTGGTGCCCAAGCGGCTGATGTTTTGGTCACGCAAGATACGCTTGAGACATATGTTGCAAATAGCAGCGGTGCGATCTGATGCACTCGTCTCAAAAAAGGCCCACACCAAAGAACTTTTAGAATAACGCGCAGAGGCAGCGCTCTGCACAGGCGGAGCTCTGCGGTGTGATTCAGTCGGTGTGCTGCCCCTAAGCTGGCCCCCGGAGGGCATCCTGCCTCGTTGGACATGTGCCTCCTCCTCCTCCTCCTCCTCTCTCCTACCAGGCACCCATGTGGAGTCAGTGCCCTCATCATCCCCTCCCTCTTCATCGCTGTAGCAAACCTGGCAATATGCTGCAGCTTGTGGAACATGACTGCCAGATTGCTGTCCTTCTTGAGCATCCCCTCTCTCTGCATTCACGCTACTGCCTTCCTCTAGCTGAGTGTCATCATCAGAGCCTACAAAACACTGGGCATCCTCCTGGAGCATGTACCCAACACTGTGCTCAAAGAGTTCAGGAGACTCCTCAGGAGGACGTGGTGGGTCTAGGGAAGGAGTCACTGATGATGACATTGAGAGGAGGGAAGACGATGCGTTGGCAGCTGCTTTGCTAGTACCCTGAGACTGGGTGAGAGAGGATGAGGAGGATGAAGAGGGCTTGGTCATCCACTCTACCAAGTCGTTGGCATGTTGCGGTTCAACATGTCCAGCTGCCGAAAAGAAGGACAAGCGTGTCCCATGGCCACGTGCTGATGACAATGCACCGCGTCCACGACCAGCACTGTTGTCTCTAGACACAGAGCCTGCTTGCCCTCTTTTATCGGCTCGCGCCTGTCTGCCTCTCCTTGCTGGCCTTCCAGACATGGTAATGGCCTGAAGGGAGTTGGGTAAAACAGTAGTTGGGTAGTGTATATTCTGCTGGAGGCACACAACACCCACTAACTCCTGCAGATGCCTTTATTATAGAACACCAGAGATAAAGGGGTATACTGTAATGGAGTCACACAACACCCACTAAGCCCTGCAGATGGCTCTATTAGAGAACAGCAATAAAGGGTAGATACAGGTGTATATTGTGCTGGAGGCACAAAACACCCACTAACTCCTGCAGATGCCTTTATTATAGAACACCAGAGATAAAGGGGTATATACAGATGTATACTGTGCTGTGCTGGAGGCACACACAACTTCCAATAACTCCTGCAGATGGCAAGTGGGCTCAAATAGAGAAGAGCTATGTAGGTGGATATAGCGGTGTGTAATGGGTACAGAGCACGCAGACAGCACGCACAAGCTCCTAACACTACTGACTGCAAGCTCTATTATAAAAGATAGATCACTAGCTATATAGCTGAGGTGAACATAGCGGTGTATACTGCGGTCAGGGCACGCAGACAACAACCACTACAGAAGAGCAAGATCGAAAATTGCCGATAACGATCGGTGTATACTGTGTTGAAGGTACACAGAACACCCACTAACTGCTTCAGACGCCAACACACTTCACAAGGCCACCGCGCTGGCGGCCTTATATAGTGTGGGGCGTGTACTACACAGCCTGAGCTATGATTGGCCCCAGGCATCCTGCCTGTGGCCAATCATGGCTCTCCTCGCTGCTGGCACTGTGATTGGCCAAGCATGCGGGGTCATAGTGCATGCTTGGCCAATCATGAGCCAGCAATGCACTGCAATGACGTAGTGCATTGTGGGCCGTGAGCGCCACGCGAATATGGGGCGAACGGCCCATAATGTTCGGAATTCGCCGAACGGGCGAACATCGGATGTTCGAGTTGAACGTATGTTCGACTCGAACATGAAGCTCATCCCTAGTGTCCAATTATTAAAAGTCAGAAGCTGCAGTATTTGTAGCTGCTGACTTTTATTTTTTATTTTTTTAGGGGCACCCCACTTTAACATTAACATAGCCCAGAGTCACTATCTGCCCCCTTTGATATGTGTAATTAGATTAGCAGATACCACCTTAACACCCTTAACCTTAAACTTAACACCCCCTTGATGTGTAGAATGGACTTGTCCTGGAATGCCTATATCCCTAATCTGTATTCTCGCATATCAACAAGTCCCCTTTGATATGTTAAAATTGAGTTGGCTTCAGTTGACAACTCAACCAATGTCAACTGAAATCTGGCCTGGTCAATCTTGTAGTGTATGTGAACATATATATAATAATACTATAAAATCCCATATAAATCGGCGAGAGCTCCGACATGGCCGCTTAAGCCACGAGCTCCGCACCACCCCGGACCGCCGAGCAGCCTTATGCCGCCATAAGAGCACGGATCTCCGTTCCAAACACTCCCCCGATTGTGGGAAAGAAGGGAGCACAACGACGGATGCCTGGTCCTCCTGCCCGACGCGATCTCGGGCCGCATTTTAACCGATCAGCGGGAAAAGGGTGTACCAAGATGGCCGCCGGCGCCTCAGCCTCGCAGTCTATCGCGGCCTACACGGACAAACCGCCAGAATCCAGGCAAGTTTTAACCCCAGCCACACTGTCCTACTCCCAGGTGGCACGGAGCGGCTCCCAACGTAGGCCGAACCCGCCTGATGATCCCTGCTCCCCTCAGGCTCCGTCCCCTGCGTCCACCGAATCCCTCATAGGCCACCACATGGAGGACTTTCCCCCTTCCCCTGAAAGCCTAGGCACTCCGCAGCCATTGGGACCTGCACCTCAGCAAATTTCCTTGATGGATATGTCCATTCTCCAAGCTAACCTGTTCTCCAAATTCTCTGAGCTTTTGGACAGGGGACTTGCTAACACTGCTACTCAGATCACAAGCAACATCAAATCTGACTTTGCCAATCTGGGTTCCAGAATCGAGGCCATAGAAAACAAAATGGACACTACGGTCGCCAGGACCAACCAAAACGAAGCACATATCAACACTATACAGGATCAACTTGACCTTGCCATTGCAAGAATCGATGACCTTGCGAACAGGTCCAGGAGGTATAACTTCCGAATCCGTGGCCTTCCAGAGTCCTTTGAGGACATCCCCCTTACAGTCCGGGACATCATTTCCCAATTGGCCCCACAAATCCCCCCTCAACGCCTGGACCTGGACAGGGCGCACCGTTCCTTGGGACCCCCCAGGAAAGATGGCTCCCCCAGGGACGTTATCGTGAAATCACACTACTATTCCACTAAAGAGGAAGTGATGCGTCAATCTAGATTGCAGTCAGATCTCCAATTCCAGGGCCATCGTCTACAGATTTTTGCTGACCTGGCTCCCTCCACCATACAAAAGAGAAGGGCACTTAAACCACTTCTGGTGGTGCTTAACCAGCACGACATTAAATACCGATGGACTTTCCCGTTTGCAGCGAAGTTTTCCTTCAACGGTAAATCTTTCTCTTTCTCCAATCTGACGGATGGTGAAAAACTCTTTCTACACCTGAAGCTGATTTCTCAGGAACTCCCCATGGATTATTCTGCGTCTTCAGCCGGGTCAGCCAAGAGACCCCCCCCAACTAGCCCGGTTTCGCCACTCTGGCTCAACGGTCGCAACAAGAAGAGCAAGGATGGTGGTCCCCCTTGACGGATGTCTACTGCGAAACTACCTTTTCACCTCTTTTCCTGACCTCGAGTGGACTTCCTCGGGCACTAGCCCACTCGCTGGCCGGAGGGATTTCCTCCAACCGCACGGTTGATTTGACCTTTTCATCCTTGTTACCGATGGTTCTTTTAAGGCACTTAGTTTTGGTTTTGTTTCCATAAGTACTTTTTTATTTGCTCTCTTTTGTTCATGGGGTTGGCATCCGGGTGATTAAAGGGGTTTTTCCCCCTTTAGCCCCTCCACGGTCTGATTGTGGATGGGCTCTAGGAGCACCTTACTGGTTGCGGCTGGTTCTTTTGGGACGTGTCCGTCTGCCCGCCTAGGGGTCCAGGCCTAACCCGGTCCTGTCCCTCTGGGTCGGAACGGACCCACTTTGCAATTGTAGGTCTTTGTGACTCATAAGTCTACATGGTGGGTTTGGGTTGATGGCTCCTCAGATCCACAGGCTCCCCCCCTCCTACTCGACACCATGTTGCTGTTTAGTTTCTAAGTTTGGGGGCGGGAGGTGGAAATAGTTGTTTAGGACCAGGGGCTCGGGGATGGGAGGTAGCCTGTCACTTCTTTTTAAGGTCTCCGCACCACAGCCCTAGACTTCCGCACCTTAGGCTGGGACCTAGCTAGACCAGGTCAGTCCTTTTCCTCCCACAACAGTCACTCTCCTGATTCAGTTTGGGTCCAACGACTGGCAGGAGACTGATGCTCTTAACTGTTTGTCATCCAGTAGTTATGTTTTCTTTTGTTTTATATAGTTATATGTTAGGATCCGGGGTGGGCCCAATGTGCTCTCACCCATATCATAGAGGTAGTTTCCTCCTCTCTGACATGGGCCTTTGGACGATCCGTATGATCGCTCAAAGCATTTTTGTTGGGGGTCGGTGGGTTATGTCGCACCGACCCTACACCAGTCTTCGTAGAAGACATGTTTCTGTGTTTTGTGTTTCCCTACCCTCCCAACCCTCATGTTTTTTCCTTTTTTTCCCCCAAGCGTGTCCGCAGACAAATAAAGTGGCTGGCTTTTGGGTCATCCGTATTTTCGGAATCGATCTGGGGACTTCGACTCGGAGGTTCTTCACCCAAAAGGTTAGTGGATGTATTTGGTTGATCATCTCCCCTCTCTGTTCTCATGGCTGATACACCCAATCCCAACGGGGATCTAAGATTGGTCTCACACAATGTACAGGGGCTTAACTCCCCTAAGAAGAGGAGAATAGCTTTTGACAAGTATAGAGCCCTTAAAATTGATATCGTCCTGCTACAGGAAACGCACTTCCCTATGCGATATAGACCTAACTTTATCCACTCCTCCTATCCCACGTTCTTCCTGGCAAATGCCACTACAAAAACTAAGGGGGTCGCAATTCTCTTCTCTAGACATTGCAACTATACACATATCTCAGAATATAGGGATCCAGAAGGCAGATTCATTCTAGTGAAGGGTACGCTTGAAGGAGTACGTTATTCTATAGTCTCTTACTATGCTCCCAATAAGGGTCAAGCCAAATTTTTCAATTCTCTCTATTCAACATTGGGGCCAATGTTGGAGGGCAAAGTCATTATGGGTGGGGACTCCAATGTAGCCTTCGACCAGGGCCTTGACAAGACTAAACCCTTTAAAGATCAAGCGATCAGACCCTCAAAAATGAGCAGTAAAATTGCGAAATTCCTCCACTCTAAAGGCCTAGTTGATATCTGGAGGGAATTAAACCCTAAGAGTAAGGACTACACGCATTACTCTCCCCCGCATCAGTCCTACGCTAGGATCGATCATATTTTGATCCCCCCTGCGCTAGTTCCTCTGGCCCTAAAAGCATCCATTATTGATTCCTCATGGTCAGACCACTCGATGGTCTTTCTGTCCATCCGCAATGTCTTCTCCACCAAAGGAGGAACACACTGGCGCCTAAACGAGTCTATCCTCAGTAACCCTATTCATGCCAAATGCATAGCCGAGTCCATTAAGGATTACTTTTCAACCAACGCTACGGAAGGTATCTCCCCAGAAACTATTTGGGCGGCCCATAAAGTTACTATTAGAGGTGAACTGATTAAACTATCCTCTCGTCTCAAGAAAGAACGGGTTGTAGAGATACGCGCTCTAGAGGCCACATTTTCGAACCTAAAAAGGGCACATAAGCAACATCCCTCTAAGGCCTCGGCAGACCAATTAGATAAGGTTAGATTAGAACTTAACTTAAAATTAACCGCATCAGCAGAGAAACAGATTAGATGGAGCGGGGCCAAATACTACATACATAAAGACAAAATAGGAACCATGCTTGCTCGTAAACTAACCCCTAAAGTTCAATCGCGATCGTTCCCCAAACTTAGAGTGAACGGCCAACCCCCCACTTCTAATCCAACTAAAATCCTGAAGGCTTTTAAAGAGTATTACGCTAAACTATATAGCCAAGATACTACAGGGAGGGCCTCAAATATGTCTGCCTTCTTTCAAGGCTTTAACCTACCATCATTGTCTTCTGCACATAAAGACATTATGGAAGACTCCTTCTCGGAGGAGGAGGTCTTGGCAGTCATTAAGGCCTTGAAACCTGGCTCAGCCCCCGGCCCTGACGGACTATCTACCCCATACTATAAGACCTTCGGAGACATCTTAGCTCCACACATGGCAAAAATTTTTAACTCTAAAACGGAAGGTTCCCCCTTAGACCCACACCTCAACACCGCTTTTATCACAGTGATCCCCAAGCCCAACAAAAACCATGAAGAAGTTGAAAATTTTCGCCCTATTTCCCTTATTAACAACGACCTCAAAATTCTAACCAAACTTTTAGCCAATCGCCTCTCTTCCTTCATTAAATACTATATTCACAAAGACCAAGTAGGCTTCATACCGGGAAGACAGGGTCCTGACCAGATTAGAAGAGCAGTTGACATTGTCTCTTTACTCCAATCTGGCTGGAACGGTAAACGAGCTCAGGAAGGGATGATTCTATCCCTAGACCTACACAAGGCCTTTGATGCAATAGACTGGTCGTATATCTTCCTTCTTCTAGACAAATGGGGTTTTGGTCCTCGCTTCAAAGGAATCCTGGGCTCATTGTACTCGACTCCTACAGCCATGATTCGAATTCAGGGTCAACACTCAGAACCACTAAAAATAGCGAGGGGCACTCGGCAGGGATGCCCTCTTTCCCCCCTAATTTTCGCTATGGCAATCGAGACCTTGGCTATAGCAATTCGCTCAAATCCAGATATTCAAGGTGTCTCAGACGGGACAAGGGTTCACAAGTGCGGCCTCTTTGCAGATGACTTACTTCTCTTCCTTACTTCACCGACAACATCCCTTCCCAATCTATGCAAACTCCTCCAGGATTTCTCAAACGTTTCGGGTCTCAAGGTGAATTATACTAAATCACATGCCCTGAATATCTCTCTTAGACACGAAACCAAATTAGCTCTACAGAGCTCATTCAATTTTAAATGGAATGACTCCTCTATAGAATATCTGGGCATCAACCTAACGGCCAAGATAGAACAGCTATACAATGCAAACTTCCCCCCCATTTATCGAAAACTCGAGGAAGATCTGAGACAATGGGAGAAGGGAGGGTTATCATGGTTGGGTAGGATACATTCAATTAAAATGACTTTGCTTCCAAGATTGTTATACCTTTTCAGGGCTTTACCCATCAATATCAAATTGGATCATTTAAGGTCTTTCCAAGCTAAAATAAACAAATTCATTTGGGGGGGGTAGAGGCTATAGGATCCCCCAGCAGACTCTGTACGTCCCCAAATCACAAGGTGGCTTGGGGTTGCCGAGATTGCTCTGGTATTTTCAGGCTGCCAGATTGGCTCAGCTCTCAGTAATCTATAACAGCCTGGAAAGACCGGACTGGGTATCCATTGAAAATCAAGCTGCCCCGGACTACACCATTGAGTCGCTACTCTGGTCCCCCCCAAGGCATCGGCCCCCCATTCTTTCCCCGATCCTCTCACAATCGCTCCTCCTGTGGGACAGGTTGAAAAAATCCCCACACCTCATCTCTCATATAAAACCACTAGCTCAAATATTCAACAACCCAGATTTCCCTCCGGGCCTGGACTTCACGGCTTTTAAATGGTGGAGAGACAAGGGTCTATATCGCATAGGTCACTTTCTAGATGCTCGGGGCCCTATTACCCTGGGACATTGTGTGAACCAACTAGAGATGCCTCCCTCAGAACGCTTCAGGTTCTACCAAATCCGCCATTTCCTCCTACAGCTTTGGTCGGGTAAGCAAACCTCCCCAAGCTGCACTCCGTACGAATCATGGTGCGGACAAGCCTCGGAACAGAGAGGGGCAGTCTCAGTGGTATACCAGGCCCTGGCTCATCAACCTAATAAATCCTCGTACATGAAGGCCTGGGAGACTGAACTGGCATTTAACATGACGATAGAGCAGTGGCAGACTTCCTTCTCCAGAGCCTTTAAAGGCATTAAAAATGTTTCATTAATAGAGGCTGACGTTAAGGTTCTCACCAGGTGGTATCTAACCCCCGCTAGACTCTCCTTGATGTTCCCCTCAGCTGACCCCTGCTGCTTCAGGGGGTGTCTCCTGACGGGGACCATGGCCCACATTTGGTGGGAATGCCCCAGAATTAGGCCATTCTGGACCAAAGTCCTACCCTTAATAAAGACTGTCACTACCCATGTTATCCCGAGAAGTCCTGCCATTGCACTACTTAATGCTAACCTCCCTGGGATTCCGAAATACTCTCGTAAACTAATTCACTTTATATTACTGGGAGCCAAATTGACAATAGCCAAAGCTTGGAAACTCCCTAAAGTTTCCTTTGCAGCCGCAGTCAAAAAAATCTCTGGGATTATGGTACAGGAGAAACTTTCCGGAATCCTTCTAGACACTACGGCTCAGTTTGAAGCTACGTGGGAGCCTTGGGCTCACCATGTGGGCATTTCGCTAATCCCGGGTGTCCCACCCTAGTTCCCTGGATTACCCTCGATAGTAATGGACGCTCAACTGCGGACACGCTTCCCCTCCCCCCCCCTTTTTTTTTTTATTCCCTCCTTCCTTTTCCTCTCCCCTCTCACCCCCTGTCCACAGGTTCAGAAGCCTGTTGTTTTTGTTTCAGTTGAGTCTCAGTGGGTTGCTTCAATTTCAAAGTCTTGCTCGGTATTCCAATTTTTTCCTGCAATGTTTTATGCTACGGTTGAACCGAGATGCGGGCAAGGCTATCACACCACTTTTATGATACCTCTCCATTTGGATCCAGGAGACCTCCTCCTCATGGGGGGATAGCGTTGGTTACCGAGTGTCCCCTCCTCCGCACAGTGTGCTCCCAGTCGGGGTGCGGGGGAGGACTAGCTAGTGTTTTCCAGATTAGACCTCGCCTCTCCCTAAAGCTAGCTAGTAAACGTCTCCTATGAAGTGTGTCTATGCTTCACATCCTGGACGGTATACTAGGTCACCCCTGATACGTTTCTCTTGCAATGTATGTTACTTGTTTCAAATATGTATGTTCACTTGATGTATACTGTTTTGTCTAAATTCTCATGATTGTCAAAACCAATAAAAATCTTTGAAAGTAAAAAATCCCATATAAATCTAGCAACATATTACAACAAAGCTTGTAGGGTGCTGATTGGCTCTGTGGTGATCACATGCACCCTCCCAAGAAAAAAAAAAACTCTGTGATATCAGGAAATTATTGTGAGTCAGTGGAAGCCTTTGTACACACGGTCGGACATTCCGACAACCAAATCCGTCAGATTTTGTCTGATGGATTTTGTCCGAAACTGTTGCATACACACGGTCGGACAAAGTTGTCGGAAAATCCGATCGTTCAGAACGTGGTGACGTTATTTCATTATGACGGGACTACGTTCACGCTAGTAGCCAATAGCTTTGGTGTAGGAATTTGATCTGAGCATGCGTGGCACTTTGTCCGATCAGAATTCTCTACACATGATCGGAGTATGTCCGATCGGAGCATTTTGTCGGAAAATTTTACCAACAAGTTGGAAAACTTGGTCCGTCGGATACTCCGACGGAAACAGTCCGATGTAGACCACTTACAGTCAGAATATCCGACAAAACGGCCCGATCGGACACATTCCGTCGGAATCTCCGACCGTGTGTACAAGGGCGAAGAAGGGAAGGATCAGAGAAGACAGAATCAAACATCCTTTTTATACAATGCAGAGGATTATACCTTAGGTTCCACAGTGAGTATAACAAACATGCTTTACTGCATTTACAGACAGGTTTTACTGTTGTGGGTTTAGTAACAGTAAGTCTAGTAGAATGCTGTTACTGTGGTTTGGTTTGCATAAATGCAGTTTGTTGTGTGAAAATAAGATGGTTTTGAATGTCTGTTTATTATCTAAATGTAAAATACCAAGTTTCTAAATCATTTATTTGTATACTAGTTTGAGGAAAAATCATAAAACCAGTCAGCTTTTGGGAACTTAAAAAAATTCAGATTATCTCTGGATATGATTTCACATTTGTGGTGAACACAATGTTGGGTGAAAACGATTGCTTTAGTAAATCAGCCCTACTGCATGGTTACTTTCTAGAGTAGTGAGTAATAGACTACCTTTGCAGCCTAAGAGGTTTTCTTTATTAGAAATAAAAATAGCTCCGGGAATAAACACATTAGATATGTTCTGTATTTTTACAGTGCTAGTAATAAAAAAAAAATATTCTGTAAGTATTTTACCTAGAAACGTTTGCAGTGTGGTCTGCTGTATAATACCTTGGTCCTGATTTTTTTTTTTTTGAGTCTTCTCGCAACAGGGTATAAAGTTGTAATGAGTGAATTGATTCTTAAATAACATGAATTGTAGAGTTGAATTTTTTATTCACTTAAATATATGCTTGCAGGCTCAGTTTTACAGTCAGTTAGTGAGCAGAACTAGAAGTTCTAGGAACATCTATTCTAATATTGTTATTATTATTGGAACACACAGTACCTCACAAAAGTGAGTACACCCCTTTCCCCTTTTCATGTGACAAAAGTAGTGAGTGTACAGCTTGTATAACAGTGTAAATTTGCTGTCCCCTCAAAATAACGCAACACACAACCATTAATGTCTAAACCGCTGGCAACAAAAGTGAGTACACCCCTAAGTGAAAATGTCCAAATTGGGCCCAAAATGTCAATATTTTGTGTGGCCACCATTATTTTACAGCACTACCTTAACCCTCTTGGGCATGGAGTTCACCAGAGCTTCACAAGTTGGCACTGGAATCCTCTTCCACACCTCCATGATGACATCACAGAGCTGGTGGATGTTAGAGACCTTGCGCTCCTTCACCTTCCATTTGAGGATGCCCCACAGATGCTCAATAGGGTTTAGATCTGGAGACATGCTTGGCCAGCCCATCACCTTTACCCTCAGCTTCTTTAGTTTTAATTAAAGAAAAAAGGAGGAAAAAAGGGAAGAAAAAGAAAAAAGTTAAGAAAAGCAGATAAGTCCACTTATAAAAGGTTAAGTCAAAAAACTGCCCTGATTGAGTCCTTATTTAAGGTGTTAGTGCCGTAACCCAATAGCATATACAAACAAAAAAGACGCAGTTCGATTAGCATGAACTGCAAAAAGAGGTTACTTTTGACACCAAACAAAAATTCTTTACCTCATACAAAAAGGTTAATTAGAAATATATAATTTATTTTAGATTTCAAATATCATATTTAACCATAATTTCATTAGTAAAAAAACCCAAAGACCATTCGTAAAAAATGTCCATTCCCAAAGTAAACCCAACATGAATCATATAAGACAAACCACAAACAAGACATAAATAACACACACCACAAACACAAAAAAATGGTTATTATAAACAAGTTAGACCGGTAAGACCACTTACAAAATCTGGGGATATGTTTATCTGGCAATCGGCAGCAAGCATGAAATGGAGACTAGTTCTAAATTAAAACTATTGCTAACAGCCTAGTTTCACTGAATTCCTTTGTGAAAGAGTGTCCATTCGATGGTTATAGATATATAGTCCATTCGTAAACAGTGTTCAATGTTACCAATTTTGAATGTTATTAGTTTATATTTATCAAATCGATTCAATAGTTTTCGAAAACAAAAAAAAAAAACTGTTAATTCACAAAGGCCACAAAAAATTAATTGATGTAAAACGAGACAGCCAGTTTACTTAATGGCTAAAAGACTGTTCATTTCCTTTTGGTCAATGAATACTGCAACTTCTCAATGTGTCAACACACAATTCCAAAAAGCCTTAAGTTATATCTCATGAAATACAAATATTTGTTTCTCTGTGGAACAACGAATTGTTCGATCCGGAAAGGATTGCTTCACGAGCACTATGTTTTTGCTCTACTGGCATATGTTGCATAACATCCACATTATGTGCACTACTCACGGACCGACATCGATCGTTATTGTTTTCGATATGGAGACCGTCCGGGATCCCAAAGACCAAAATGTGTAGTCTGTTGTTGCTGTTTCAGCACTTGTAACACGCTTTCAGTAACGTGGGCTTACGGGGACTCCGATCATCCATTCATAAAGATAGTATCGAATCGCTCGAAAGAGTAGACACTCCATATATCTGGCTGCAGTCGCTGTCTCAAGCTCATGCGAGGTTCGTCCAGCATCCGGATGTGACGTCAATGCATTTCGCTGGCTATTAGCGTAGCTTCATCTCGGACGAATCGTACCACACCGTCACACGTCCTTTTGTAATGAATTACACGAGTTTGTTCAATTAGTCAATCACCATTTGTCTCTGCCTGTGGTTAACGAAAATATTGGGTCTATCCTAAGACCTCCCTACATTGATACTACTTCTACAGGTCCTTCACTATTTTCGTGGTCGGACATTTTAGGGAAATAGACGCATAGGATACTAACTAACAAAGACTAACAAATAGCAGACAATGACCTAAACACACACACCAGGCTCATGCACTAACAGATACCAACAAAAATACCACCCACAACTCTACCACCCCCAGATTTAATGAGGAAAAAATAGACCATGAGAACTCAGCTTCTTTAGCAAGGCAGTGGTTGTCTTGGAGGTGTATTTGGGGTCGTTATCATGTTGGAATACTGCCCTTAAGCCCAGTCTCTGAAGGAAAGGGATCATTCTCTGCTTCAGTATGTCACAGTACATGTTGGCATTCATGGTCCCCTCAATGAACTGTAGCTCCCCGGTGCCAGCAGTACTCATGCAGCCCCAGACCATTACACTCCCACCACCATGCTTGACTGTAGGCTAGACACACTTGTCTTTGTACTCCTCACCTGGTTGCCGCCACACACGCTTGACACCATCTGAACCAAATAAGTTTATCTTGGTCTCATCAGACAACAGGACAGGGTTCCAGTAATTCATGTCCTTAGTCTGCTTGTCTTCCGCAAACTGATTGTGGGCTTTCTTGTGCATCATCTTTAGAAGAAGCTTCCTTCTGGGACTACAGTCATGCAGACCAATTTGATGCAGCATGCGGCGTATGGTCTGAGCACTGACAGGCTGACCCTCCCAGCACTCATACATCTATTGCCAAAAGACAACCACTGGATATGACGCTGAGCATGTGCACACAACTTCTTTGGTCGACCATGGCGAGGCCTGTTCTAAATAGAACCTGTCATGTTAAAATGCTGTATGGTCTTGGCCACCATGCTGCAGCTCAGTTTCAGGGTCTTCCTATAGCCTAGGCTATAGAGCAACCATTATTTTTTTCTGGTCCTCAGAGAGTTCTCTGCCATGAGGTACCATGTTGAACTTCCAGTGACCAATATGAGAGAGTGAGAGCGATAACACCAAATCGAACATACCTTCTCCCCATTCACATCTGAGACCTTGTAACACTAACAAGTCGCATGACACCGGGGAGAAAAAATTGCTAATTGGGCCCAATTTGGACATTTTCACTTAGGGGTGTACTCACTTTTGTTACCAGCAGTTTAGCTGTGTGTTGAGTTATTTTGAGGGGTCAGCAAATTTACACTGTTATACAAGCTGTACACTCACTACTTTACATTGTAGCAAAGTATTATTTCTTCAGTGTTGTCATATGAAAAGATATAATTAAACATTTATAAAAATGTGAGGGATGTACTCACTTTTATGAGATACTGTGTTTGGGACTAAGTTTCTTTCCTGTTCTGTGTGTCCAAAAGACCTGATAGCAGCCCGATGGCCAACTGAATAAGTGTGGTAGTCTGACAACATGCTGCCAACTGTGAGTTGAGCAAGAAATTGGGGTTAAACTGATGTATGTTTGATCTGGGAGTCTGATGGTATTAAATCCAGTTTCCCTTGCATATCCCCCTTAGATCTACAGTGACTGAACTTCCAAGTGCACTTGTAGTGCATAATGGATTTGTTTTTCGTAAATAACCGCCAATGTACCAATTCTAGAGAAGGCTAGAGGGAAATAGATAAATATAATTGTTATTGGTGAAATTCTCTCAATACGTCTCTAAAATTTAACTTTTTTTTGAAAAGTATGCTATAAATTTATATTGGAGGGAGAATGGCTTATTCTCTACTTTCATCCTCCACCAACCATCCTTTGAATGTAGTCCTTGTGAAAATGGTTTGTAGCGGCCATAACCTGTTGCAGGGCGGCCTTGACTGAAAGGGCTTACCGGTTACCTTCTCCTGGCCTGCTCTTCCGTGTCTAGGGGTTCCCAGGGTTGATACCCAACGACTTGTATACTGACATAGATAAAGACCTTTCAAAAGGTTTTATTTTGCATTAGAACTTTCACAAAACACAGTCTCTTAGGCAACAGAGGGCACGGTTAAGAACTCAGGTACCTTGAACTGCAGGTTTAACAAAGTCTCTACTTCCACCCAGAGAGTAGCAACTCGCAGCTGGGTACTTCAAGGCTGAACAAACCTCTAGCCATAGATTATGGCAGTCAGCACGTTGACTCAAAACTTGAACAGGAACCTTTTTCCAACCGTACCTGGAACATTTCCCTCTTCCTTTGTGGTACTGGAAAAGTGTGAACTCATCAATGTCCTTCCCAACTCAGTAACCAGGCACTTCTCAGGATGCCACTTGCCGGCCCTCCTCTGAAGAGTCCTCCCCCAGTCACTTCCACGAGCTGTGGTGTCCCTCCAAGCTGAGAGCACCCCCAAACACTTTGAATCCTCCCTCAGTTACAGCGCTTCGGAATAATTGGCTCCGAGACTCGGGAAGAGACGGATCCCTACCCCAGACCAGACAGGTCTATCAGGGGCCACTGACAGGAACGTGCTGCGGGATGTCAGACACCCCGTGACCAGGACCCCTAACAGGGCTACCCCGGTCCTGGAACCAGAAGAGACCACACGGGTCTCACAAACAACTCTGGAACCCCGAACACGTGACCCACACCTGCTTAAGTACCCCCTCCTCAGCGGGCCCGGCACTCACGCTGATTGGCTCAGAGAGGGCGTGATAGAGGGCGGATAGAGGGCGGAGCCTGGTTCTAGCCTGTCATGTACACCACACCTTTCACATGACCAGGCAGAACTTCAAACATGGCCTGGCCAGACTGGTGTTAAAGCTTACCTACACAATTAACCCTCAGTACCGTAGGGTCCTGAGGCAAAAACTAAATTTACAATGCGTGTGACATTTGATCCCAAATGTCATCCGCTACAGGTTCATATGTTGCTAGTAAAAATAATGCTGGATCAGAATCAAATGTAATTTGTATTGTTGGATTTTATCCAGTTATCCAAGTTCTTCTGAATAATTTGAATAATATTAGTGATGCTGGACATACTGTATAACCTATTAGAGCTTTTAGGTAGAGCTAAGGCTTAAATGCTTTAAAAAAATCTTTGTTCCACTCAAACTGGAAATGATATGCCCATGGGGGCTATACATTATTTTTCTGTTTCGATACAAAGTGGAGGAGTATTTGTAGGTCAATATTTCAGCCAGTTATAGTCCTGAATAAGGTTATACATTGAATGATATGGGGTAGAATATTCTGTATTTCTAGTCTGTGGATATATGCAGGGAGAAGAAAGGTCTACAGACTTTGAGTTACCATTTATAAATCAGTAGCCTGAAAACTATGAGTTACAAAAGACCATCCATGTTTGCAAAATTGGATAAAATATATTTGTACATATTTTGAAGTGGAGATATAATTTGCATTCCCTTTGCACTCTTCAATAGTGTGAACATTCAGTAACATCTAAAACCTGGATATCAACTTTCTAGGAATAGAATGATGTAGAATAATGCATTGATACATTTGTCTATTTCCACAAGTATCCAGAAGACATATTTACCACCTCCATCCCCAATTGTCTGGTGTTTTCTGATGCGTTACTGCACACACAATAATTAGAACTCTTTCACTTTGGCAGTGCACCCCAATTCACTGGTGTGATGTATTGAAAAGCATGTGCATTGAGGCGCAAAATGAATGGCACCACAAATCCTGAGCACATGCTACAGGCCACTGTGGTAATGTAAAGTAAAACAACCCCCTGTGTGTTATTGCAAGGCATACCCAGACCTAGGGTTTACAGTTGGAGGGAAACCAATGTCATCATGTGGGAAACTTGCCATCTGCAGCATTATAGCACACATTAACCACTTCAGCCCCTGAAGGATTTACCCCCTTCCTGACCAGGCCATTGTTTGTGCTAAGGTACTGCAATTACCTTAACTGACAATTACGCGGACGTCCGTTATTGTACCCAAACAAAATGTATGCTCTTTTTTCCCCAAAAATAGAGCTTTCTTTTGGTGGTATTTGATTACCTCTGTGTTTTTCATTTTTGCCGCTATAAACCAAAAAACAGCAACAATTTTGAAAAAAACACAATATTTTGTACTTTTTGCTACAATAAATATCTAAAAAAAATGTCTTCATCAGTTAAGGTTGATATGTATTCTTCTACATGTTTTTGGAAAAAAAAATCGCAATAAGCATATATTGATTGATTTGCGCAAGTTATATCGTCTACAAAATAGGAGATAGATTTATGGCATTCTTCTTATTTTATTTTTTTACTAGTAATGGCGATGAGCTGCAATTTTTATCGGGACTGCAACATTGTGATGGACACATCAGACATTTTTGACACTTTTTTGAGACCAGTGACATTTATACAGCGATCAGTGCTAAAAATAGCCACCGATTACTGTATAAATGTCACTGGCAGGGAAGTGGTTAACAATAGGGGTGATCACGGGGTTAGCTGTGTTCCCTATGTGTGTTTCTAACTGTGGGGGGAATGTGGCTCACTAGAGGAGGAGACAGATCATTGTTCATACTTTGTAGGAACACACGATTTGTCTTCTCTCCCCTGACAGATCCTGGTTCTTGCTCTGTCTCAAGCAATCATGGGTGCCAGACAGTCATCACAACTACCGCGCATCGGCTCCGAGGACGCGCTATGCCTGCTACACGCGTGCCTGTTACAGAACCTTAAAGAGCCGATGTACAGCTACGACTGCTCGTGCAGCTGTGCCAACTTGCCACAGTATAACTGTGGCGGCTGGTCAGGAAGTGGTTAAGAACAAAAACACAAAAGTGCTCAAGTTTTGGAAAATTAGAGGCAGATATGTGTTATGTACTCCCCAAATGTACTAATATTCTTAGTATACATTTTATTAAAAAAAAACAACTTACCAGAACAATTTTTTAACCTGTTTATATATTGCCTCTTTATTCAAAACTTTCGATTATGGGTAAGCTTGGAGATGTAAAGTTCACCCAAATTTTTATTCTGAAAGACTGGATAAAAGGTACACAGTTAGGCTGAAAAAAAAGACACAAGTCTATAAAGTTCAACCAGTAGAAAAAAACAATAATAGACATAGTTTTAACACATTATGATTACTATGGCCCATCCCCTATGCTGTAATTGGGCCTTTTATTTACAGATTAGTAAACCTTTTAGGAAAACTAAAAAGTAAAAAAATGAATCAACCAATCAACACACAGCAAATTATGTAAGGGGATATTCTATAATTATTAATATAAGTATATTATTATTATTATTATTATTATTATTATTGTTATTAATAATAATAAAAAGAAGAAGAAGAAGAAGAAGAAGAAGAATACTCTGCTTTTTGACTTACCAGTAAAATCCACTTGCTAGAGTATAGTACATAAAACCGGCTTCATTAAATCATTACAAATGAGTCACATGCAAATAACTTTACGTGATTGGACACTGGACATTCCTTCTTAGCCCCCGTACACACGGTCGGATATTCCGACAACAAAATCCATCGGATTTTTTCCAACGGATTTTGTCCGAAACTGGTGTTGCATACACACGGTCAGACAAAGTTGTCGGATAATCCGATCGTTTGGAACGTGATGACATTCATTCGTTGCGATGGGACTAAATTGTGGCTAGTAGCCAATAACTGTGTTCTCGTAATTTGATGCGTGGCACTTTGTCCGATCGGAATTCTCTACAAACGATTGGAAAAAGTATGATCAGATTTTGTTGTCGGAAAATTTGAGGTCCTGCTCTCAAATTTTTTCCGTTGGAAATTCCGACGGAAAAAGTCTGAAAGAGCCCACACACAATCGGATTTTCCGACAATATAATCCAATCGGACCTTTTCCGTCGGAATTTCCGACCGTGTGTGCAGGGCATAACTCTCATTTAGCCTTTGTTTTTTAACATGCAATATGGACATACAGCATACTAGCAAAACTTTTGTTTGGTATATACAGCGCTACACCAGGCACCCTCCAGTAAGACAGCTACATTTTGCTATACTGCCATCAACTCCAGCAAAACTGAAATCCTACAACATATCAATGGAAGGGTGAACAGTGGTGTTATCTCACCCCAAATTGATAATATTTGGGATAAATGTTTAAAGGGCTTCCACCCTGTACTCCCCATGACAGTAGCAGGAATAAGGAAGATTTAACCCCTTCCTGAACCTTCCCTTACTCCAGTACCATCGACAATGGGCATACCTCTTCAAAGACTGGGCATTGCACCAGGCAAACCATAGCCCTGGATCTGTAAGGCACACCGCAACTAACTCAACAAGTTGCACTATATGCCAATGGAAATGCGCAATGCAGGATCCAGTGCAAAGCAACAGCACAGGCTGGCTCAGTATCCTCCACTGGGCAGGGTCCAGGTACAGTTCCCATAAGGCTCTGTCAAGTACCGATCTGGAAGCTACATGAAGAGCCGCAGTGGCTATGGTGCATCTAAGTGATGATGGAATCATCTTGGAAAGAATTCATCCAGAAAGGGGAATTGAAAAAACGCTATGGAAGAAGGTAGACTTCTCTCAGTAGAGTGAAGGACACTAGCAAAAGAATTGGCTAACTGGTAGAGTTAGGGGTTATATAGGGAGTGTCTCTGCAGCTTTCCCTTTTTTCCAGAGTCAAACCACCTTAAGGTAGCTGCATATAACCCAGGTAGATGCATAACGCAGTCATATCTTTAAAATCCAGGCACATGTTAAAAAGAAGCCCAGTACTGTATGATAAAGTTATGTTTTTTTTTTTTTGTGTACATCACAAAAGTTTTCAAATAAATGTTAATACGTGTATTGAGAAAGCACAAAATACATGTGCATTTTTTGTTACATGATGTATATTTTTTCATTTTCATGTTTACATTCTGACTTTCTGATGTGTGTCCATTCTTCTTCTTTTTTTTCTATTGTTATTGCTTTTATTAGAATGATTACTATCAATAAATATGTATATTTTAATAATAAAAATTCCATTGATTTGGCACAGTTTTATATAATATTGCTCTGTTAGACATTCAGAATAAGCTGCAATTGATTTGCATTATGTATTTATGTAAATATTGCACATGTTTCCATTTAAATGTATTTATGCACTTTTATTGATATTTGAAAGCAATTTCCTTCAATGTTTATTTTTCCTCCAAGCATTTGATATGCTATTAATATACTTTAAACATGCATTTTCTGAATTCCAGCTCAGCATTTAGGGTCATACAAACACATTTTAATTTTAAAATGTAAGCAAGGAAGTTGGCTGTGACATGTTCATACTTTCTGATTCACTATGATAAGCGAATTAGGCAGATGTGTCTACTTTCAATGATGAAATGTGATCTGTTTTAATCAATGGTATCCACTTTCACCCTGTCCAGCATCTCAGCTGCAAGTGCATAATGACAAGTTATTACACAGATAGAATCATTTTAAGTTTTTCGACAGTGGAAGCTTTCCCAGAATCCATTACAGCTTGATTAAATTACCCAGATTTCGGCGTGTGAAGGTTTTGTACAGCAGCATGTAATCCGCAAGAGTAACTAATCATATCATATTGATTTAGATGCTCCTAGAATGGGAAATCTAATTGTAATACTATGAAAGCTTCTCGGGGAATCTGTACTAATGATTGCATTTGTAATCCCATTTGCAGGTGAAAGTTCTGAAATGAATTCGTGATATGAATGTCAAAATTCACCTTGCAGGATAGTATATGTGTGCTGGAGCCAGGTAACAAATGGATAAGCCTTTGTACCACGTAGGTGACTTAATGTGCTCAAAGCTTTCCATTTGGCTTAAGCGCTATTATTCTGCAGACTATTATAGTACTTTATTAGGTATTTGCTGAAAACTGGGGAATATCATTGATATGACCTTCAAGGAAAGGCAAGTCTTAGCTGTTGCTAAAGGGTAAAGAGTCTGCACTTTGATGTGTGCTTTGAAAATAAAGAGAAAAAAAAAGTATTGCTGTGCATTTTTGCTACCATCTCTTTTCCTCTTTCCAAGATAACACACATTAAAAAAAAAAAAAAATCAAAAAACGCTTTGCATTTATGGCCCACTAGCATATTATTTTTATCATTGCTCACTGCTGTGATTTAGTCCTTTTGCTGTTATCCAAAAGCAAAATTATTCATCACTTTGAGCTTATTGGCAAGGAAATAAACTAGGCTGTTTTTTTTTTTGTTTTTTTTTTTTGTAAATAGTTAAAATGCACTAGGCCCAGCAAATGAATGTATGAAAATAACCTCTATCAGGTACTGTTGTATTTTACTTGGCTCTGCATGGTTTATTTTATTGCTCTATAGATTAGTGCATTATGCAAGTTTTTGTTATGCTGTTTTAATCAGTGTTGTACTTGCAAGATAAATTCCCATTCCAGAACTTCAAAAGACATTAAACAGCGTGATACTAGTACTTTGTAAAATCAGGAGACTTTGTTACTGGTTCATTGGTTTTACAATTTTTAACCATACTAACACGCATAATTAAACAATTCAAGCAACTAACATTTTAATCACAAAACTTTTAGGAATATTTAGCTCAGATATTTTGTGGTTATAAATTGCTATAAGTGGATTTGCTAAGGATTAAACCTGAGAGGAGGAATTATTCAAGATATCCAGCTTAAAAATTGGAGTAATGTGCAATATGCATCTAAATAGTTGGCATAAAGACATCTAAAATACATGCTTTGCCATTCATTTAGCTATTTAAAGAGATCAAATGCCACAAAAACATTTATTAGCTTGGTTTTAGCTGTCTTATTACACAAATAACAAATAGAGAAGAATAGAATATGACTGTAGTGTGTTTATTATGCTAAGCTTCTACACACTCTGTAATAAGTACATTTTGATGGCTTTAGATATTATCAACGGATATGAAGCTATTTGGCGCCATGAAAGTTTGTTTACTTTTTCTGGTAATCAGTAGCTGGATGCTTTAACCTAAGCTTCCATCTGTCACTATTTTTATGGGATAGCTTCAATTTTCAAAACTTACAAGGTAACTTTTGGAAAATACATGTTGTCTAGTCTAAATGTGGGCACAGTTGGGTGGGTAGGCTAGAGTTTCAATAATATAATGTTAAGATTTTTGCTTAAAGTATTATTCGGCAGATTTAAAAAAAATAAAAAAACATGTTATACTTACCTGCTTTGTGCAGTGGTTTTGTACAGAGCATTCCCAAATCTTCTTCTTCTTCTTGAGTACCCCAATGTGCTCCTGGCCCCTCCCTCCTGCTGAGTTTCCCCAAAGCAAGCAGCTTGTTACGGAGGAACCCACACAGGCTTGCTACCGACACATTGCTCTGTGTGTCCATTAACACATGGAGTGCAGCTCAGCCCTGCCCCTGCTCTTTCTTCCTTGGCTCACTGGCAGTGATTGACAGTAGCGGGAGCCAATGGCTCCTGCTGCTGCCTCATCCAAGGAGGAGAAAGAGACCGAAGAGAGCTGCTGCTCTTGCACACATCGCTGGATCACGATGGGACTCAGGTAATTATTAGGGGGGCTGCGCACAGAAGGTTTTTACTATAGAATGCATAAAGGTAAAAAACCTTCAGCCCATACAACCACATTTTGAGAAGGAACATAGTTCTTTGTTTCTTTCTTTGTTTTACATAGTTCTTTGTTTCTTTCAAACTTTTTTCTTTCAACGTACAATATTGCAATACACAAACTTGTGAATCTGAGGCAGCTCCAACTGTGAAATCACAACACTCCAATGCATTTCAAACTAATTGTCATTCTTGGTCAAGGAAATCTTAACAAAGAAAGATAATTCTTTTGAAAGTGTTGCTATAACTTCGATTAGAAGAACTGTGTTTTTACTTATCTGGTATATAAACAATACAACTGGTTACATTATAATGAACTCTGGTGAAGGACTTTATTTATATACTTTATGGAAAGTGTTATTTTACAAACTTTTTAATATTAAGGCGTAGGTGGAAAAAGAGACAGTAAATGCACACAAATACATTTTCTATACATGTGGATGCTAAAGTTTCCAACACTGTGGGCACATTTTTGTAGAACAGGAAACAAAAAGGTTCTAAGTTACAGCTCTAGTGAGTGAGTTTCTACATAGCTGAAGTAGGCAGAATTTAAAAAAATATGATAAAATGCAGCACATGGATTTGTAACTGAAAATAATAACAAAATATAAAGTTTGTTTATCTTCGCAAAGATTGTTAATGACCAATGGCCCTATTCCTCAACAGTTTTTTGATGAATGTGCTGTGAAAATACCATCCCACTTTCATAAAAGTGATGGAAAATGAATTGTCACAGCCAGGGGTCAGGCTCAGAGATCAGTAGCTATAGCAGTACAGAAACTCCCACTGACCAGCTGGATAAGTATACAAGCATGTAATCCTGGAGGATGACATGGGCTCATCTGAAGTGTGGTGTATACGCACTAACTAATATTCACCAGAGCTCTAAATTTGCTGCGTGGTAGTACCAGTTCATAGTCCTCTGGTTCACCCCACCAGTAGGTGAGCATTCTGGGGTCCAGTAGCAGATATAGCAGGTAGGGATCAAGCAGAAGCATAGTCAGTAAACAAGCATTAGCCCTGTAACAAGTGGTTGCAGGTTGGGATCAAGCTAATGCATAGTTAAGGAATAAGCCAAAGGTTGGTAACGAGTAGTAGTGGAGATAAGGGCAGCTGCAGGTATGCAAAGGAGATAAATATTGGCTGGAGAGAGCACAATAATCTGGGAAAACAGGACATGCAGAGACATGGATTACATCAGAAAGTTTATGGGCGGAGCAAAGAGTTCAAGGTTCACCAGAAAAAAGAGACAAGGCAAGATTGTTCTAAGAGATCAGAGTAGGAGCTGTCCAGCATCTCAGGTGGCTGAATACAAAGAGCTACTGCCGTACACAGCAGAGATTGTGGGTTTAAATCCCGGTCCTGACATGGATACTCATCCACAGAAGACTTAAAATTTGATAAAAAGATGTTATATAACCTTTTTAAAGACAGCACAGTGGATTAGTGGTTATTACCTCTGCCTGGTAGCACTAGAGTCGTTAGTTTGAATCCCAACCATGACACTGCCTGCCTGGAGTTTGCATGTTCTCCCCATGCCTGTGTGGGCATACTCTGGGGTCCTCACACTCCAAAAACATGCTGGTAGGTTAATTTGCTCCTGTCTGATTTGGCCCTAGTGCATATATGTATGAATGTCAGTTAGGGACCTTAACTTGTAATCTCCTCCAGGGCAGGGACTGATATGAATGTACAATATATATGTAATTTGTCGGAGCTGTATAAATACCACAAAAATTTACTGTGTGCTAAATATTGTAAGGCATTTCATAGTAGGGTACATTGTTTACATTTTGTTCTTGCATAAAGTAATATCTTGTTTTCACACATTCCAGAGAATGTTTGTTCCCTTGGTATGAAAAGCAAAAAAAGACTTATATCTTTGAATATCAAATAATTATACACTCTTTTTATACATGATTAAACTCCCCATAAGAGGGTACTTCACTGTGCATCTATATGGCTCCTTCATTATTTTTTCAATATGTTGCTTTACTTAGAAATATATGATTGATAATGGAAGGGCAACAGAATGGTATTTTTTAGCATTAACATAAATAATAAAAGAAAACTATAAAATGGTTGAGTTTTCCAACATAACATAATATGCATACATGATCCTGTATAAGTGCTACTTACTATCTTCATGCATGGGGTAAGGGTTTTCACATCTCAGAAATCAAATAAAAATAAAAAGACATTCAAACCTGTACTGGAAAGTTCAAATTATTTAGGATTTACATTTGGCAGCTACTTAAAAAAATGTATAAATTCTCAAGTAGCATATTGCATATGCCAATTATTATGAAATATTTGTATTGCATTTTAACAGAATAAAGCCTGTCTAAAGCAGGGGTCTCAAACTGGTGGCCCTCCAGTTGTTGCAAAACTACAAGTCCCATGAGGCATTGCAAGGCAGACAGTTGCAAGCATGACTCTCACAGGCAGAGGCATTGTAGTTTTGCAACAGCTGGAGGGACACCAGTTTGAAACCCCTGGTCTAAAGCCTCTCATTTTTTCCTCCCAGAGTGATAAAGAGGCTTTTTCTGTGCACGTTGGCCCACTAAATACAGTATCTTAAACAAAACGTGAGTTACTTTCTTTATAATGGTAAATGCTGGAAAGTTGCATTTCACCAGTACGCTACTGGACAATGTAGGAGGGGGTGAGAGATACACTGCAGGGTTTTTATAATAAGTAAGTCCCTGCAGATAGAGCAATGTTCTGTCAATCCTAAAGTCTGAGGGTGCAGCTATTTACTGATAGGGTGATCTATGGTGCGATAGCTAAGCAGCTAAAGCAGCTGTTAGTTTAACAATGCTTCAGGGATTTCACTGAAGAAGGAAGAGTGTTGTCATCCTATCAAAGGAAGATCCTAATCAATAGTTATACCAGTAGGATCAACAGGTATTTCCAAAATGTTACAGTAGACACAAAAAAATCCTGGTGTTACTGGTATGTGTTACTGGTATGGGCAGCTTTCTTCACATTTGTAATTTTTTTGATTGACCATAGTTCTATTTTTAGTTATCATTAGCTGCATCGATAAGGCTGACTATACAGTAGGTAAGGCTGATCCGAATCTCTAATCTGTGTTTTTTTAAGAATATTCTTTATCAATATAATCATAAACCATTGAACTGTAACAAATGTCAAATTGTTTAATGCAACTGGTAGAATTTTAGGGTAGTTTAGAGAGCAGATCTCTTTCAAGTTTCAATTGTAATAAATGTTTATTTCAGCAAACTGGAAAATTGTTTTGACTAATACCTTCCATTATATCTACCATTAGAGATACATTTTTTTGTTCAGTTTTACTTTATTAACCACTTAAGCCCCGAATCATTTGGCTGGCCAAAGACCAGACCACTTTTTGCGATTCGGCACTGCGTCGCTTTAACTGGCAGTCGTGCAATGTGGCTCCCAAACAAAATGAATGTCCTTTTTTTCCCACAATAGAGCTTTCTTTTGGTGGTATTTGATCACCTCTGCAGTTTTTTATTTTTTGCGCTATAAACCAAACAAGAGCGACAATTTTGAAAAAAAACGCATTATTTTTAACTTTTTGCTATAATAAATATCTCCCTAAATATCTAACAAAAAATGTTTCCTCAGTTTAGGCCGATGTATTCTTCTACATATTTTTGGTAAAAAAAAAAAAATTGCAATAAGCGTATATTGATTGGTTTGCACAAAAGTTATAGCATCTACAAAATAGGGATAGTTTTATGGCATTTTTATTAATATTTTTTTTTACTAGTAATGGCGGCGATCAGCAATTTTTTATCATGACTGCGAGATTATGGCACATCGGACAATTTTGACACATTTTTGGGACCATTGGCATTAATACAGCGATCAGTGCAATTAAAATTGCATTGATTACTGTGAAACTGTCACTGGCAGTGAAGGGGTTAATATGTGTCCTAGGAATTGTTATAACTGAAGGGGAGATGGGACTGTGCAGGGAAACTAACAGACGATCTGCCAGTCAGTTGACTGCTCAGAGAACCGGAAACTGACGTTACTGGCGTAACATAAACGGCGATTCACGCAGCCGAGCCATGCTGCCGCAGTACTACTGCGGCGGCTGATCGGCTAGTGGTTAAACATTTGTAATATGAAAGTTACAGTTTCAAGAGGTATAAATATTACAAGAATAAAGAATACAGAAATAGCAAAATATAGCTCCACCAAAGTTTGGTAAATTGCATAGCAAAAATGTACACGAAGATACATCAATATTGACAGACAGTGAGGAAACCATCATTAGAAAGCATAATGAGAGGTAGTGAATTTTAAACAGTAAAATTACCAAGAACTGAAACACTGGAAATAAAAACGATGGGGTAGACAGGTTGCTGATGAGTAACTGGTAGCGATAGAAGGATAAGGAGGAAATAGAAAGGCAAATAGGGGTATGGAAGGGTGGTAGGGGTGAAGGCACTCCATCATGGCTGAAGGGGGACTGAGTTAGCATCTTCCTTGACCGAATCCAGAAATCTGGAAAAACAGTGAAACATAGATCAAGCGGTCAGTTTGGGGTTTTCTGTGACAACAGATGTTCAGGTCCCTAATGGAATTGAGTTTGGTCACCCATTGAACAAGTGAGGGTGCAGAGATTGATTTCCAGTATCGGGGTATGACTATCCTGGCCACGGCAAGAAAGTGCCTAAGGATATCTTTTTTATATCTTTTTTCGTAGATTTAAAGGGTTCAGAGATCATGAATGAAAGAGCATCATAAGTCACGCTTGGGCAGAAGTGACCTTGAGTTTACCATAGCAGTCAAAGTTCCACATCCAGAATGTCCAGATGGGAGGGCAGTCCCACTAAAAATAGAACATGATGTCATTAGAGGCATGACACCATCAGCAAGCATCAGAGAACATACGGTTAAAGTTATGGAGGATAGAGAGACACCTATACCACCTAGTTACAAGTTTAAACCCTTTTTCCTGGGTATTTGTATTTGGAAACGGATATATGGGTCAGAACAAACCACTTTTGCCAGTCCAACGGGAAAACAGCTGAAGTTCTTTTTCCCAAGTCTGTGTGTAAGGGGGAAGGTCTGGATGAGCAGAGGCTAAAATAATATAATATGGATGAGAGATAACGTTTGTCAGTGGGTCTTTCTGCGAAGTTAGAGATTCAAAAGTGATCAGTTTAGCAAGTATATCTCTGCAACCAGTGTGTAGGGATGTGAAGGGGATTGTCAGATGAGTTAGGCATGTTCAGTGTTGGATATGACTAAAGGATCTGGCAGAGTCGTCTTTGGCTCTGCTTGTTCCAGGGCCTGAACCTAGTGGATTGAAGAGCCAGCGGGAAATCCGGGAGTACCAAAGAAAGGGATCATGGGCCCAAGTAGTTAGATGGTAAGGAATTGTGTGGTCCTAGATAGGAAACGTCTGTTGTGTGAGAGTATCATGTAACTGGTAGAAGAGCCTGATACGATGAGGAAGGCCTCCCTTACACCTCTGGCTCAGGGCCCCTGATAGTGTAGACAGGAGGCGCATGAGTGCCTGTAAATCTTGCTACCAGTAGGGCAGGTGTTCACACTGGGCAGGTAAAGTCATCAGATGGATCCAGTAAGCAGGTGAGCGGGTGGGCAGTTGGTACTGGCAACAGCAAGCAGAGTAGCAGAGTCAGGCAAGCTGGGTCTTAAACAGACAGGATAGATCGGGTACACAGGTAGGAGTGCGGTCAGAGTGCTGTCAGTATCGTGGAAAAAATATGCGCTACCCCCAGTCAATATAAAAAATGATAAATGATAACTATATAAAAATATGTGACAGCTGAATATATATGATAGTGCTGCAATCTAAACAAAAAACGTAATATTCAGTTTAGGAGTGTGAATAAGGAAACAAGCCAGGTCTGGAACCAATCAGTAAAGCAAGAGCCAATGGAGAAGACCGAAGCGGAGGTCAGGGAACAAGCGGAGGTTAGTGCAGGTGTAGTTCAGAGAGTGGTCAGGACAAGATGGGTCAGCACCTGAAATCAGGATATCAAAGGATAGAATATCACAGTATCACAGGGTCACAGGATACACAGGAGGCTGAAGACAAAGCAGCACTGATCCTGAGCACTGGCTGAGTTTAACTAGCCCATTCGGTGCCAAAATCTGTCACAGATGCACGCGAGCACCAGCACGCACAAGAATGCGTGTGGGCAGATGTTCACGCATGAGTATCCGCTTAGCCAGTTCCTGTAAGCACAAAAGGAAACATATATTAGGCTGTGCTCAAAAGTCTGTCCAGAGGAGTCATCTCGTCTATTGGCAAACCTTTCCTTACAGGAAGGCAGGAGGCCCCTCTGAGTTGCAGGTGGGATCCAGAGAAAGGCGCAGAGGTCTGCAGAGTTCTTATGGATTTCCAACTGAAATGTACAGGGAAGAAAATGTCCATTTGAGCTGCACATCTCTGTAAACCCTAGGTAAATAAGTATAACAGCCTGGGATCCATACAGGCCACACTCCCAATGTGTTTCACTCCACCGCTGAAATCCCTGTGATTAAGCTTTGGGGAAGAGTGAAATGTGTTGGGAGTGTGGCATGGCTGAGTCCAGGCTGAGACTGTCATACTTTCTTACCTGGGGTTTGCAGAGATGTGCAGCTCATATACGAGCTCAGTCCTAGCCTGCACTCACAGTTGTTGGCTTCATTTAATCTTACAGACAGAGCGTCATTCAAAATTTGGGTTTGGGATTTCCAACTGAACCCACAAGAGGAAGAGTGGTGAAACTAATTCAGAATTCTGGTGAAAACCACTGGATTCTGGTAAAGAGAGGTGTCCAGTACCCCTGCCCCACTTTAAGACTCAGGTAGGGTCAACATCCCAAAATGGAATCTAGAACGAGCTGCATTCCAGATACAATGAATTTTACATAAGTTGCCTGCAACTGCAGGCATCATTCAGATTTTTTTTTTCTGCTGGCATTTCCCTGCACCATAAGAACAATCAAAGCAGCTGTTCAGCTGCTTGATTGTTTGTACAGGCAGCGGGAGGGGACACGTCTCACCCCTACAACTGCCCTACAATGCTTCTACTGGCTCACCTGTGTGATCGGCAAGCCAGAAAAGGAATCCACCATAGGCAGAAGTTTACAATAGAGATTACTCCGGGAGTCTCTATGACCTTCGGAAGTCTTATAAACCCCACATCTCTCCATAAAGGGGACCTGCCATGCCCTATTCCTATTACAAGGGATGTAATAGCAATAAAAGTGATCAGAAAAAAAATGTTTTAAGGGAAAGTGTAGAAATAAAAACTAAAATAAACAATAATAAAAAAAATGTAAATCGTCCCAGTCTCCACGGTTCACAAGCAGAAGCGGCGTTCAAACCACACATGTGAGGTATCATGGTGAAAGTTAGTGTGAGAGCAACAATTATAGACCGCATCTGTAACTCCAAACTGGTAACCTGCAAAAAAAATTAAAAATTAAATGTCGCCTTATGGAGCATTTTACGTACCGAAGTTTCGCGCCATTGCACAGGTATGCACAATTCTAAAGCATGAAATGTTAGGTATGTATTTAAACAACCTTATCTTTCACATTATACAATGAAATTGGGCTAAGTTTAGTGGTTTTTTTTTTTGTTTGTTTTAATTTCCCCCCAAAAAACTAGTTTGAATAATTGCTGCGCAAATACCGTATGACCTAAAAAGTTGTACCAAAGCCATTTTATTCCTAGGGTCTCTGCTAAAAACATATATAATGTTTTGGGGTTTTGAGTAATTTTCTAGCAAAAAAATTATGTATTTTACATGTAGGAGAGCCGTGCCAGAATAGGCCTGGTATGGAATTAGTTTTTAAGGACATTGACCCTCCCGAGTTACAAGAAGTGTTTGGACCTATAGGTGGCTAGATCTGCCTGGGTCTTGTGGAATAGTGGAAAATATTTTAAAGAATATAGCTGGGAAACCTCTGTTGGTACTCAGATCCCAAGGCAATGTATAGATGTGGAGCAAGTCTTAAATGGAGAGTAAGGCCGCGTACACACGGGCGGATTGTCTGTCCAACTTAGTCCGCTGAACCGTGTTTCAGCGGACAATCCGCTCGTGTGTGGGCTTCAGCGGACTTTTTCAGTGGACAGTCTGGCGGACTAAGTCTTTCGGAATTTCCGTAATACAGTCCGTCCAAACTTGGTTTTGTCCGTCCAAACTTGGTTTCAGCGGACAGTCCGCTCGTGTGTAGGCAAGTTGGACGGACTAAGTATGGCGCATGCTCAGAAAGGATTTACACGGCCGAAGGTTGCATTGCAGTGTATTGGACGTAGTTTTTCTAGTCCCGTCGTACGTGCTGTACACGTCATCGCGTAAGCTTTCAGCGGACTGTCTGTTCATCGTGTGTGGTCAAGTCCGTTCATTCAAAATTTGGACGGACTGTCTGTCGGATTGTCTGACGAACTTAGTTGGGCAGACAATCCGCCCGTGTGTACGCGGCCTTATGCGACAGTTGTCTCATGTCTGTGTGGGTTAAATATTGAGATATTTAGACGTTCATATTTAGTATATTTGACCTCAAAGTTGCTAATTTTCTGCAGACACAGTTAGAAAGCACTCCCTAGGGAGATAATTGCCCCTGATGTTAACCCCTTCCTTACCAGTGTAATTAGTGCAGCGACAGTGCATATTTTCTAGCACTGATCACTGTGTCAGTGTCAATAATCCCCAAAAAAATTTCAAAAGTGTCACTTAGTGCCAGATTTGTCTGCCGCAATATCACAGCTCGGTCATAAGTCGTTGATCACCGCCATTACTAGTAAAAAAATAAAATAAATTCAAATTCCATAAAAATATCCCATAGTTTGTAGACGCTATAACTTTTGCGCAAACCAATTAATATGCACTTATTGGGATTTTTTTTTGTACCAAAGGCCTAAATTGATGAAGAAATTCGATTTTTTTTTTTTTTTTTTTTTTTTATTGGATTTGTTATATAGCAGAAAGTAAAAAATATTGTTTTTCTCTTTTCAAAATGGTCGGTATTTTTTTGTTTCTAGTGCAGAAAATAAAATCCACAGAGGTGATCAAATACCACCAAAAGAAATCTCTATTTGTGGGGAAAAAAAAAGTCATCCATTTTATTTGTGTACACCATCACACAGCTGCTCAACTGTCAGTTAAATTAATGCAGTGCTGTATCATAAAAAATGGCCTGGTTAGGAAGGGGTGTAAACGTTCCAGAGCTGAAGTGGTTAGGGTATTTTTTGACATGCTAAATGTTTTTTCACTCGCTATGGTTTCTATATTTGATGTACAACTTGTAAATCATCAATACCAAGCATCTATTGGTATATCTGATAGTAGTTTCACATTGTATTTTTAAAAAATTTTCAATAAAAATTTATTGAAAGAGAAAAATAAACTATTAACACTTTTTTTTCTGAAAGTATGCCTAAAGCCGCGTACACACGTAGCCGTCTGTCCGACGTACTTAGTCTGGCGGACGTCCGCCAAACTGTCCGTCGGAATTTTCGAACGGGCTACTTGCCCACACACGACACTTTTTCAGCGGACTAATACGGTGTACTAAGTCCGCCTTACTAAGTCCGCCCTACTTTCGAAATGAACGGACTCGCCCACACACGCGGAGAAAAGTCCGCTCATTTCGAGCGCGTCTCCAGGTAGGCGGGGTGAAGGAGACATCGCTGACCCCGCCGCCTGGTATGGACTTAAAGGGGAACCCCCAACGCCGAAAAAAATCGGCGTGGGGGTCCCCCCCAAGTCCACAACAGACCCTTGTCCGAGCACGCTACCCGGCCGGCCAGGAAAGGGGGGCGAGCGAGCGCCCCCCCTCCTTAACCGTACCAGGCCGCGTGCCCTCAACATGGGGGGTGCCTTGGGGAAGGGGGGGGCCGCGCGGTCCCCCCACCCCAAAGCACCTTGTCCCCATGTTGATGAGGACAAGGGCCAGGGTTGTCGGGGTCTGCGGGTGGGGGGCTTATCGGAATCCGGGAGCCCCTCTTTAATAAGGGGGCCCCCGGATACCGGCCCCCCACCCTATGTGAATGAGTATGGAGTACAATGTACCCCTACCCCTTCACCTGTAAAATAAAAGTAAAAAAAAAACACAACACACGAGATAAAATACTTTATTGCACAGCTCCGGGGGTCTTCCGTCTTCGGGGGTCTTCTCGCCGGACTCCTCCGCTATCTTCTTGTAGCTCTTTTGCTAGCGGAGAGTCCGGCTTTCTTCCTCGCCGCCGGCCTCTTCTCCCAACTTCGGGGGTCTTGTCCCCCTCTTCGGTTCTTCTGCCGGGCCGCCGCGCCTTCTTATAGCTCTTTTACGGGCGGTGGCCCGGTCTTCTGTCTCCGCCGCCTTCCGTTCTTCTTCTTCTTCTTCTTCCGGACTCCTCCACTAGCAAAAGAGCTACAAGAAGATAGCGGAGGAGTCCGGCGAGAAGACCCCCGAAGACGGAAGACCCCCGGAGCTGTGCAATAAAGTATTTTATCTCGTGTGTTGTGTTTTTTTTTGTACTTTTATTTTACAGGTGAAGGGGTAGGGGTACATTGTACCCCATACTCATTCACATAGGGTGGGGGGCCGGTATCCAGGGGCCCCCTTATTAAAGGGGTCTCCCGGATTCCGATAAGCCCCCCGCCCGCAGACCCCGACAACCAACGGCCAGGGTTGTCGGGAAGAGGCCCTTGTCCTCATCAACATGGGGACAAGGTGCTTTGGGGTGGGGGGGCGCGCCCCCCCCTTTCCCAAGGCATCCCCCATGTTGAGGGCAGGTACGGCTAAGGACCCTTTGCAGCTATAACTGCTTTAACTCTTGTGGGAAGGCTGTTCACAAGGTCTAGGAGTGCGTCTATGGGAATGTTTGACCATTCTTCCAGAAGTGTGTGGTCAGGCATTGGTGTTGGAAGAGAAGGCCTGACTCGCAGTCTTCGCTCTAATTCATCCTAAAGGCTTTCTATTGGGTTGAGGTTAGGGCAGTCAGTGCAGGCCAGTCAAGTTCCTCCACTCCAAATCCGTGCATCCATGTCCTTATGGTCCTTGCTTTGTGCACTAGTGCAAATCATTTGGTGGAGGGGGGATTATGGTGTGAGGTGGTTTTCCAGGCATTGGGCTTGGCCCATTAGTTCCATAAAAGAGAACTCTTAAGGCATCAACATACCCAGATATTTTGGACAATTTCATGCTGTCAACTTTGTGGGAACAGTATGGGGTGGCCCCTTCCTGTTCCATAAAGTCCATAAAGACATGGATAAGCGAGTTTGGGGTGGGGGAATTTGACTGGTCTGCAGAGACCTGATGTCAACCCAATAGAACACCTTTGGGATTAATTAGAGCGGAGACTGCCAGCCAGGCCTTCTCGTCCATCGTCAGGGCATGACCTCACAAATGTGCTTCTGGAAGAATGGTCAAACCTTCCAATAGATACACTTCTAAACCTTGTGGACAGCCTTTCCATAAGAATTGAAGCTGTTATAGCTGCAAAGGGTGGGCCAACTCAATATTGAACCCTACGGACTAAGACTGGGATGCCATTAAAGTTCATGTACCGGTAAAGACAGGTTTCCGAATACTTTTGACAATATATATATATATATATATATATATATATATATATATATGTATATACTGTATATACACACATGTGTATGTATATATATATATATATATATATATATATATATATATATATATATATATATATATATAAATAAAATGTATTGTTATTTACTTTGGTAGTAGTATCCCCATTCTTACATATAAGTTGTGTCTAAGTAACTAATAACTATAACAACATTTACAAATTCTAAAATGTGACATTCCTAACAAGTATCATCAGATCCAGAAATAGCATACATCACTATGCTATGCACACTACATATGTTGTTTGTCTGGATATATTAGATATATTTCTCTTTATGAAGATTTTGTAGACACTAGCGGTCATGATAGACTAGGACAGATCCTACGCTACAGAAAAATTTCACTGTGAAAGAGGAAGTGACTTAGGTTGCATGAAATGGATGAGGATCACATTGATAAAAAGAATCTAGGAATTAATCCCATAACAAGAAGCTGTGTACAAATAAACTTCACTGAAGGCAAATGTATAACAAGTGTGGAAAACATTGTAACCAAGTTCACAGGAGTAATCCATAAACTCTTAGATGATGGAACTTGAAAGAATCCACCAATGTTGTCACGGTAGGAATAAAGCATATTAACCATTACAAAGAAAAACGTCAACTGATACTGCAAATAGAGTGTATTATACCAAAGGGCATGCAAGCACATACTGATTTAGCAGTGTTTATACAGAGCACTGAGAGCAATGATTTTTTTCTCTTTGCTAGACAGCTTTTTCTACTTTTTATTGTTTTAGTAAACTCACACATAATCATCTATACACTATACCCTATTGTGAAACAAAAATCTAAGCTAGGAGCTATATCAATAATGTCATGCATTGTTTGCCATGGTATTAAATGTAAACGCCTTTAAAAAAAATGCTTACAAAATTATGCATTTTAGTAAACTATATTTCAAAAATGGCTGATGAAAGAGTATAATTGGTGATTCATCACCTTTTATATTCTCAAAGTAAATATGTTGAGGCTCAAAAATAGGCAATATAGGAATTCAAACTTGGTGACTCATAAATTGTAGGACTCATATACACTACTATGCAAAAGCTTTAGGCATGGGTGAAAAAAAAATCTATAAATTAAGAATGCTTTCAGAAATAGAAGTGTTAAAAGTTTATATTTATCAGTTAACAAAATGGAAAGTAAATGAACAGAATAGAAATCCAAATCAAACCAATATTTGGTGTGACCACTTTTTGCCTTCATAACAGCATCAGTTCTTCTAGGTACAATTGCACGCAGTTTTTGAAACAACTTGGCAGGCAGGTTGTTCTGAACATCTTGGAGAACTAACCACAGGTCTTTTGTGGATATAGTCTGCCTCAAGTCCTTCTCGATGATGACAGACTCAACTGATGTTGATCACAGGTCTCTGTGGGGCTAAACAATCACTTCCAGGACTCCTTTTTCTTCTTTAAGCTGAAGATAGTTCTTAATGACACTGACTGTAAGTTTGGGGTCCTTGTCCTGCTGCAAAATAAACTTGGGGCCAATCACATGCCGCCCTGATGCTATGGCATTATGGTTAAGTATATGCCTGTATTTCTAAGCATTGAGGACACCATTGATCCTGACCACATCCCCAACCCCATTTGCAGAAATGCAGCCCCAAACTTGCAAGGAACCATGCTTTTGTTTGCCCTTGGCAAACAAACAGCCTCCTGCTAAAGCCAAATATTTTAAATTTTGACTTGTCCAGAGAACTTGCTGCCATTTTACTGCATCTCAGCTTCACCTTGTTTTCACGTCAAATTTTTGTTTTGTTTTTTCCATGAAGACCGCTTCTGGCATGAATTCTCTGGACAGTAGATGGGTGTACCTGGCACTGCTGGACATCTCCTGATGTTGCATTAAGTTTCCTTTTCAAACCACTGCATGTATGTTCCTTAACCACTTGCTTACAGGGTACTTAAACCCCCCACCTGCCCAGAACAATTTTCAGCTTTCAGTGCTGTCACTCTTTGAACGACAATTGCGCAGTCATACAACACTGTACTCAAATTACATTTTATCATTTTTTCCCCCACAAATAAAGCTTTCTTTTGTTGGTGTTTGATCCCCTTTGTTAAAAAAAATGAAAAAAGACCAAAAATTTTGAAAAAAAACACAGATTTTGTTATAAGATTTTGCAGACAGGTAATTTTTCTCCTTTATTGATGTACGCTGATGAGGCTGCACTGATGGGCACTGATGGCCACCAATAGGCTGCATTGATGGGCACTGATGAGGTGGCACTGGTGGGCACTAATAGGTGCCACTGGTGGGCACTGGGAGGTGGCACTGAGAGTTGGCACTGAAAGGAGACACTGATGAGTGACACTGAAGGACATTGATAGTTGGCACTGATAGGTGGCAGTGATGGGCACTGATAGGTGGCAGTGATGGGCACTGGTAGGTGACACTGATGAGGCACTGATTGGCATTGGTAGGTGACACTCCTGGGCATGACAGGGGGCACTGCTTGATGGCACTGATATGCACTGGTGGGCACTGATTGGTGCCACTGATATACACCGTGGGCACTGGCAGGTGGCACTGGCAGGCGGCACTGGTGGTCACAGATGAAGTGGCTGTGCCTCTTCCTCTTCGGGACTGATGTCCCTTACACAGAAGCCAGTGACCAGCTTTTTTCTCCACACTCTGTCAGCGTGAGGAGAAAAAAATGATTACTGATCTTCTGTTTACATCACATGATCAGCTGTCATTGGCTGACAGCTGATCACATGGTAAGGGGCCGGAATCAATCTCTGTGATCACCCGAGTCCCTGACCCTGCAGGGCATGCAGGGAGCGTGCAACGGGGAGGATGTCTATTGTGGCTATATCGCAGATGGGAAGGGGTTAAAGAGGTTGTAAACCTCGGAAAAAAACAAACAAACCCTGCAAGACAAAGACATAATGAGCTAGTATGCATTGCATTCTAGCTCATTATGAAATAGTTACCTCAGAGCGATGCCCTGAATCGTCGTTGGCACATCTTCCACCGGAGTTACTTCCAGGTTCGTTGCTCTGGCACTCTAATTGGCCAGAGCTGCGATGATGTCACTCCCGGGCATGTGTGTGGGAGCCGCTGACCATGGCACGGCTGCTGAAGAAATGGCACCAGCAGCCCATTTCTTCAGTGCACATGCGCAGATGACGTCGGTAGCAGCGCATATAACGAATATCTCCTGAACTGTGCAAGTTTAGGAGATATTAACGGTACCTACAGCTAAGCCTTGCTTGTTGTAAGTTAAAGTGGTGTAACAGGGTTTACAACCACTTTAACATTGCCCGTTTCTTTATGCTTCTTCAAAAGAGCTTAAACAGCACATCTTGAAACCCCAGTCTGCGTTGATATCTTTGACTGGGAGAGACCTTTCTGATGCAGTATAACTACCATCTTGTTACTGTGCTCAGTCTTGCCGTGGTGTATGATCTATGACAAGAAACTGTCTTCTACAGCCTCACCTTAATGGCAGAGTTTGTCTGTTCCTCATCTACATCTAACTCTAATGCATACATGGTCGAATTTCGAACAAATTTTCTTTTCAAAATAAGAAAGTTTTTTTTTTGTGATCCGATCATGCCACCATTGATTTTCGAAATTCGGCCAACCAAGCCTTCAATTTCACCTCATGTTGCTACAGAAAAGAATTTTCGTGACCGGGAGTCTTCTTTTCTCTCCGTAAATTTTCTTTTCTTATTACATTTCTCGCACGATTCTCCCATCATTGATTAGAAAATCATTAGTTTTTCAAAAAATTTCCAACTGTCCGATTCCTCAAATTTGATTTCCGCAGGAAAATTGGCTGTTGCTGTAGCCCATTAATTTTGCGAAATTCATACGAAAATTCTTAGATACGATTTTCCAAAGAAAATTATTTCGAAATTCGAACCGTGTATGCCCTTGTACACACGGTCGGAGAATCCGTCGGAATGTGTCCTATCGGACCGTGTCGTCGGATAATCCGACTGTGTGTGGTATGCATCGGACTGATTCCGTCGGAATATCCGTCAGACCCAATTTTCCAACATGTTGGAAATATTTCCCGACCAACTGGGCCGGTCGGACATACTCCGATCATGTGAAGAGAATTTTGATCGGACCAAGTGCCACACATGCTCAGATCAAATTCCTACATCAAAGCTATTGGCTACTAGTCTGAATGTAGTCCCATCGTAACGAAATTACATCATCACGTTCTGAAAGATCGGATTTTTCGCCAACTTTGTCCGACCGTGTGTATGCAACAGTTTCGGACAAGATCCGACGGACAAAATCCGACGGGCAAAATCCGACGGATTTGGTTGTGGAAATCTCCGACCGTGCAAGTGTACAAAGTGTGCAGGCATAAGAATTGATGCTGATTTAAAGCCAAAGGGTAATCACACCAAATATTGATTTGATTTGAATTGTTTTACTCACTTTGTATTTTGTAAATTGATTTAAATAAATTATATACATTTTTGAAAGCAGTCTTACTTTACAGCATTTCTTGACACCTGTCTAAAACTTTTACACAGTACTGTATATCCTGGAGAAAGAAAACTTTCTCAGTTCAAATATTTTATAAAGCAATATGCCATAAAATGCCAATATGTATTTTTTCCAACATGAGAGCAAAACTAAACATTTATCAGGGTGCAAACAGTCATCACCCCAGCAGTCTTCTATTTGAAAACTAAACTAGATATCTAGCCATTCCTTTGTAAATTCAGTCATAACATGCAACAGTAAAAATTCATCCACATGTTTAATGATCAAATACCCCCTTCCTCAGGGCTCAGATAGAACAAAGCTAAGTAAGGAAAATAAGCCTTCAAGTGGAACAACAAAAATGGCAGGGGTATATTGCAAGAAACTGAATTTGTTCGTCACCACAGCTGACAGTAAATAGAGAAGATAAACACAAAATCATGTAGGTTTCATTATATCCAACTGGTTTGAAAGTTTTACCAACTATATAACTGTGGCAGATAATATATATGGTCTATACCTGTTGTTATTTCAATAAAAAATGGAAAACAAAAGATTCCTACAGTAATCTACTGGTGGTAATGAAGCTGACTGTGTGTTTCAAAAAAGCTCTGTGTTTCAGCTCATTTTTCTTAATGCCATCCTTCACTGTAGAAGATGACATTACAATTCTTTGCTGAAAGAAGACACCATGAATGACAGTAGCAGTAGCGGTTGATTATAATATAGTTTGACTTTTTAAAGGGGACTGTATTGAAAGTAAAGGCATTTCGGTCATAGGATTATGTGGTAGTATCTTCTATGCTGTATAGGAATAAAAGTTCCCCATTGTTTGCTTTGAAGACTACAGTTTTACTACAAGTTGAAAACATTTTTTTTGCTAGAAAATTACTTAGAACTCCCCCCCCCCCACCACCACCACCATTATACATTTTTTTTAACATCCTAGAGAATAAAATGGCGGTCGTTGCAATACTTTCTGTCAAACCGTATTTAAGCAGCAGTCTTACATGAACACTTTTTTTTTTAAATACACTTTTTTGAATTAAAAAATAAGACAACAGTATATTGTGAGAGATAATGTTATGCTGAGTATTATTGATACCAAGCATGTTACTCTTCAAAATTGCGCTCGCTCATGGAATGGCGACAAACTTTTACCCTTAAAGATTTCCATAGGTGACATTTAAAAAAATTCTACTGGTTGCATGATTTGCACTACAGAGGAGATCTAGGGCTAAAATTACTGCACTCGCTCTATCGATCGTGGGGATACCTCACATGTGTGGTTTAAACACCATTTTCATATCACTTATGCGTTTGTTTCTGCATGCAAGCTCAGCAGGACGGGGAGCGTTTAAATTTTTTTTTCTTATTTATTTTACTTTTTATTTTTACACTGTTTTTAAAAAAAAAAAAATCTGTCACTTTTATTCCTATTGCAAGGAATGTAAACATTCCTTGTAATAGAAAAAAAGCACGGACAGGACCTCTAAAATATAAGATCTGGAGTCAAAAGGACCTCAGATCTCATATTTAGACTAAAATGCAATAAAACCAAAAAAAATGTCATTTAAAAAAAAAATGCCCCTTTAAGAGCTATGGGCGGAAGTGACATTATGACATTGCTTCTGCCTTGTAGTGTCATGGAGATGGGTGGGGGCCATCTTCCCCTCACTCGTCTCCATGTCAGCCCAGGGGACAGACGCGATCGCCTCTGCCGACGGCTCCGGTAAGCGGAGGAGGGCACCCGATCGCAGCGGGAGGGGGGCCCCTCTCCCGCCATGGATAAAAGTGATCTTACACTGAATCTGCTGCAGAGACCACTTTTATCCTGTACAGGACGACCGGCCGAACACAAGGATACCGAGGTTATGGCAGCTAGCTGCTGCCATAACAAAGACATCCGTCCCCAAAGTTAGGACAAATATCGGCGTGCGGCGGTCCGGAAGTGGTTATATACGCAGCACATAATAAAGCATAAATCATACAAAATGTAATGTGTCCAGGCTGGAGATCATTGTACAACACCAATGGCTACCCAAACTCCTATCATCACAGCTTGCCTTGATATCATGTGTAGAGAATGCAAGAATTTCATCTAAGTCAGGCCATACATTGGTTGAATTGCGATAGAATTTTCTGTAGAAAATCTTTTCTAATCAATGATGGGAGAATCATGCGAGAAATGCTAATTGAAAAAGAAATGCACATGTGCAAGAAAAGGAAAATTCCCAGAAAGAAAAGAAGATCCCCAGCCACTAAGATTCTTTTCTTTAGCAATATGAGGTGAAATCGAAGGCTTGGTTGGTCGATTTTTGAAATCAATGGTGGCATCATCGGATCACAAAGCGCACACATTTTCTGATTTTCAAAAGAAAATTCTTTCAAAATTTGACCATGTATGGCCAGCCTTAGTTTTTTTTTAAGATTCCAAGTTTTTCCTGCTGACCCCTCTGGATCATTTTTAGCAAGACATTGAACCAGATTATTTTTTCAGAGGTAATCTTCTTTTTGTTCAGTGCAACCCTTCTCTCTTAATGTGTCCACTAATCATTGTACTGTTTCTATGTCCTGTAAAAGAGCGTATACTAATATGTAACCAGACTAATATGATTGCATGCAGACATATTATTCTATTAGTTGAAGAAAGAATTGATAGAATTACAAAAATGTAATGAAATTTAACTGAGCCCTCGGGATCACATTTCATGATCCAGGCACTGTTACTTACCTTTTCCCCAGGATCCTGCGATGTCCTCCCGCTGTGTGTGCGAGCTGTCCTCTGTTGGATCTATCACTCTGCTGAGCTCTGTTCCCTGCGAGTGTTGTGGGGGAGGGAGCATGGCGCCAAATTCAAAAAGTTAAAAACACAATACATATACAGTACACTGTAATCTTACAGATTACATTACTGTATCACATTATTTCTTTACTTTCAAAAGTTTTTTATTTTTGAAAAGGCACTTACAAGTATAGAGATACAGTAAAATACAATAGGCAGCAGGGCAGGCCTTCTGCCAGTCTTCAAGTATAAAAACAAACATTCAAAAGGGCATCCAGAAACAAAATAGCAGCCAAAGATTCAAACATTAACACTCTCAGAGAGGGTGAGAACCAGATAAACAATAATGGGGAACCACCCTGTCTGGAGCCCAATAGAAGAGGCTAACTAAAGAGGAGACCAGAGGTCCCCCCCGACACCCCAAAAGGGATCATGCTGTGTCAGAGGAGGGGTGAAGACCCCCTGACCCCATCCCCCAAAATGAGGGCATCCGAAAGGTTGCAGGAGGGTAGCTCCCCAGAATGCGTTATGTCTGCATTATGGTCATGATAATTATCTTCTTATCAGGCAATCATCGGAAAGAGGTCATAGAAGATAGAGAAAGGAGGAAGGAAAGAGGAGAGAGGACAGAGGGATGGGATGGGAAAAGCTACTTCTGATTAAGGGGGAGAGGGCGGAGGTCTGGAGAAACCACCGCTCAACTGTTGATTATCGCGTCTATTGTTTAGTTCTTGATGCCACGAGAGAGCCCGGGGGCACTCCCGGTAAGAGGGAGATTCCTATGTACCTGGCCCATGGTTCCCAAACCTTTCTGAATTTTGGTGTGGTGTCCAACAGTATGCCGGACAATTTTTCCTGCCACATGATCCAGGATATCTTCCTCTTAGCTGCAAGGATAGAGGGTCTGGGTTGTTTCCATGCTACAGCTATTGCAATTTTGGCACCTAGGAGAACAAAGTGGATCAGTTTTTGTGTATGTTTGGGGAGTGCAGAAGCCTGAGCATTTAGCAGTGCTACTTCTGGAGTCCTGGGGACCTGGCAGCTTGTGACCCTGAGAATCATGTTAAAGATTTTTCTCCAAAATGATCGGAGCCTGGGGCACTCCCACCAAATATGGACCATGGAACCACGGTGTTGCCACCCTTTGAAGCATAACGGGTTTGCCGTGGGGTAAATTTTAGCCAATTTGGTGGGAGTGAGGTACCATCTGGTTATCAGTTTGATGCTAGCTTCCATAAGTGAAGTGTTTTGGATCCCTTGAAAGGATCTAGACAGAGCCGCCTGCCAGGTCTCCAGACTGTTTGTGATTTGGAGGTCAGCCTCCCAAGCTGTCATATAGGGGGATTAACCCGTTGGACCGGTGAGAGCTGAGTAGATTACTGATATGCCGCCCCTCTGCTCCCCAGCCCGACCACACCAAGTTTCATATTCAATAAAGGTAGGCGAATCCAGAAAATGAGATATTTGCTGAAAGCGGAATCTTTCCGAATCAGGGAGTTCCAAGTGTTCAATACAATGGGAGAGAGAGACCAGGCCCTTGGAGGTGAAGTAGTGTCCTATCCGGTATAGTCCCTTATCTAGCCACCATTTGAAGGTGGTAATGTTGAGGCCAGGAGGGAAAGCAGAGACCAATGTCGGTAACCCATGAAGAGTGTCCCACAGGGAGCAGGAGTGGGGAAGGGTAGGTGAGAGGATGGAAGGCCTAGATTTGGGGGAGCACCATAATAGATAGTCTAAGGCCGCGTACACACGCGGGGACTGTTCGCCCAACTTTGTCCGTCAAACAGTTTCGGCAAACAGTCCGCTCAAAATTAGCATGGACGGACATGGCCACACACGACGGACGAACAGTTTGCTGAAACCGTGCGCGATGACGTGAACGGCACGTACGACGGGACGAAAAATACGACGTCCTATACACTGCATTATAACTTTCGGCGTGTAAATCCTTTCTGAGCATGCGCGGAACTTAGTTTGACGAACAAGCCTACACACGAGGGGACTGTTCGCTGAAACAAGGTTTCAGCGGACAGTTTTTCGGAATTTCCGAAAAACCTTGTTCAGCGGACTGTTCGCTGAAACTGTCCGCTGAAAGCCCACACACGAGCGGACTGTTTGCCGAAACACTGTTCAGCGGACAAAGTTGGGCGAACAGTCCCCGCGTGTGTACGCGGCCTAAGGTGTATGAGGGGACAGCTTGGCGTTCAATGGATATCCAGTCCGGTTTTTCATATTTAGAGTAGATCGTGGAAAGTTGGGCCAGGCAAGCTGCAAGATCCCCCGCGCCTATGTAGGAAAAGTGTGTGTTGTGGGATGCGGTACCCCTTGTTACCCCATATATATTTCAATATCTTGCTTTGCAATATTTGTTGGTGATCCTTCCTTACAGGAATAGGGAGTGCATGAAAATAATATAAGATTTTAGGGAGAAGGGTCATTTTGATGGAATTGATCCAGCTTAGCCAGGATAATTCGTGTTTGGACCATAGCTTAAGATCGGCTTCCAATTGCTTGTAGAGTTTGGGATAATTTCCTGTGTACAACTATTCTATACTGGGTATCAGTGAGATGCCTAAATATTTGATGGATGTGTCACTCCTTTGGAACGGGAATGTGTGTTGTAAAGAGGAGGCCAATTGGGTGGGGAGAGAGATGTTAAGAGCCATGGATTTAGAGTAGTTGATTTGTAACCCCGAAATCTTAGCAAAGTCATCCAGTACTCAAGATAGGTTAGGGAGGGTAGTAATGAGGGAGGTGAGAAATAAAAGTATGCCGTCGGCGAAGAGCCTGCACTTGTGTGTCTGGCCACCACACTGAACTCCTCTAATGTCATTATTGTGGCGAATCGCAATCGCTAACGTTTCAATAGCTATGGCAAATATGAGGGGTGATAGGGGGCACCCTTGTCTGGTGCCCCTAGTAATAGGTATGGGTGTGGAGTGATATCCCTGCAGCCTTACTTGGGCCTTTGGTTGGGAGTATAAAGCTCGTAGAAGGCCAAGGAAGCGAGCCCCGAATCTCCACCTTTCAAAGAGCTGGAAGATGTATTGCCAGGAGACTGAATCAAAGGCCTTCTGGATATCTAGGGAAAGAAGGAAGCCCAATTGTTTAGGTCCTCCCTCCCAATTAGATTGTAGTATTGAGACAATATCTACTACCCGCCTAATTTGATCCGGTCCCTGTCTGCTGGGAATGAACCCGACTTGATCCTTGTGGACGTACTGCCCAATGAAGGATGCAAACCTGTTGGCCATTACTTTCGTTAGAATTTTTAGGTCATTGTTAATGAGAGAGATAGGCCTATAGTTGTGTACATCTTCCAAGTTCTTATCAGGTTTAGGTATGACCGTAATGAATGCTGTATTTAGGTGGGGATCCAGGGGGCTTTCATTGGCTTTGTGATTGCAAAAATTAGTTAAATGGGGGGCCAGAGTATGAGCGAAAGCTTTGTAATAGGGTATCGATAGGCTGTCGGGGCCTGGAGCAGAGCCCTTCTTAAGGTCTTTAATGACTCCCAGAACTTCCTCCACCCTGATGGGTGACTCCATTTTTTGTTTGTGTGTGTCAGATATAGAGGGTATAGGGAGACCCTCCAAGAATTGTGGAATGAGACTCGCTTTGGTAGGAGGTGGGCTGCTATATAAGGAAGCATAAAAGTCCTGAAAGGCGTCCAGAACTTTTATCGGATTGGATGTGGGCGACTGACCCCCAGTCCTGATTTTGGGCAGGGTGTTTAACTTGGCTCTAGGGGATAGTCCGTTGACCAAAAGTGTGCCTATTTTGTTTGCCTGTGTGTAAAATTTGTGGCCGGACCATCGAATAGACTTTTCAGCTTTAATGGTTAGGGCAAGATTGAGTTCTAGTCTAGTCTTGTCAAGAAGGGCGGTGGAGGTTAGGCGAGGATCTTTTTTGTGTAGGTTCCTGAGTCTTGAGTATTCCTCCTCTAGCTTGGTAATATCTGATTGCCTTTTGCGTTTAATTTGAGTGGCCATCTGAATGAGCTTGCCCCTGATAAAGGCTTTATGTGCCGCCCAAAGTGTTTCGGGGGAAATGTCTGCCGTTGTGTTAAGGGAGAAGTATTCTTGTAGGGCTTTTTCAAGTTCTACGATTCTGGTTGGCTCGTATAATAAAGATTTGTTCAGTCTCCAGTGTCTGGTGGGACTACCACTGGAGCCCGCAATGATTCTTACAATTACCAGGGAGTGATCGGAGACCACTGTGTCTTTGATGGAAGCTTTAACAACCTGGGGTAGGAGTGAGATGGGGACTAGAATGTGATCAATCCTAGCATAGGATTGGTGAGGAGCGGAGAAGTGTGTGAAGTCCCTCTTCGAGGGGTTTAACTCCCGCCAGGAGTGTTCGTTAAGGCACAATGTTCATTAAGGCACAATAGGAGGGAGCAGGAGGGAGAAGTGGGTTCAGAGGCAGTCCAGATAAGGGGAAGGGGAATATCCAGGCATCTAGGGGTTTTGTAAACTGAGGTTGGAACGTTAGCAGTCTAGAACAGACCTGGGTAACATAGATCCTAGAGATCAAAGGGAGCCATAACAGGTGGAGGACAGGTCCCCTGATGGTGGGGGGGGAGAAGTCCCCTGGCCCTCTCCAGAACCCCGGGAAATAAGTCACAGATTGGTGGGTAGTAGATCAAGCTTGGGTGCTTCTCAGGTAGGTGCGTTGTCTTTGACCTTCTTAGCTCTTCCAGATGTCCATAGAGGGGACTGCGGGCTGTTAGGTGTGGGTCTTTTGTTGGAGCTGTGCCCGGTGTTAGAGGTATCCATGTCAGCTTCTTGGGAAATGAGTTTCAGGCGAATGAGAAGTTTCTCCCCCTCAGGAAAGGTTGAGAATGCGTAGATCTTCCCTTTGTCGGAGAATCGAACAGCAAATGGAAAGGCCCACTTGTATTTTATATCTCTCTGTGTCAGCACAAGCAAGAGGGGTTTTAATGATCTCCGTCTTTGTATCGTAGAGGGGGAGAGATCTGCAAAGATCTGTACCTGGTGACCCTGGCACATGACATGCTGCAGAGATTTGCCTTGTTTCATGACTTCCTCCTTAACAGAGAAATGGTGGGGCTTGGCGATCACGTCTCGTGGGGTGCCATCTTTTCTAAGGGGACCAAGGGCCCTATGGACCCTATCTAGTTCCAGTTTTAGAGCTGAGGTGTCAGGAATTAGCGGCATGATTAGATCATGGACCGCGCCAGATACATCCGTTACCGGTTCCGGGAGACCGCAAATTCTGATGTTGTATCTCCTCGACCTATTTTCAAGGTCGTCGATGCAGGCCATGGCCAGGTCAAGTTGCTCCTGTACTGAGTAAATGTGTCTGGAGTTTTTGTTTGAGCCTAGATTAATAATATCAGCTTTTAGTTCCCCGGTGATTTTCAGGGCTGTTTGGGATAATCCCTTCTCTAACAGTTCAGAGAATTTGTGAAATAAAGCGTCCATGTGGGATACAGGGTCCCTGTGGGAGACATCATGGGGAGATAGGCCTGCCTGAGCAGCCGAGTGCGGCCCTGTGGGGGATGGGGAGAAATCCTGAATGGTGCATTCCAGGAGGGACGCAGTGGAGGCTGGAGATGGGGTGGTATCCTTGGGGGGGCCCCTGAGGCTGCCTGGAGTAGCGTGGTTAGGTGTATGGGCTGGCTCTGACCTATAGTCCACCAAGCCTGTGGAGCAATGTTCATGGGATAGGAGCTGTGCAGCAGTGGCCATCTTGGATTTCTTCCTCTCTCCCAGCGATGTGAAAAGCGGTCCCAAATTGCCTTTTGCTGGTCCCCCGATCATCCGGGAGCATGCCCGGGAGCGTTGGGGGTGCTATCAGTACCTCTTGTGGCGCGTTTGGTGAGCCGTGCTGTGTGCTGAGGGTCCCGTTGTTCCGCTAGGCTCTAGCTCTAGATGATCGCAGCCATCTTGCGAGCCTCGCGCATGCGCACCCGTATCACATTATTTCACCTCCCTTTTATCCCGAGTGGTTTGCCCAGTGTCCTGCATGCAGTTTTATATTATAAATACTATTCTTTCTGCCTGGAAACTGGAGATTGTCCATAGCAACCAAAAAGTGTCCCTTTACATCAAAAGCGGTTTTAGACCAGCTAGAAAACAGTGATAATAAATTAGAATCACCTGCAGAATTGAACAATAGTAATTTGTGGGGAGATCTGTCATCAAACACTGAAAGTAATGACAGCAACAATTCTGCAACTGAGCAAAATTTTGTGTTTTTGATTTGATTACATTATTGAATAATTTTTATTATTATTATATTATTATTTGTTATTATTATTTATAGTTATTTATTATATTATAATTTATGATTTAGTGTTTCAAACTTTACATACCCGGGATGTGTACTAGACCCTTGTTTGGACAGAATTAAGTGTGTTAATCCTAAGAATTACAGGCCTACAATATAAAACGCCAAATTTCCATGCAAAACATTGTACCGCTTTGAGCATCAAAAATCTGACATAATCATATCACCAGGGAGGTTAATGACATCCCTGTCTTAATTCATGGTGTTCATTATTGAGTTTGCCCACCCTTTCCAGCTATAATTGCTTCCACTCTTCTGGGAAGACGGTCCACAAGGTTTAGGAGTGTGTCTTTGGGAATGTTTGAACATTCTTCCAGAAGCGCATTTATGAGGTCAGGCACTGATATGAGCGAGAAGGCCTGGCTCGCAGTCTCTGCTCTACTTCATCCCAAAGGTTTTCCATCTGTTTGAGGTCGGGACTCTGTGCAGGCCAGTCACGTTATTCCAACCCAAACTCGCTCCCCCATGTCTTTATGGATCTTGCTTTGTACACTGATGCGCAGTCATGTTGGAACAGGAAGGGGCCATCTCCAAACTGTTCTCACAATGTTGGGAGCATTAAATTGTCCAAAATGTCTTGGTATGCTGGTGACTTAAGAGTTCCCTTCACTGGAACTAAAGGGCCAAGGCCAACACCTGAAAAACAACCCCACACCATAATCCCCCCTCCACCAAATTATTTGGACCAGTGCACAAAAGCAAGATCCATAAAGACATTTATGAGCAAGTTTGGGGTGGAGGAACTTGACTGTCCTGACCTGAACCCAATAGAACCTTTGGAATGAATTAGTTCTAAGACTGCGAGCCAGGCCTTCTTGTCCAACATCAGTGCCTGACCTCAGAAATGCGCTTCTGGAAGAATGGTCAAACATTCCCATAGACCAGTGTTTCTCAACTCCAGTCCTCAAGGCGCCCCAACAGGTCATGTTTTCAGAGCTTCCATTATTTTGCACAGGTGATTTGATCAGTTTCACTGCCTTGGTAATTACCAAAGCCATTTCATGTGAGGGTCTTCCTGAAAACATGACCTGTTGGGGCACCTTGAGGATCGGAGTTGAAAAATACTGCCATAGACACACTCCTAAACCTTGTTAACAGCCTTCCCTGAAGAGCTGAAGCTGTTATAGCTGCAAAGGGTGGGCCAACTCAATATTGAACCCTACGGACTAAGACTGGGGTGCATTAAAGTTCATGTGCATGTAAAGGCAGGTGTCCCAATACGGTAGCCATTAAGATGGGCTTCTGATCATGTGACCACTGTGCGAGTCACCTACATGGGATCTGAAAGACAACATTAAGGGTTAATGCTCATTTATCAAACAAGAATGTCATGTATACAAACTATGTACAGTTATAGTAAAACAATGCAAGGCATACATTTTGCAATAAATTTGCATACATGCACACACTGTCCATCTCAGCTAAGCAAATGAACATTTCTAGTTGTCTTCATGCAATTGGGGATCCACTAAAAGCCGCTTAGCTTCCATTACAGCTGGTCAACAATTTGCTTAATAGAAGCCCTAACACTAAGCTGTCACAGAAATGAAACAGTAAACACTCGCAGTTGACAAAAGAAAATAAACACACCACAGAAATAAAAGCCCCATAATATAAATCCAACATCAATAACGTTGCCCAGCGATGTGTATCCATCGTCAATCACAATGAACGATTCCCCAATGATCCCCTGATGCGAACTTTCACCACAAACAATAGCACAGAGACCAGCTGCTGATTGCTGTTAAGCTGGCAAGTAGTGGTGGCTGATGTCATTATTCACATATGGTGTTGGCATGCTCATTCATATGTTGCTTTCTCCTCCTGATATGTCCTGATTACTTGGGGGTCTATCGGCCAAGTTCAACTTCAACATGGACATTCAAGTTGTCAGAAATTTAAAGACCATTTACCCGACAGCGTAGATAGTGATATGAAAAGAAAAATCTCCCTGAAAAGTCACTACTACTACAGCTTTCAGTGCTGCATAGTGGCTGGGTCTTCCAATTTCCCATTTCAAGCTCCTACATGACTCGGTACTTGGGTTATAGGATGCAGCTCTCCACTGACACCCTGATGGGATAACTGTGGATGAAGTGTCAATGAACCCAGCTGACTTTTCCTCATCCTCCAACAGAGACTCTTGAATGGGGGTGGGGGGTGACTGCAGCACATCTTTTTTTGGTTGGGTGTTGGTAAAAGTGACAAGCCCTGCCAGTGGTTTTGAAGTGTCTTTGACAACCCTTCCTTCAATACTGTCTCACTTCTGAAGGAACCACTTCCATTCTAACCCAGCGGGCTGAACGAAAAAAAGTTAAGGAGCTTGGGAGGAGCTTGCTATACTAACTATACAATGTAGTACAGCGATCTCCCCTCCAGAACACACCAGTCAACAGTGACCATTGGCTACGAACGCTGAGCGGATGACAATAGGCAGATGTTTTTCTAGCTAGCCGAGTGTCGGACAGTTTCTGTTGAGCCAGCTGATATTGGCAGATATTTGACCTGTTTGTACCAGGCTTTTGTTCACTTTTTCAGGCAGATTTTTACTTTTCACGATAAATAAAACGTGTAAAAGACGGGGTGAAAATACTGTGCTAAACCCAACGTGAAAAAAGAAATATACAAATAATAATAAGCTGCTAACACACGAACAAACAAAGTCCAAATATCAATATCAAATAAATAGTGTAGTGCTAAACAAATGTGACTGGGTGGAAAATGGCAACAAAGCCACCTCAAGTGAGCTAGGGTTAGACTGAAATAAATCAGAATGACCTATCAACCTAAAACAAAATATATGTGGCATAGAAACATACACTGAAGTAATATGAAGTAAGGGCTCTTTCACACGGGGCGGATCAGTGATGATCCGCCCCGTGGATATCCACTTGCTCAGCGGGGATCGCTCCGCCGATCCCCGCTGAGCCGGCAGATGACAGGTCCATCTCTGCACACTGAGCAGGGACAGACCTGTCAGAGTGCTGCTCTCCCCTATGGGAGATCGGTTGACGATGGACCGCACAGTCTGTTGTCACCCGTTCCGATGACAGATGGAAAAGTAAGTTTTTCCTCCGTCACACTTTTTCGAATCGGAATGGGTCGGATGTCAGCGTACATGTCACCGCTGACATTTAACGCTCCATAGACCTCTATGGAGAATTTGTTCAGGTCCGCCTGAAAAAACTGACAGGGGGACCTGAACGTAGTGGTAGTGTAAAAGAGGCCTAATTGTAATGAACTACAATAGTCCAATATCCACACGTATAGTGTCCAATAAATGGATAGCTTTCTCTTCAATCTTCAACTGAAGCAGAAAACATGTGGTCAAAATGGATGGATTAGAGCTGCAGATGGATCAAAAATACACTGGTAAACATCTAAAAAAATACTCGAATGTGAGGATGGGTGCTCTTACCACACCAGGTGGATGCACATACCATACGGCAGTGTGTCTAATGTGCTTGTAATACTGGATCCCCAGTGATGAGATGATGGCAGGCTGGATGGTAACACAACGACTGTAACTCAAATCCACTCACGGTTGAATAATAGTCCCATGACGATGATTCCAAGGAGACAACAGAAGAACCAATCCACAAAAAATTGGTGGTAATCAGAGGGTAGCCATCGGTGCCATAGTAGCATGAGGGTTAGTGTCTCCCCCAGGAACAAACAAAACCCAATATATTATGTTATTTGACTATTGTAGTTTATTACAATTACTCCATATTACTTCAGTGTATGTTTCTATGTCACATACATTTTGTTTTTGGTTTATAGGTCATTCTGATTTATTTTAGTCTAACCTTAGCTCATTTGAGGTGGCTTTGTTGCCATTTTTTCACCCAGCCACATTTGTTTAGCGCTACACTATTTATTCGATATTCATACATGATAAATGGAAGCCTTTCATAATATCATTTCTGCTCCAGCCATTCCAGTGTACTTATCTCTCACTCATCACATCTATATTAGCTTTGAAATTTTATCTGTTTATTTCAGTGTTTGAAAAATGTTTTTTGCTTCCATCACTTCCTGTAGATCATGTGACATTCAGGAAGCTTTGAATCCCTTCTTGCACTGGATTGCTGCATTGCAGAACAGGGGGTGTGATAGGGCATGTTCACCACTCTGGACCACAGCCCCCTCATTACAATACCACCTTCCACTCACTTACAATCTGATTGTACAATCTCCTTTAAATCTACATCAGCTATGTAGTGCAAGATCCTGTCTGATTTGATATAAATCAAATGGATTGTTCAGGTGGGTCCTCATATTCCATAGTTCTGGAAAATCTAAAGGAAAATATACAGAGTTCGTACAATCAGATGGCATAGTGCATGGCCATCTTTATACAAGTACATAGGAGGGACTGGATGGAGATACTCAGCTCTCAGGCCTCATTTACATCTCTGAATAGTGGGAATTCATGTTCCTGCATGTGTTTTTTTGGAGCGTTTTCGCTTGTCACAGATATGGCAACTCATTCACCTGGGCAGCTTTACGAATGACAATTGCCCCAAAAATCGCCCTCTAGTACATTTTTATAGAGCGGAAGCATGGTGCATTTTTTACTGCACTTTTTGGTGCATTTACATCACATTTGTTCCATGGCCAACGCACACTTACACTTGGGGTGGCATTATTATTTAACAGCAATGCAAGTGTGAAATGCATTTGCAATGTGTTTGCAAAACACACAGCAAAGCATGCGTTTTCTATGCGGTGTTCTGTGTGTTCAGGAACGTGCAGATGTGACTGGAGCCTCATTGTTCTTGTGTAAGCACACCAATTTTACTTTCAGGTCCCCTTCACACCTAGTGCAGTGGCAGCGCACTTTTTGGCAAATTTTTCCCACAACATGCATATGCATGTTAGATTTCAGTGGCAAAGTAGCTGATGGGATATTTTGGCATGTTGTGGGTTGCACTTTTTTTTTTACTGTGCATTTTGCTGCATTTGCTGCTTGTTATTCATGTTGCAAAATGTGTGTTTGCTTCTGCGTTTGGTGAGTGTGACTGTGACACTGTGGAAAAGTATGACTAGTTAATTTTAGGTATGTAGCAAACCTAAATAATAGGAGGACACACCTTGTCTGCAATCACTCTGTATCACATCAGGTAGGCATAGTTGATGGTATATCTAAAGGCGATTGTACAATCAGATTGTTTAATGCATGTTAGGTTTTACTTATTTCCAAGACACGCTTCTCCTGTTTTCAATACTACTGCTCTATCCACATAAGCTATTATCTTCCGATCACTCAGCACCTGCACACTCTGCCAAAAGAATGATCTATGCAAGATAAAGGTAAGGTGGGAAAAAAATGGATGGTAGAGTATTCAGTAGAACAGGTATCACTGATTGCATTGGAAATGCAGAGGTGGGTGGGAGGGCAGGTGCAGGGTGTTTGTTAATAAGGCCAGCTGGTAAACACCTTCCTTTGTTTTAGAAGCCAGCTGGTGAACTCCTTTCTGTGTCTTAGAAGCCAGCTGGTGAACTCCTTCCTGTGTCTTAGAAGTCAGCTGGTGAACTCCTTCCTGTGCCTTAGAAGTCAGTTGGTGAACTCCTTCCTGTGTCTTAGAAGTCAGCTGGTGAACTCCTTCCTGTGTCTTAGAAGTCAGCTGGTGAACTCCTTCCTGTGCCCTACTGGTTTGCACAACCTCCATACAGGAAGGTCCATCCAGGAAGTAATGTAGAGGTTTTCCATGCAGTAAACTGGACACTGAGCTAAGGGCTGTGTAGGATACATAGAAAGCTTTTTTATTTTCTGCAAAAGAAGTACATTAATGCTATATTGGTACATAGGGAAGCTGGAATGTAGGACCAAAAAAGGTTCACCTTGTAAAACAATACAAGATATTCAAGATGTTACAAATATGCAAGCATACAGTATACACGACTAAAAGCTGTTTCCTGGTGCCTCCATGGCAGCATACATATGGTTGGTTGCTCCACCCCCAACCAACCCACAGGACCACTTTAACTCTTATAAAAGAAAGAGTCAGCCCCCCCCCCCCCCCCCCGCATCATTCTTTTTTTCTGTCCTTGAGCCTGCAGGTTCACCTGGATCACCTGGAAACAGCCCTTACCACATCACTATGTTGGTGCAACCATTACAGGTTCATGCTCCTCAGTAGTATGGAGTCCCAGCACTTAGGTTGCTAAGTCCGTCCGTCGGATTGTATGACGGACTAAGTACGCCATACAATCCGCTCGTGTGTACGCGGCATTAGAAATCCTGAAGGCAGTGATTGGTTTTCGGGGTGCCGCGGCTAGACTCCCAAAAAGTCCCACATATGTGGTATCCCCGTACTCAGGAGAAGCAGCAGAATATATTTTGGGGTGAAATTCCACATATAACTATGGAATGTGTGAGCAATATATCATTTAGTGACAACTTTTTGTAAACTTTTTTTTTGTGTCATTATTCAATCACTTGGGACAAAAAAAAATATTCAATGGGCTCAACATGCCCCTCAGAAATTTCCTTGGGGTGTCTACTTTCCAAAATGGGGTCATTTGGGGGGGGGTTTGTACTGCCCTGCCATTTTAGCACCTCAAGAAATGAGATAGGCAGTCGTAAATTAAAAGCTGTGTAAATTCCAGAAAATGTACTCTAGTTTGTAGACGCTGTACATTAATGCTATATTGGTACATAGGGAAGCTGGAATGTAGGACCAAAAAAGGTTCACCTTGTAAAACAATACAAGATATTCAAGATGTTACAAATATGCAAGCATACAGTATACACGACTAAAAGCTGTTTCCTGGTGCCTCCATGGCAGCATACATATGGTTGGTTGCTCCACCCCCAACCAACCCACAGGACCACTTTAACTCTTATAAAAGAAAGAGTCAGCCCCCCCCCCCCCCGCGTCATTCTTTTTTTCTGTCCTTGAGCCTGCAGGTTCACCTGGATCACCTGGAAACAGCCCTTACCACATCACTATGTTGGTGCAACCATTACAGGTTCATGCTCCTCAGTAGTATGGAGTCCCAGCACTTAGGTTGCTAAATGCACCATAAAAGTGTGGGAGCCCATTTTTCTGTGGATCTTTTTGAGGGCCTTTAAGGATCTTCAGACTCTAATTTATTATTCCCCTTATCTTTCTATCCCGTCTACTCTCCTTGTTTGAGCTGGCTTTATAATATTTTTTTTAATTTCTTAATGATTTACCTTTATCCAGAACTTCTGTGGGCAGCTCAGCTACAGCATGGATGCAGGGCTGATTCCGGACCACCCAACTACCTAGGTCGGCATTCATCAACGGCCAACGTTCTGCCCAGCGGGTCCTTCTCGGCTGGCAGAACGCTGTATAACTACCTTCTGCTAATTTCGTGTTAGTAGAAGTTTGGTGAGTGTTGATTCGTGCTTTTCATTTTGCGCTTTTCATATTATGGTATATTTTCTATATTTTTGGATGCATAGAATGCACTTTTTGGTTAAGTTATTTTGGCAGATAGCATGTCTAATTTTATTTGTTTTCTTTTTTTAATGCACAATAAAGAAAATGTGTAGAATAATACTTGGCTATGTGTTTTACTTCAAATGACAGTTTGGGAGTAGGCAGTTACATTTAAAAAAATACAATGTAAAATTGACAAGGGACACCAACATAGTTGTATCTTTGATCTTAAAAACTACAGGATAATGGTGTTGTGGTAACTTGCCCAAAAAAAAAGCATAATAATATTATTCTTGATATCACTAGAAAAAAAGCCTTTGAAAATTTATTTGCAATAACTCCATCAGTATCACCAGCAAAGCAGCTTCATTAGTATCCAATTAAAGAAGAAGAGAATGCATGCTTCATTTCAAGATTTCATAATTTGCCGCGTCACAAAGGTTAATTCTCCATTACGAATGCTAGTTTACAAGACCAACTGTTTCTGGCTCGTCTTTGCTTCCGAGCATGCGTGTTTGTACTTGTATGGACTTGTGTACACATGCTCGGAAAATCCAACAATTGTCGGTCAAATTTTACACCAACAGCCTGTCATCACACATTTCCCGTTGGAATATCCAATCGTGTGTACGAGGCTTAATGCTTCCCAAATGGGCATAGGTATAGCCCTTTTCTCACTTAGCTCCCCCTTCAGTTTCTATAAAGTTGTTTGAAATTCTAGAAGGCAGAACAGTGCCATAAATGCCATAGGACAGTTATGTCAGAGTGGACAAACTATTTTGAGGCTAGTGTCCAGCATCCAAACATAGTTCCTTTACACAAGAGGAACAGCTATAGTATGCATATGTCTTTCCCAACAAAATGTACACATTCACCAAATCTCATTTTCCTAGTGTTTAACCACTTAAGGACCGCCGCATGCCAATGTACGTCATCACAATGGCATGTACAGGCACAAGCACGTACATGTACGTGCTTGCCTTCCAGCGGGTGGGGGGTCCGATCGGACCCCCTCCCACTGGATGTGGCAGTCCGTTTCGCTGCAGGAGCGATCCGGGATGAGGGGATGGCCGTTGGTTTCTGGCCACCCCCTCTCGATCGCTCCTGGCGAATGAGAAGCTTCCTCCCACTGTGTATAGTAAACACAGGCAGAGAGGAAGTGATGTCATTCTCCTCGGGGTGGTCTTTTTGACCGAACTACGAGGAGAAGTGAAAGTAAGTGTGCACCAACACTACACTGACACGTAGGCACACACAGGCACACAAACCCCCCCCCCCCCCGATCACCCCCCAGTCACAGTGTCACTGATTGCAGTGATCATTTATTTACTGATCACTGCATTCAGTGTCAGTTGTGACAGTAAAAACTGTCAGGGCAGTTAGTGTTAGGTCCAGGGTAGCCCCCTACCACCCCCCAATAAAGGTTTAACCCCCTGATTGCCCCTAGAGTTAACCATTTCATCCCCTTTTGCCAGTGTCACTAAGCAATAATTTTTCTGATCGCTGCATTAGTGTCGCTAGTGTCGCTAGGTAGCTAGTTATTTTTTTAGGTTCCCCCGCCAGGTTTTTATAGCGCTAGGTACCCCGATATACTACCCAATAATGGTTTTAACCCCCTGATTGCCCCTAGTTAACCCTTTCACCCCCTTTTGCCGGTGTCACTAAGCGATCATTTTTCTGATCGCTGCATTAGTGTCGCTAGTGTCGCTAGGTAGCTAGTTATTTTTTTAGGTTCACCGCCAGATTTTTATAGCGCTAGGTACCCCGATATACTACCCAATAATGGTTTTAACCCCCTGATTGCCCCTAGTTAATCCTTTCACCCCCTTTTGCCAGTGTCACTAATCAATCGTTTTTCTGATCGCTGCATTAGTGTCACTGGTGCTGCTAAGTAGCTAGTTATTTTTTTAGGTTCACCACCAGGTTTTTATAGCTTTAGGTACCCCCATATACTACCCAATAATGGTTTTAACCCCCTGATTGCCCCTAGTTAACCCTTTCAGCCCCTTTTGCCAGTATCACTATGCGATTGTTTTTCTGATCGCTGCATTAGTGTCACTGATGCTGCTAGGTAGCTAGTTATTTTTTTAGGTTCACCGCCAGGTTTTTATAGCTCTAGGTACCCCCCATATACTACCCAATAACGGTTTTAACCCCCTGATTGCCCCTAGTTAACCCTTTCACCCCATTTTGCCAGTATCACTATGCGATTGTTTTTCTGATCGCTGCATTAGTGTCACTGATGCTGCTAGGTAGCTAGTTATTTTTTTAGGTTCACCGCCAGGTTTTTATAGCACTAGGTACCCCGATATACTACCCAATAATGGTTTTAACCCCCTGATTGCCCCTAGTTAACCCTTTCACCCCCTTTTGCCAGTGTCACTAAGAAATCATTTTTCTGATCGCTGCATTAGTGTCGCTAGGTAGCTAGTTATTTTTTTAGGTTCACCGCCAGGTTTTTATAGCGCTAGGTACCCCGATATACTACCCAATAATGGTTTTAACCCCCTGATTGCCCCTAGTTAACCCTTTCACCCCCTTTTGCCAGTGTCACTAATCGATCGTTTTTCTGATCGCTGCATTAGTGTCACTGGTGCCGCTAAGTAGCTAGTTATTTTTTTAGGTTCACCACCAGGTTTTTATAGCTCTAGGTACCCCGATATACTACCCAATAATGGTTTTAACCACCTGATTGCCCTTAGTTAACCCTTTCACCCCCTTTTGCCAGTATCACTATGCGATTGTTTTTCTGATCGCTGCATTAGTGTCACTGATGCTGCTAGGTAGCTAGTTATTTTTTTAGGTTCACCGCCAGGTTTTTATAGCGCTAGGTACCCCCATATACTACCCAATAATGGTTTTAACCCCCTGATTGCCCCTAGTTTACCCTTTCACCAGCGATCACAGTATAAGTGTCACTGGTGACGCTGGTTAGCCAGTTAGTTATTTAGGTTCCCCGTCAGGTTTTTATATAGTGCCAGGGACCCCCATATACTACCTAATAAAAATTGGAACCCCCTGATTGCCCCTAGTTAACCCTTTCACCAGTGATGACCGTATAAGTGTTACGGGTGACTGGTTAGTTTGCTTTTTATAGCATCAGGGCACCCACCATTTATTACCCAATAAATGTTTAACCCCCTGATCACCCGGCGGGTGATATCAATTAGGTTTTAGAGTCAGGGTCTGCGTTGCCCCAGGCAGCGCTAGGTTAATGCCAGTACCGCTAACACCCACACGCAAAGCATAAACCTCCCGTAGTGGTATAGAATCTGAACAGATCAATATCTGATCTGATCAGATCTATACTTGCGTCCCCAGCAGTTTAGGGTTCCAAAAAAAACGCATTGTTAGCAGGATCAGCCCAGATACCTGCTAGCACCTGCGTTTTGCCCCTCCGCCTAGCCCACCCAAGTGCAGTATCGATCGATCACTGTCACTTACAAAACACTAAACACATAACTGCAGCGATCGCAGAGTCAGGCCTGATCCCTGCGATCACTAACAGTTTTTTTTGGTAGCGTTCTATATTTAAATCCTGAAGGAGGTGATTGGTTTTCAGGGTCCCGTACGTGGCTAGGCTCCCAAAAAGTCCCCCACGTGTGGTATCCCCATACTCGGGAGAAGCAGCAGAATTTATTTTGGGGTGTAATTTGACTTTTGCCCATAGCATGTGAGAGCAATATATCATTTAGTGACAACTTTGTGCAAAACAAAAAAAAAATTGTAATATTCCTGCAACTTGTGGCAAAATATAAAATATTTCATGGACTCAACATGCCTCTCAGTAAATAGCTTGGGGTGTCTACTTTCCAAAATGGGGTCATTTGGGGGGGGGGGGGGGTTGTGCTATTTTGGCATTTTATGGCCTTCGAAACTGTGATAGGTAGTGAGGCGTGAAATCAAAAATTTGCACCCTTAGAAACCCTGAAGGCAGTGATTGGTTTTCGGGGTGCCAAAAAGACTCCCAAAAATTCCACATATGTGGTATCCCCGTGCTCAGGAGAAGCAGCAAAATATATTTTGGGGTGCAATTCCACATATAACTATGGCATGTGTGAGCAATATATCATTTAGTGACAACTTTTTGTAAACTTTTTTATTTTTTTATTTTTTGTGTCATTATTCAATCACTTGGGACAAAAAAAATTATTCAATGGGCTCAACATGCCCCTCAGCAATTTCCTTGGGGTGTCTACTTTCCAAAATGGGGTCATTTGGGGGGGATTTGTGTTATTTTGGCATTTTATGGCCTTCGAAACTGTGATAGGTAGTGATGAGTGAAATCCAAAATTTGCACCCTAAAGCCGCGTACACACGGGCGGACTGTTTGGCCTACTTAGTCCGTCGAAACACATTTCAGCGGACAGTCCGCTCGTGTGCGGGCTTCAGCGGACTTTTTCAGCGTGCAGTCTGGCGTACTAAGTATTTCGGATTTTTCGAAATTCTGTCCGTCATACTTTGGTTTCAGCGGACAATCCGCTCGTCAGTAGGCTAGTCGGACGGACTAAGAATGACGCATGCACAGAAAGGATTTACACGGCGGAAAGGTGCTTTGCTGTGTATTGGACTTCCTATTTCTAGTCCAGTCGTACGTGCTGTACATGTCATCGCGCAAGCTTTCGTCGGACTGTTTGGCTATCCGTGTGTGGTCAAGTCCATTCAGTGGAAAGTATGACGGACTGTCCGTCGGATTGTATGATGGACTAAGTACGCCATACAATCCGCTCGTGTGTACGCGGCATTAGAAATCCTGAAGGCAGTGATTGGTTTTCGGGGTGCCGTACGTGGCTAGACTCCCAAAAAGTCCCACATATGTGGTATCCCCATACTCAGGAGAAGCAGCAGAATATATTTTGGGGTGCAATTCCACATATAACTATGGAATGTGTGAGCAATATATCATTTAGTGACAACTTTTTGTAAACTTTTTTTTTTTGTGTCATTATTCAATCACTTGGGACAAAAAAAATATTCAATGGGCTCAACATGCCCCTCAGAAATTTCCTTGGGGTGTCTACTTTACAAAATGGGGTCTTTTGGGGGGGTTTGTACTGCCCTGCTATTTTAGCACCTCAAGAAATGAGATAGGCAGTCGTAAATTAAAAGCTGTGTAAATTCCAGAAAATGTACTCTAGTTTGTAGACGCTATAACTTTTGCGCAAACCAATAAATATACACTTATTGACATTTTTTTTACTAAAGACATGTGGCTGAATACATTTTGCCCTAAATGTATGACTAAAATTGAGTTTATTAGATTTTTCTTATAACAAAAAGTAGAAAATATCTTTTATATCGCAAAAAATAAAAATCGCAGAGGCACTCAAATACCATCAAAAGAAAGCTCTATTTGTGGGAAGAAAAGGACGCAAATTTCGTTTGGGTACAACATTGCATGACCGCGCAATTACCAGTTAAAGCAGTGCAGTGCGAAATTGTAAAAAGACCTCTGGTCCTTAGGCTGAAAATTGGTCCGGGGCTGAAGTGGTTAAAATATAAGTGGACTTGTACTTAATTTAACAGTTTGAAAATATTCCCAAGAGAAAGCTGAAGCTTGCTGTTCTTGTAAATTACTGTGTGTGTGTGTGTGTGTGTGTGTGTGTCTGAAAATCACCTGTGCCTTTAACCATTTCAATACCAGGCACTTTCACCCTTTTTCTACCCAGGCCAATTTTCAGCTTTCAGCACTGTCACACTTTGAATGGCAATTGCATAGTCATGCAACACTGTACCTAAACTAAACTTTTATCATTTTTTTCGCACAAATTAAGCTTTCTTTTGGTGGTATTTAATCACCACTCTTTTTTTTTGCTAAGTAAATGAAATAAAGAACGAAATTTTAGAAAAATAAAAAGCGTTTTTCTTTGTTTCTGTTATAAAATGTTGCAAATAAATAATTGTTCTTCGTAAATTTAGGTCAAAATGTATTCTGTTACATCTCTTTGGTGGAAAAAGTCCAAATCGGTGTATGTTGTCTTTAGCCCACTACTATGGTGTATATTTGTATATCTGTAAAAGGAATCAATCTTGATGTACTGACACCCTCATTTCTTGAGGTCCAAAACTGCCAGGACAGTACAAATACCCCCAAATTACCATTTTTTGGAAAGTAGACATTCCAAGGTATTTAGTAAGAGGCATGGTGAGTTTTTTGAAGTTGAAATTTTTTGTCACAATTATTTGGTAAATTAAAAATTAAAAATATTTTTTTTTCAACATATTGTCACCAGTGCAGTACAGCATTATCAAATAACTGGCGTGGCGGTGATCAGGGATACTGACTGGTGACAGTATGTTAAAAAAATAATAATAATATATATTTTTTTATTTCCTATTATTCTTTTTTTTCATGATTTTTTTCCTAACACACTGTAGCCAGAGCAATACAGTGTTACCAGTTACCATAGTAACACTGTACTACTCTGGGGAAATGATCAGGATTTTGTTTTTTACACATTATGATTGCATATACCAATTCACTTTTTACTGAACCTATTGTGATTATCTGTGATTGGTCAAAGGTAATCCCATGATACAGATGATCTGTGATTGGCCTCTGTACAATGCGTTCAATGTGACCAATCACATCTAGCAACACAATTGTATGCAAAGGATGGCATGAAAGGAAGTCATGCATTGTTTACAATTGTCATGCGATCTGCTGTGATTAGTCACAGCAATCACATGACACTGGCAGCGGTCTGGTGCAGTGATCAGTCATCAGTGAACACAGCCAGTGGCAGATTGCGCCGCTGCACATCCCTGAGGCTGCATGAGAGCTGCACTCTGGGAGGACATCATATGACGTCCTCCCAGAACAAAGTGCTTCTGCCCGGCCATAATTTTACTATATGCTGTGTGGGAAGGTGTTGAATGTATACATGAACATCATAAACTAGTTATAGAAAACACAATATAACTGTTTTTCAATCCTGATGTACTGAGGCCTATCTCATTTCTTGAGGTCTGAAAATGCCAGGACTGTACATATATCCCCCAAATTAACCATTTTTGGAAAGTAGACAGTCCAAGGTTTTTACCAAGAGGCATGACAAGTTTTTTGAAGTTGGAATCTTTTTGTCATAATTTTTGGGAAAATGAAAAAAAAAATTTCACAATTTTTTTATATACTGTCCTTCACCAGTGTAGTATAGGTAGACAAACTGACAATACCAAAAAAAAATTGTGTGTGTGTATGTATGTATATATATATATATATATATATATATATATATATATATATATATATATATATATATATATACAGTATATATAGATATATAATATATATATATATATATATATATATATATATAATATTTTCTCTTAAATCTTTTTAACACACTGAGACCAGACAGGGCTGCTGGGCCCGGCTGGCAAAATTGAAAGACATCATCTTCATGCAGCTGCAGGGACTTTATTTTTGCTTACCCCAGTTCCCCATGGCTCCCGGGTGGCCTAAAATATATTTCCTGGGCCCCATCAACTCATTCAGAGGGCCCAGGATACTGTAGCATGGAGGGACTGTGCTGAGGTTGTTTAACCCCATCAGAGGCCACATTTGGTGACAATGAAATGAAGGTTTCGGCCCTATCCAGAGTGATATCAGTCAGCAGCCTTGTCACTGTCTGCCTCCTTCAAGCAGGTGGGCTCAGGCTGAGGGGTAAATAGCGGTGGTTGGCAGCCAGTGGCCAGCAGTGGTGGTGACAAAGCAAGTGTGTCTGTGTGTGAACACATTAAGTGTGACAGGCCACCACAGCAGGCTGTTACAATGTGAGGAAAGTGGAAAGCATCAAATCAGCAATGAATTAATTTAGAGTTGAGCCCCAGCACCTGTATTGTGTGATTATCATGATGATAACTGTGATATAAAATGACAGTGACATTCATCTTTGGGCCTCATTCACACAGGGTATGCTGCAGACATGCACCTTCCATGCAGAGATGTATTTTTTTACAGGCTTAGGGATGCATAAAGTGTTGCATGCATCCCTGTGCTGGCATCCCATTTACTGTATTTCTACTGGGACACACAACCGTGTCCCAGTGTGACATGCATGTGGGTGTGGGTCCCAGAATGCATGCAGGGTGCGTTCAGGGACTTGCACCAACATGTCATACTGGCACATAACGGCTGTGTCAGTGCAACAGAAATAAATGGGACACCGACATAGGGATGCACACAATAGTTAATGCATCCCATGCCAGTAAAAGACAGTCCTACATGAGAATGGGCCCCTACACTTGTGTGTGGGAAGGGGATTGGTAAATATGTTTGGCTCGTCTGTGTGTTTTACCACCCCCAACCTCTCTCCCTTATACTGCAAAGCAGCTGAGGGGGGATAAGTCACTGTATGCTGTGGCCATGACGTTTTTTGTACAGAAAAAAGTATCCCCCGTGTTGTGTTCAGCCATTGCCCACCTCTGTTTTCCTGGGCCCACCCATTCCATCAAGTCAGGTTGGCAGCACTCAAAGGCGAAGGGGGAAAGGGGGAACATCTGTTTCTCCCTCCCCTCTGTGACAAAGAAGCCGGAAGATACAAGGATTTCATTACTTTCAGTTTCAGTTCTGTATTTACCTGCCTTGCACCAACTAGGAAAGCAGCCAATCAAATTGATGTGCGTTTATTAAGCTGCCTTGGAGGGCAGAGGAGGGATCAGGGGTCTAATAGACCCCAGATCTCCCCATAAAGCGTACACATCACTGCTCAAGGTATGCTACAAAGGGGAAGGCGAGCAGGGTCAAGGGGTAGGGTTGAGGGCGGGGTCGAGAAGGACACTGTCAGGTAGGCTGTACAGGGCCCCATGATTTACAGCGGCCCTGTGATCAGAGCAATATAATGTTACCATAGTAACATTCTACTACTCTGGGGAAGTTATCAGTATATTTTTTTGACAAATTAAGCATACATACTTAAGCATTTTTCTGAGTGAAATAGATTAATTCAGTTGATTTTGTTGTGATTGGCCAGAGCTAATCCCATGGTATGGATGGGCTGTAATTGGTTCTATCTGTATTATGTGATCACTGTGACCAATCATGGCTAACAACACAATGAAAGGCATGAATCTAAGCCATTCATTGTTTACAATTGTCATGTAATCTGCCGTGATTGGTCACAGTGATCACATGGTACTGGCAGCTGCCTGGCACACTGATCAGTCATCCACCAGACACAGCCGGTGGCAGATCACACCCACTGCGCAGCCTGTTTCGGGAGGGCATTTTTTCATCCTTTTTTTCACATCTCACTTATACTGATTTCCATTGCCATTTTGGCCACTTCATATCCACAAGCATGCACTCCACTGCAGCACTGCAGCAGGGTGGGATTCTAGATAGTGATAATAGGGAACTGTGCCTGCACATGTATAGTCACCTTTAGCCTTCAACAGGGATGCATGCCCACAGTAGTTGAGCAAACATACACAGTACATACACAGTATCCCCCAAACTATTTTAATGAAAACTTCAGATTTAAAAGGAAAAATTTTAAGGCTTATATAATATTTGAAATAAAAGTCACACATACACTACATTCAGTGTCATGAAAGTGGGCCTTCTTCTGTGCACACACCGCAGCCACTGAGCAATACAGGAGAAGGTGGTTGGGGCTTAGCCACGGCTCTGTGTGTGTGAATGGACATGCAGAGCTGCAGCTTAAGAGTGAGCTTGCTTGGGTACCCACATTTCAAGCTGTTTGCTCAGGGGACACTCAGCAGGAGGGATGGGCCAGGAGCGCCAGCGGGGGATCTGAGAAGAGGAGGATACAGGTTGCTCGTGCAAAACTGCTGCAAAATCATCCAGTGTCTTTTTGCACCAAGCAATTTCCCTCACCCGCAAACGCACTGTGTGTTTAGATGCAGGGGGTTGCTTTAGGAATGAATGGCAGCCCCGTGCATCTGTAAAAGAGAAACGTGTTTTGGCTGCGGGTAGTTATGGGAGCGGGAACAGATGCGATTCTCACACCTGCCACCTCCCGCGCAAGTGTGAACCAAGTCTCAGGAGCTCAACAACTGTTTAATTATTTATCATAAATGTTATTATAGCACCAGCAGTTTACATAGAACTTTACATATTGTACATTTATATCAGAAGCTTACAATCTAAGGGCCCTATCTCACATGCATACACACACACACACTAGGTCCTCTTTAAGCAGGAAACAAATAACCTAACGGCATGTCTTTGGAGTGAATGAGGAAACTGGAGTACCCAGAGGAAACCAACACAAGCTCAAAGATAACATATAAAGTGTATGCAGACAGTTTCCTGACCGGGATTGAAACCCAAGTTCTCAATACTGCATGGTGGAAATGTTAATGTAAAACTCTCCCCCCCCCCCTTGCTCTCTCCCCAACTTTACTTGGTTGTTTTCCAGATTCCAGATCTTCAGCCATCTTGATTGGCTGGGCCAAAGTGATGTCATTCCTGCACTTGCACCCAGGGGTTCAATTATTTCAGCACTGAGGTATGTTGATAATGTACACTGAACTACATACATTCTAAAGAAGGGTGTCAACAGGTAGGTAAATGTGTTTTATTGCAGAAGAGATATAGCATATAATCTGCTCATAGTATGTTTTTTTGTGGTTCTACTTTAACCAGTAATCCACTGCACTGCCAATGGTTAACAGGAATAAAATATAACATGACTATTTTAGAATCAATTACTACATGATGCATATCATTATGATCTATATCAAATGCCAGTTTTGGCAACTAGGTTAGCTCATGTATCTTTCCATCTTCCCATTTTCAGGGTATGTATGGTCATAGAAAAAGCTGGCAATGGTTGAACTGATTTTTACACAAATTCACTAACAGTGCTGTTGCTAATATACAACTTGGAATTATAACCTATTTCCCTATGCCAGTAACTAATTTACATTATTCCAGATTCAAAATGTCATCATAGGCTGGGCTTTTGGCTAATTCCTCATGAAAGAATTTACTATTGTTAATGGACAAGCAATAGAATTAATACACATTGTGAGACTGTTTCTTACCCTCCGTGATGCACTGTGAAGAAATCCTTCACCTTCATCCACAATTATAATAAAACCTTTACTTGAGATAAATCCTACCTTCAGCAGTATGGCCTGGTCATCAATTTTCCTTAATCTGTGCTGTAAGCAAGATGCTCTTGGCTACTACTAAATCATGTTGTTTGTAGATTGCAGCACATCTCTGTTTGGGGCTGAATGTCTTCCAGGAGCAGACTTCCCAGAACAAGGCAGGATCTACTCAAAGACAGAAGGCTGCAGGCTATATTGCCAAATGCAATATTTTTCTTACCGATTTCTTACCCATTACCCAGTATTGTGGAAATTATACGTCAGCAGCTACAAATACTGTAAAAAAAATAGGTACTTACCAGCCCATGTAATCCAGTGCTGTCTTCCACACAACCGATTCTTCTCATTCCCAGAGACTCCAGGTGCCACTATCCTGGATTTGGGAGCCAGCTGTGACTTCCTAATGTCTTACAGCTGCCTCCTTACATTGCATGTGTGGGATCATGCAGTGCAAGGAGACAGATCCTGTAGCCTTCTGGAGCATGTGATATTATCCCAAATGGGCTGCGGGCAGTATGAGATGATGTAATCCTCTCCTAGGCAAAAATTGAGTAAGTGGGAGTGGGTATCAACAAAAAAAGATACATGCCCCAGCTCCACCTCTCCTAAAAATGCTACTTGGAGGCTGGAGAAGAGGGAGGGAATGAGCTGTACTTCACTTTTTGGGTGGAGTTCCACTTTAAAGTACAGTGGTGTGAAAAAGTGTTTGCCCCCTTCCTCATTTCCTGTTCCTTTGCATGTTTGTCACACTTAAGTGTTTCGGAACATCAAACCAATTTAAACAATAGTCAAGGACAACACAAGTAAACACAAAATGCAATTTGTAAATGAAGGTGTTTATTATTAAAGGTGAAAAAAAATCCAAACCATCATGGCCCTGTGTGAAAAAGTGATTGCCCCCCTTGTTAAAACATACTATAACTGTGGTTGTCCACACCTGAGTTCAATTTCTCTAGCCACACCCAGGCCTGATTATTGCCACACCTGTTCACAATCAAGGCATCACTTAAATAGGAGCTGCTGGACACAGTAAGGTCCACCAGAAGATCCTTAAAAGCTACACATCATGCCGAGACCCAAAGAAATTCAGGAACAATTGAGAAAGAAAGTAATTGAGATCTATCAGTCTGGAAAGGGTTATAAAGCCATTTCCAAAGCTTTGTGAATCCAGCGAACCACAGTGAGAGCCATTATCCACAAATGGCGAAGACATGGAACAGTGGTGAACCTTCCCAGGAGTGGCCGGCCGCCCAAAATTACCCCAAGAGCGCAGCGACGACTCATCCAAGAGGTCACAAAAGACCCCACAACAACGTCCAAGGAACTGCAGGCCTCACTTGCCTCAGTTAAGGTCAGCGTTCATGCCTCCACCATCAGGAAAAGACTGGGCAAAAATGGCCTGCATGACAGAGTTCCAAGGAGAAAACCACTGCTGAGCAAAAAGAACATCAAAGCTCGTCTCAATTTCTCCACAACACATCTTGATGATCCCCAAGACTTTTGGGACAACATTCTGTGGACGATGAGACAAAAGTGGAACTCTTTGGAAGGTGTGTGTCCAAGTATATCTGGCGTAGAAGGAACACTGCATTTCATAAAAAGAACATTATACCAACAGTAAAATATGGTGGTGGTAGTGTGATGGTCTGGGGCTGTTTTGCTGCTTCAGGACCTGGAAGACTTTCCGTGATAAAAGGAACTATGAATTCTGCTGTCTACCAAGAGATCCTGAAGGAGAATGTCCGACCATCTGTTCGTGTACTCAAGCTGAAACGAACTTGGGTTCTGCAGCAGGACAATGATCCTAAACACACCAGCAAGTCCACCACCGAATGGCTGAAGAAAAACAAAATGAAGACTTTGGAGTGGCCTAGCCAAAGTCCTGACCTGAATCCTATTGAGATGTTGTGGTATGACCTTAAAAAGGCCGTTCATGCTCGAAAACCCTCTAATGTAACTGAATTAGGACAATTCTGCAAAGATGAGTGGGCCAAAATTCCTCCAGGACGCTGTAAAAGCCTCATTGCACGTTATCGCAAATGCTTGGTTGCAGTTGTTGCTGCTAAGGGTGGCCCAACCAGTTATTAGGTTTAGGGGGCAATCACTTTTTCACACAGGGCCATGATGGTTTGGATTTTTTTTTCACCTTTAATAATAAACACCTTCATTTACAAATTGCATTTTGTGTTTACTTGTGTTGTCCTTGACTATTGTTTAAATTGGTTTGATGTTCCGAAACACTTAAGTGTGACAAACATGCAAAGGAACAGGAAATGAGGAAGGGGGCAAACACTTTTTCACACCACTGTATTCCATTAAGTTTTCAGAAGCTGTTGGAACACGTAGGAATGGCTAAGCCCCTTTATTATCTTGTGTTAGGTTTGTTTAAAGTGGAGTTACAATCTTAAATTTAATTTTGCATTATTCAGCTCCTTTAAATACAATTAACAACATTTGGATTTATTTATTTTTTTAATCACCTTTCATGTCTGTTGCTAGGGGGTCCCTCGTAATCTGCCTCTTCTTCTCCGTCTGGCGTCATTTCCCTAAAGCGCCCGTGCTCGTTACTACTCCTGGGAGATGCTTGTCATCATTTCCCAGGAGTCAGTGGACAGCGCTAAGGGCTTCGTTGCCATCACAACGGGGGCAGGCACTTCCGATGACACCACCTGTTGTGATGGCATTGTCAGAAGTGTATGGCGCTGCGCCGTACATATGGCGCATGCGTGAGAATGGACAGTGCATGCTGGTTACTCAGCTGCACCAGAGCATGGAAGCTTCACATTCCCACAAGCACTATGGAAAACTGCCAGAAAAGAGGAATATTCCTCTATGAAATCGGCAATCGAGCGCCGATTCAGCACAGCAACATGAGTGCTATAAATAAGCATTTCAAACAAAAGATATTCATACAAAAAAAAAAATTTTTTAACAGTAGGAACTCCGCTTTAAATTGATATGTCTTTCGTCATATTTGCTTGCCTTTTACAGATATGCTTTCTCTGTATTTATTTCTCTTACCAAAACACTTTTTTAATGACATGAGCAGCTAGTTTTTTTGAGCCCTGATATACGTTAGAAGAAAGATGCAGCTGTGGGGAATTCTCTTTCCCCCGGAGAACAAATGGATCTGCAGTAGAATCTAGTATGTGAAGGGATGGAAGAGTTATTGGAGCAGAAATACATAAATGAAGTACTCCGTGTCCTGTCATTTTAGTTTGGTTATATCTAATAAAATACTCCACTGGTAAAAAGATCAATTTTTATATTTGTCATGATCTTGTTTTTCTGAAAAACTGGAACTTCCCATGATTCCAACACCTTGTTTATACTTTCTTCTTCCTTGGGCTTTTTTTTTTATTATTATTTTACTAACCCTTTTCCGGTTCTTATGTATGTATTGTCAAAATATGCCTTTGTTAAGCAAGATGTTTATAACTGCATGCATAATTTAAACATGTTGTGCTGTGCACAGGGACAGAATTAACACAAGACAGCGCATCTATTGGCTGGTTTTTAAAGGTCTAAATGAAATGCATTTTAAAAAAGAAAAAAATGATCCTCTTCTAAAGTAAATGACTGTGGTGCCCACTGTCTAACATCCTACTTACCAAGCTTATATCATAGGCTCAAGCTGTGATGTTCCCAGTTTCACTTGTGTGTCTACTTACTTTTTATCTCTCAGTCAGCACATTACATTCCGCTTGAGAAGAATTATTCCAGCAATCAGATTAGTACTGCATTTACAGTCACCATGATGTACAGTTTAACTTAGTTTATTATTCAGTTTACAATAAATGTGAAAGATAAATCTTTAGCTGCAGAGAAAAGAGACAGAGTAATTGCTACATTCCGCTTCTAAATATTTTTCTTTGCATCTTGCTAAAGGAGAACAAAGGACTGAATGATTCTCATGGCAATATGCAATTTCAGTAACCATACTCTAAAACCACATATGGCAATTCCTACTGCAAAAGATCTTCTTAGCTATTCTTCCTTTGAATTAAAATAAGCACAGCAAAAGTTTCTTTGTAAAGCCTCGTTTACCTGAGCTGCCAATTCCTACGTTAAAGAACAGTGTAATAAATATAAATGCGTAATTTAGAAATGGTGTGGTTTACATGATTAATAATATATATATATATATATATATATATATATATATATATATATATATATATATATATATATATATACACACACAGTACATGCTTGTACATGCAGTTTGTTTGCTTGAAATCAAGTTCATGCATTTTTTGGTTAATTTGTTTTGTAGGAAACACCTGTGAGCTGATGTTAAAGTGCCAGTCCACTCTAAACTCATATATTAGTTGTTAGTAGATGCTGCAGAGTTAAAGCACCTAATGCATTCCAATATTTTCTGGTGAATCTAAAGCCTCATACACAGGATCGGACTTTGTACAAACTTTCCCGTGGACTTTTGTACAAAGGGCGTTGGCCGTAAATTTGTATTGCATACACACAATCTGACTTTTTAGCCAACAAACACGAACGTAGTGACGTTTCAAAGTACTGACGACACTTCAAAAGAGGACATTCAATTACTCCGGTGCCACCCTTTGGTCAACTTCTGTATTGTTGTCTGATCTTTTGCATTGGTTCTGAGCATGCGTGTTTGTAAAGTCTGGTTTCTGTACACACGATTGGACTTTGCTGCATCGGACTTATGTTGTCGAAAAGTTTGGCTGTTCCTACAGCCAACAAAAGTCCGATGAAAACCGAAAACGTTTGTCCAATTGAGTGTACACACAGTCGGATGTTGCCTTAAAACATCTAATTTGCATGTTTGTTTTCAAAAAGTCTGATCGTGGGGTGCATGCACGAGGCTCACAAGATGGCCGCGATCATCTAGAGCTCCGCTGCCTCGCGGAACAACGGGACCCCTAGTGCACAGCACGGCCTACCAAACGCTCCACGAGCAGCACAGATAGCTCCCCAAAGAGCCTGGGCACACTACCGGATGACCAGGGGACTGGTAAAACGCAATCTGGAACCGCTGTTCGCATCGCTGGATGAGAGGGAGAAATCCAAGATGGCCACCGCAGCACAGCTCCTATTCCAGGAACATCGCTCCACAGGCTTGGCGGACTACAGGTCAGAACCAACCCATCCACCCTCCCATGTCACTCCAGGCAGTCTCAGGGGCCCCCCCCAGGACACCACTCTGTCCCCGGCCTCCACTGTATCCCTCCTGGAACGCACCATTCAGGAATTCTCCCCATCCCCCTCGGGGGCCTCATTCGGCTTCCCAGGCAGGCCTAGTTCCTCATGAGGCCTCTCATAGAGACCCGGTATCCCACATGGATGCTCTATTCCACAAATTCTCTGAACTGCTGGAGAAGGGACTATCCCAAACTGCCCTGAAAATCACAGGGGAACTGAAAGCTGACTTTTTATAATCTGGGCTCATGGATCGAAATGATCAAACACAAAATGGAGGACACCATTGCCATAACCAACCAAAACTCCAGGCACATATACTCGGTGCAGGAGCAACTAGACCTGGCCATGGCCCACATAGATGACCTCGAAAATAGGTCACGGAGATACAATATCAGAATCCGCGGGCTCCCGGAATCGGTAGCGGATGTAGCCGCGGCGGTCCAAGACCTAATCACACAGCTAATCCCTGATATCTCAGCTCCAAAGCTGGAACTTGATAGGGTCCATAGAACCCTTGGTCCTCCTAGGAAGGATGGTACCCCACATGACTTGATCGCCAAGCCCCACCATTTCTCTGTGAAGGAAGAAGTCATGAAGAGAGCCAGGTCCCTGCAGCATGTCATGTGTCAGGGTCACCAGGTACAGATTTTTGCAGATCTTTCCCCATCTACAATACAAAGACGGTGAGCATTGAAACCTCTTCTGCTTGTTCTGATGCAGAAGGAAATAAAATACAAGTGGGCCTTCCCCTTTTCTGTTCGGAATTCCGACAAAGGGAAAACCTACGCTTTCTCAACCTTCCCTGAGGGGGAGAAACTTCTCATCTGGCTGAAACTTATCTCCCAAGAAGCTGACATGGATACCTCTAATTCTGGACACAGCTCCAACAAAAGGCCAACACCCAACACCCCGCAATCTCCTCTGTGGACTTCTGGAAGAGCCAAGAAAGTCAAGGACAACGCACCTACCTGAGGAGCACCCAGGCTGTAATTTTTGCCCTCCACTTCGTGACTTAATGCCCGAGGTCCTGGAGAGGCCAGAGGACTCCCTCCCATCATCAGGGGACCTGTCCTCCACCCGTGCGGGCCCTTGTTGTCTACTAGGACCTCTGTTTTCCCGTCCTGTTCCCACCTCAGTTCATGATACCCCCAGATGCCTAGCTGTTCCCCCTCATATGGACTGCCTTTGAACCCACTTCTTCCCCCTCCTCCTGAAGAGTTCTCAGCAGCCACTACAGAGGGATACGGATCCAAGAAGTTACCTTATACCTGGGGACTCATTTGATGGTTCTTTACTTCGTTTTGAATGTTCTGTTTAGGTTTCACCTATACGCAATGTTTTGCCGTGCTTCACGTTTTACCACCATGTTTACAGATTGGGATTCTTCCCGTCTGGATGTCCCTGGTTCTACGAGGGACCACTTGCGTACCTCCCCCACCCTCAGTCTCTCTCGGGCGCCTGAGGGTCGGGACATCTGATCATATGGGTCAGATGGTGCTATTGAACACCTTTAGGACTTCGGGGGGTGTCTCCTGCCCCAAACTCCTCTTTCTTCTTCCAGGAGTCCTCTTTTTCCTTTTCCTATCCTCCCCTCACCTTCCCCTCTCATGAAAAGATACTTCTGCAAATTATGTTTCTGACAATGTCATATTTTTCAGGCATGTACTGGAACACTTATGTTGCACAATCCTCAACGAGATCACAACAGGCCGAGGACCTCACTACTGCCACCTGGACCCCCGCCGCTAAGTGGGTAAGTGAGGCCGCACTCAGATGCTGGGCTCCCCCTCTGCTCCATGGCTGACCACCCGGACACTAGGCTCAAGGTAGCCTCACACAATGTTCAGGGACTTAATTCCCCCATCAAACGTAGAAAAGTCTTTGATTACTATAAGTCTCTGAAACTGGACATGATCCTACTTCAGGAAATATACCTCCCTATCCGGTATAGTCCCAAGTTCCTTCACACCCACTTCCCCCAGTTCTATCTCGCTAGTGCGGAATCAAAATCTAAAGGGGTAGCCATAATGGTAGCCAAAAAGTGTAAATTTGACATCATTTTTGAAATGGCAGACCCGGAGGGAAGATTCCTCCTAATCAAGGGCACCGTGGGAGATCACCTGTATTCCCTGGTCTCCTACTATGCCCCGAACACGGGCCAAGTTACATTCTTTGAATCCCTGCTACGCACCCTGGCCCCCCTTTTAGAAGGGACAGTCATTGTCGGAGGGGATTCCAATGTAGCCTTCGACCAGGGCCTTGACAAATCCTTACCCCTACACTCTCGATTGACCCGGCCCTCTAAAGCAAGCCTGCGGGTTGCCAAATTAATTCATGCCTATGGCCTATCCGACTCCTGGCGGGAATTAAACCCCTCGAAGAGGGACTTCACCCACTTCTCCACTCCCCACCAATCCTATGCGAGAATTGACCACATCCTTGTACCTACCTCGCTCCTGCCCCAGGTCATCAAAGCTTCCATCAAAGACACGGTGGTCTCCGACCATTCTCTGGTAATTGTGACAATCATTGCGGGATCAGGAGGGAGTCACTCCAGACATTGGAGATTAAACAAATCTCTTTTATCCGAGCCAACAAGAATAGTAGAACTTGATAAAGCTCTACAGCAATATTTCTCCCTTAACGCGAGGACAGACATTTCCCCCCGAAACCTTTGGGGCGGCACACAAAGCCTTCATCAGAGGTAAGCTTATTCAGATGGGCACCCAAATTAAACGCGAACGGCAATCAGATATTATCAAGCTGGAAAAGGAGTACTCAAAACTCAGAGCCCTACACAAAAAAGACACTCACCGAGTCCCCACCGCCCTACTCGACAAGACCAGACTATAACTTAACCTTGCCCTGACCACTAAAGCTGAAAAGTCTATTCGATGGTCCGGCCACAAATTCTATACACAGGCAAACAAAATAGGCACACTCCTAGCCAACAGACTATCTCCTAGAACCAAGTTAAACACCCTCCCCAAGATCAGAACTGCAGGTCAGTCACCCACATCTAATCCGATCAAAGTTCTGAACGCTTATCAGGACTTCTATACTTCCCTATACAGCAGCCCCCCCCCCCCCCAAAGCGAACCTCCTCCCACAATTCTTGGAGGGCCTCCCCATACCCTCTATATCTGATACGCACAAACAGTTAATGGATTCCCCCATCAGGATAGAAGAAATCCTGGGAGTAATAAAGGACCTCAAGAAAGGCTCCACCCCATGCGCTGACGGACTATCGATACCTTACTACAAAGCTTTTGCTAATACTCTGGCCCCTCATTTAACCAATCTTTTCAAACACAAAGCTAATGGAAGCCCCCTAGATCCCCACCTAAACACAGCATTCATTACGGTCATACCTAAACCCGATAAGAACTTGGAAGATGTAAGTAACTACAGACCTATCTCTCTCATTAACAATGACCTCAAAATTCTCACGAAAGTAATGGCCAATAGGTTGGCATCCTTCATTGGGCAATACGTCCACAAGGATCAAGTTGGGTTTATCCCCGGCAGACAGGGACCAGATCAAATAAGGAGGGCGGTGGACATTGTCTCAATATTGCAATCGAATTGGGAGGGGGGACCTAAACAATCGGGCTTCCTCCTTTCCCTAGATATCCAGAAGGCCTTCGACTCGGTCTCCTGGCAGTACATCTTACAGCTCTTTGAAAGGTGAGGATTTGGGGCTCGCTTTCTTGGCCTTTTACAATCTTTATACTCCCATCCAAGGGCCCAAATTAGACTTCAGGGACATCACTCCACGCCCATACCCATTACTAGGGGTACCAGACAAGGGTGCCCCCTTTCACCCCTCATATTTGCAATAGTTATTGAAACATTAGCAATAGCCGTTCATCACAATATGGACATCAGAGGAGTCCAATGCGGTAGCAAGACACACAAATGTGAGCTCTTTGCCGATGACATACTTTTATTCCTCACCTCCCCCCTCACCACCTTGCCTAATTTGTCCCAAGTCCTAGATGACTTTGCTAAAATTTCGGGGTTACGAGTAAATTACTCCAAATCTGTGGCTCTCAATATATCTCTCCCCACCCAACTAGCCTCCTCTCTTAAACAATCATTCCCATTCCAATGGAGCGATACCTCCATCAAATACTTGGGCATTTCACTTACACCTAGGACTGAGGCGTTGTACAATCAAAATTATCCCAAACTCTACAGGCAATTAGAAGCTGATCTCAAGATATGGCCCAAATATGAGTTATCTAGGCCGGATCAATTCCATTAAAATGACCCTTCTCCCCAAAATCTTATATTACTTTTGTGCAATCCCTATTCCTGTAAGGAAGGATCACCTACGAACACTGCAAAGCAAGATACTGAAGTATATATGGGGCAACAATGGGTACCGTATTCCGCAAAACACACTTTTCCTTCATAGGTGTAGGGGAGGGTTGGGCTTGCCCAATCTTCACAAATATTATCTCGCAGCCCGATTGGCCCAACTCTCCACAATCTACTCAAAATACGAGAAACCGGACTGGATGTCCATTGAACGTCAAGCTGCCCCCTCATTCACCTTAGATTATCTATTGTGGTGCCCCCCCAAATCTAGGTCACCCATCCTCTCCCCCACCCTTTCCCATTCCTGCTCCCTGTGGGACACTCTCCGTGGAGTGCCGACATTGATCTCTGCTGTGCGCCCCCTAGCTCATATCTTTCACAACCCCGCTTTCCCTCCTGGCCTCAATATTATCGCCTTCAAATGGTGGTTAGATAAAGGACTATACTGGATAGGACACTACTTTACCTTCAAGGGTCCAGTCCCCCTTTCCCATTGTATGGAACACTTGGAGCTCCCTGATTCGGAAAGATTCCGCTTCCAGCCAAGATCCAATTTCTTGCACTCGCAATGGAAGAACAAGCCCCTCCCACCTGCTTTTACTGAATATGAAACTTGGGGTGGTAGGGTTGGGGAGCAGAGGATATCGGTAATCTACTCGGCCCTCACTGGCCCAACGGGCAAAAATCCCTATATGACAGCCTGGGAGGCCGACCTCCAAATCTCAAACAGTCTGGAGACCTGGCAGGTGGCTCTGACTAGATCCTTTCAAGGGATCCAAAACATATCACTCATGGAAGCTAACATCAAATTGATAACCAGATGGTATCTCACTCCCTCCAAATTAGCTAAAATTTACCCCACGGCAAACTCTCTATGCTTTAGAGGGTGTCAACACCGTGGCTCCATGATCCACATTTGGTGGGAATGCCCCAGGCTCAGATCATTCTGAAGCAAAATCTTCAACATGATTTTCAGGGTAACAAGCTGCCAGGTCCACAGGACTCAAGAAGTAGCGTTGCTAAACACTCATGTTCCTTCACTCCCCAAAAACGTTCAGAAACTGACCCACTTTATCCTTCTAGGTGCCAAAATTGCAATAGCTACTGCATGGAAACAACCCAGACCCTCTCTCCTTACAGCCAGGAAAAATTATCAGGCATCCTATTGGACACTACACCGAAATTTAGAAAGGTGTGGGACCCATGGGCCAGGTACATAGGAATCTCCCTCTTACCAGGAGTGTCCCCAGGCTTCCCCCGGGTATCATGACCTAAACAATAGATGTGACATTCCCCAACTGAGCAGTGGTTGATCTAGTCCTCCACCCTCTCCCCCTTATTCTGGAGTAGCTTTTCCCCTCCCCCTCCTCTGTCCTCTTTTCTTTCCCCTCTCTCCCCTCTATATCTTTCTTGATCTCTCTCTTTTGATTACCTTAATAGGCAGATAAATAACACGATCATAATACAGATAGAATGCATATTGGGGAGCTCCTCTTTTGCTGCCCCTTGGATACCCTCTCCCTGGGGGATGGGGGGGATCAGGGGGACTATACCCCTGCCCTGACACAGCAAGATCCCTATTCGGGGTGTCGGGGGGGTCCCCTGGTCTTTCCCTCAGATAGTTTTTAGTTAAGGGCTTCAGATAGGATGACACCCTTTTGTTGCTCATCTGACTCTAACCCTCCTTGTGAGGGATGATATCTGTATTTCCAGCTGCTATGATCTATGGTTGCACTATTGTTTGCCTGTATTATACTTGATTACCGGCAGAAGGCCTGCCCTGTTGCCAATTATTTGTTAATGTACCCATGTACTTGTAAGTGCCTTTTCAAAAATTAAAAACCTTTGAAAGTAAAAAGTCCGATCGTGTGTACAGGCCTTAAAGAGGAAGTAAACCCTGATGGGTTTACTTCCTCTTTTTTTCCCTGCAAAGGTAAAGCATAATGGACTACTATGCATCGCATAGTAGCTCATTATGTGTCACTTACCTGACACAGGAGCCAGCGAAGTCACCGCTGATCCCTGTAGTCCGCCGCATCCATCTTGCTGGTGGCGTCTCGCAGCTCCGACCAATGACAGCGGTGAAGCCGCGATGACGTCACTCCCGCGCATGCGCACGGGAGTCGCGTCTCGCAGCTCCGCCGCTGCCATTCGGCGAAGCCGCGATGACGTCACTCCCGCGCATGCGCACGGGAGTCGACAAATTAGGCAAATCCATTCTTGGACTTGCCGCATTTAGTGCGCCTGCGCGCCGCTGTCTACGGCGCATGCGCCGTAGACAGCGGTGCCCATTTTCGGGCAAATATCTCCTAAACCATATAGGTTTAGGAGATATTGCTTGGACCTACAGGTAAGCCTTAATCTAGGCTTACCTGTAGGTCAAAGTGGTTTGAAGGGGTTTACTTCCTCTTTAACAGTGATTATTTTGGTGCTTGTGTTCCAAATTCCAATCCTCAGCCAAAGTCATTATATGGAGTCCAATGCGCTCTCTTGGAATTAAATTTATTTTCTAGAGAATAGCATTAGAATAATCAAAGGTAGGTTTGAATGCCTAGCATCTCATGTTAGGCAGAGACTAAACTATAAGAAAAAGACATATAGGTAGCAAGGTTGTGGCTTATCCTACATTATTAAACATATATAAATACATGCAAACCAATGCAAGTAACTAATGTTTCAGTACATTAATACATCTAAAATCTCATCGACCAAGGTATGAAAATGTTTAAAAGTTAAGGTCTATTGTATTAATGCCTTTTTTTACTTCTACATGCTGAGTAAAACTGTTTTTGAGTGAATGAGGTCTAATAGAACCATATGAATGACAGCAACAAGAGACAGCTGACTAGCATCAATTCAAATGTACCCCAAAAAATTATAGCTGCACAAATTTCACCCAACTACAACCACATGTGCTTACAATGTAACCAACAGTCCGGCAGGCTATTACATGTCTGGTGGATGTGCCCACTCCTCCAACCCTTTTGGAAAGAAGTCCACAGCATAATATCTCAGGTGACCACATTTACTCTGGATTACTCTCCAGCAGAATTCCTATTACATCACACGTCGCTTTCTCATAAGACCTACTTTAAGTCAGTTGCGATGCACACGGTGAACACTGCTAAGCTTTGCATCCTGGTGCACTGGGGTAAGACCCACCCCATCAGTGTCGGAAATTGTTCACTTGAATACTTAAAATTGTGGAAATGGAAGAGTTGGTGTTGCAAATGATTCCCCCTTCTAAATTCTCCAAAACTTGGGCCTGCTGGCTTCATTTTCAAACGACTGATAGCTACAAGCGTCAGCTTGGCTTACCCATCTAATCACTGACAATGCCTGGAGACCCTAATTTTTGACGAGCACCCTGCCCTCATGGAATCCCTTGTCTCTGTAGAAGGCCGCTCCCAGGCTTGTAGAGCCAGAACATTGAGGCCCCATGCCTGGCAGGGCCTAGCGGGGCATATGTGGTCCCCATCCCCCTTTCTTTTGTACCTTTTGATCCTAGCCGCTTATCTGGTTGCATGCCAAGTTCCGACAGGGATCAAGGTAGACCCCCTCTCTACCCTGTCCTCCCTCACACCCTTCAATTCTTTCCCCCCACCCCTTTTTTTTCTTTATTTCCCCCCTTCTTCCCTTAACTGGGCCTTGATTCCTGGGATCCTCAGCTGCTGAGTGGTCAGCTGGGCATTTGATTATAGTTCTTACACAATGAGTATACCTTCCAGGGCCTACCTACCACCCTGTGTTCTCTTATGCACTTTCCTATTTCCCGAAGAAAAATTATAGCTTGCAGAGTGCTAAAGATACAAACATCTTTTAGAACTCCAGGCAGAAATAAAAGACACAAATATTGCAGCTCCATAATCATTAATACATCAATAAAGTATTTTGTAAATTCAAGCAGTTTAATTATTTGAATGTGAATTAGTATTAGCCCTGTGAATCTTCTATACAACAAAGCCCAGGCTGGGGGCAGAATAGGAGAAGCAGTACAACATACCAAGCAGTTGTGCTACAGAGCTCATGTGCTAACAAGGGATATGTTGATAGAAGGAGAGCACAGAGTGGCAGAGAGATGAGCTCATCAGTTTGCTGCTTTTCCTTTCACTGTCCAGTCACAGTCTGGGGGAGGGAAAATGCCTGTAATGCCCTGTACACACAAGCAGATTTTCTGACGGAAAAAACTTGGATGGTTTTGCCAATGGAATTCCGATCAAGCTTGGCTTGCATACACACGGTCACACAAAAGTTCTCTGAACTTTCAGCAGTCAAGAATGCGGTGACATACAACACTACGACAAGCTGAGAAAATGAAGTTCAATGCTTCCGAGCATGCGTCAAATTATTTCCGAGAATGCGTAGGAATTTCACACGTCGGAATTTGTACAGACGATTGGAATTTCCGATTGGAACTTTTTCCGACTGAAAAATTGAGAACATTCACTTGGCCAAAATTCCACCAGCAAAAGTCCAATGGAGCATACACACGATTGCATTTTCCGACCAAAAGCTCTCATCTGACTTTTGCTGGCGGAGTTTTAGATCATGTGTACGGGGCATAAGTGTTACATAACTGTAACAGAAAATTCTGGTGTTCTGCCCTGTCAGACAGAGTTGTGCTGTGTGCCAGAGCTATGTAATCTTAGTACTGGATAGACAGATATACAAATAATTTTGCAGGTAAAAACATTCTTATAGATGTATTTCATCTGTTTATTTAGCTGTTTGCCTGGAGTTCAGCTTTAAAGTGTAACTAAAAGCAAAACATGTATTTTTTTTTTTCATTCTGGATAAAGAAAGGGAAGGTTATAACCCCTGCGAGTTTTTTTTTTCCATTTGTGTCCCATAAGGGAGAATTTCCTTTACTTCCTATCTCATAGACAAAGCAGGAAGTAGGAGGAAATCCCTTGAAAGAGAGAGAATCCCAGGGTGTCACCCTTGTCACATAGTTACACAGTTACATAGTCAGGCTGAAAAAAGACACAAGTCTATCCAGTTCAACCAATAAAAAAACAAAACAAAAAAAATATACAATCCCATATACACAATCCTTCACCCACTGTTGATCCAGAGCAAGGTGAAAAATCCCAGCAAAGCATGATCCAATTGCTCCATCACCCACAGTTGATCCAGATCAAGGTTAAAAAAAAACAGCAGGCAATCAGAGGCAATCAGATTTTCCCTGGAACAACTTTACCTATAAATGTCAGTACCCAGTTATATTATGTACATTTAGGAAATAATACAGGTCTTTTTTAAAGCAACCTACAGAGCTTGCCAGAATCACCTCTGGAGGGAATCTATTCCACATGTTCACAGCTCTAAGCCCTTGTACACACGGTCGGACATTCCGACGGAAAATGTCCGATTGGACCGTGTTGTTGGATAATCCGACCGTGTGTGGGCTCTATCGGATTGTTTCCGTCTGAATATCTGACCGACAGCGTTTTAGAGCTGGGCTATAAAATTTTCCGACAACATGATCTGTTTGTAGAGAATTCCAATCGGGCAAAGTGCCATGCATGCTCACATCAAATTCCTAGACCAAAGCCTACTAGCCTGAACGTAGTCCCGTCATAACGAAATAACATCATCACGTTACGAACGAGCGGATTTTCCGACAACTTTGTCCGACCGTGTGTATGCAACACCAGTTTCGGACAAAATCCGTCGGACAAAAGCCGACGGATTTTGTTGTCGGAATGTCCAACCGTGTGTACAAGGGCTTACTGTTCCAAAAAAATCTTTTTTCCTCTAGACATAAAGAGTGCCCCCTTGTCCTCTGTGATGACCTTAAAGTGAATAACTCAACACCAATTTCACTATATGGACCACGTATGTATTTATACATGTTGATCATATCCCCCTCAATCTTCTCTTCTCAAGAGAGAATACATTCAGTTCCTCTAATCCAGTGATGATGAACCTTGGTACCCCAGATGTTTTGGAACTATGTTTCCCATGATGCTCAACTACACTGCAGAGTACATGAGCATCATGAGAAATGTAGTTCCAAAACATCTGGGGTGCCAAGGTATGCCATCACTGCTCTAACCTTTCCTCCATGCCTATTATCAGTTTGGTTACCCTTCTCTGCACTTACTCCAGTTTCCGATATCGTTTTTGAGAACTGGTGCCCACAACTGAACTGCATATTCCAGATGAGGTCTTACTAATGATTTGTACAGGGGCAAAATTATATCTCTCTCTCTGGAGCTTCTCTTAATACAAGAAAGCACTTGCTCACTTTGGAAATTGCAGCTTGGCATTGCCATTAAGCTTATGAGCTACCAAAACCCCCAGATCTACCAAAACCCTCAGATCCTTCTCCACTATGGATTCCCCCAGTTGTACCACCACTGATATGTATGATGCAAGCATATTCTTAGCCCCCAAGTGCAAAACTTTATATTAATCAACATTAAACTGCATTTGTCACACAGTTGCCCAGTTAAACAGTGCAATGAGGTTGGGTTGTAAGTTGGAGACATCCTGTAAGGACATTATTCTACTGCATAGCTTGGTGTCATCTGCAAATACTGAAATGCTACTTTTAATCCCAGACCCAATATCATTTATAAAGATATTAAAAAGTAACACCCCTTTCACACCAGGGCGCTTTGCAGGCGCTATAGCGTTAGAAATAGCGCCTGCAATCCGCCCTAAAGAAGCTGCACCATTGTATGTAGTGTAAAAGCCCAGAGGGCTTTCACACTACAGCGGTGCGCTGGCAGGACGTCACAAAAAAGTCCTGCCAGCAGCTTCTTTGGAGCCGTGTGTTTACCGCTCCTCCACCGCTGCTCCCCATTGAAATCAATGGGGCAGCGCTGTAATGCCGCCGGCAAAACGCCGCTATTGCGCTTGCGCTAGCGGCCAAAATGCGCTGCAAATCCGGCGGTAAAACGGCGCTAAAAATAGCGGCGTTTTACCGCCGACGCAAAGGGCGATGTGGTGTGAAAGGGGTCTAAGGGTCCCAATACTGAACCTTGGGGTACACCACTGATAACCTTAGACCATTCAGAGTAAGAATCATTAACAACTGCTATCTGAATTCTGTCTTTTAGACAGTTTTCTTAGGCCGCGTACACACGCGGGGACTGTTCGCCCAACTTTGTCCGCTGAACAGTGTTTCGGCAAACAGTCCGCTCGTGTGTGGGCTTTCAGCGGACAGTTTCAGCGAACAGTCCGCTGAACAAGGTTTTTCGGAAATTCCGAAAAACTGTCCGCTGAAACCTTGTTTCAGCGAACAGTTCCCTCGTGTGTAGGCTTGTTCGACAAACTAAGTTCCGCGCATGCTCAGAAAGGCTTTACACGCCGAAAGTTATAATGCAGTGTATAGGACGTCGTATTTTTCGTCCCGTCGTACGTGCCGTTCACGTCATCAGCAAACTGTTCGTACGTCGTGTGTGGCCATGTCCGTCCATGCTAATTTTGAGCGGACTGTTTGCCGAAACTGTTTGACGGACAAAGTTGGGCGAACAGTCCCCGCGTGTGTACGCGGCCTTACTGTTCAAATGTCAACCCAAAATTTGGGATTTTCTTTTTCATTCACTTTCAATGATAACCGTAAACCCTTTTATAGTACTTAGTTTTCACCAAATACTTTCTAGTGTGGATCAGTTTTTCATAAAACTCCATTGTACCTTTTTTTTTTTTTTTTGCATGTACCCCACAAAATGCATGAATGCATTCTCAAATTAAAATCTTGCATAGATCACAATCTATACACGATTTCCATGTATGAATACTTTTAATTATTTCAATATTTAAAAAGAGTCACCTTGAGTTTATTTACTAAAACTGGAGAATGAAAAATCTGGCGAAGCTGTGCATGGTAGCCAATCAACTTCTAACGTCAGCTTGTTAAGCTTTGACAAAAAAACTGGAATCTGATTGGTTTCTATGCAGAGCTGTGCTAGATTTTGCAGGTTCCTGAGTTAATAAATACCCCCAATCTAAGGGGCGTGGCCTGGCGATGCACTAGAGAGGACGTGTGCTTCGTGAGCTCCGGGGCCGACACTACTAAATTAGCTTAATTACACGGATCCTCTCGCAACCTTCTCGCCTGACGATGGGTCGGAGAACGGGCAAGTCCCTACCCAAGAAAGGTACCTCTACGGGGTCAATTAAATGGTTCCTTTCCGTGGAACCCGAGGATGCGGAGGGACAGGACGGCCTAGGCCGCTCACCACGTTGTGAGCCTCTGGGAGTGGACCCCACCTCCCGCGATAGGCCGGAGCGGAGACCGCACTCACCTGAATCTTCTGCAGACTCGGGCGATGAGGAGGACCTGCCTAGTTCAGCCAGAGCGGCGACTAAGGTGAGCGACCTGCCTACCAAATCTGACCTGGCCTCTATGCTGCTAAACTTAGAGCGGGTCATTAAGAAGGAGGTCTCCGTGGTCCGATCGGACCTGTCTCAAGTACTACTGCGGGTGGAGGAATCCGAGCAGCGATTGGATCGGCATGCGAACGCCATCAGGACTTTGCAGGCGACTACCCGTCAGCTTACCATTGCTCACCGAACGACCCTTTACAAACTCGAGGACCAGGAGAACCGCAACAGACGTAATAACGTTCGGATTAGGGGCCTACCTGAAGCAACTGGGGATGATGACCTCTTACCGTTCCGTCAGAGGCATTTTTAACAGCCTCCTCGGCCGAGCGGCGGGTGCTCCCTTACAGATAGACCGAGTGCATAGAGCTCTCTGGCCCCGCAACCTCACCGCTGACACTCCACGAGACGTTATTTGCAGGGTCCACCATTACGTCGAGAAGGAGCTGATCATGCAGAAGGTCAGGGGCTCCACACCATTCGATTTTGATGGGGCGATGCTATCCTTTTTTCTCGATCTGGCCAGGGAAACTTTAGATAGACGCAGGGCCCTGCATCCCTTTACGGAGCTTCTCCGGGCGGCATCCATTAAATATAAATGGGGCTTTCCAGCGGCCCTGATCGCTTATAAGGATGGCAGAACCGCGATACTTCGCTTCCCAGAAGATTTGGCCAGATTCTGCAAAGACCTGAATATCAGTGTCCCGGATCCCGGAGGGTGAGCGGCGTGCTGACGTCACCGCCATTCCCCGTTGACCAGGAAGGGCAGGCAGTGTAAATAGGAGAGAGCTCGTGATTATACACACGCTTGTACTCAGCTGGAAATCTGTGAGTTTGTTACTTTTTTATTACGTTCGGATTAAAATTTTATACGGAATTATGCTATGGGAGCCTTTCTCTTTTTTCTTACCAAACAATTATGGTGGAATGTTAGACGCTCTAAGAAGGAATTATAGGAGTTGGAGACGCCAGCAGAACCTATTGGAGAGACCAGGAGCGATCGTTTTGTTTTCAAGCTTGTATGATCTCCCTAAAAAGAGATCTTGTCAGCTGGTAAGCCTTACTGAATCTGGTGGGGGATGAACCTCTCTCTCTGGGCGCACCTGCTGTACATCTGAAGAGTCACTTCAATGGACTGAATTTATTTCTTTGCGTTTTTCTCCCTCTTTGGACTTTTTATGTGTTTTAATTTTAAGTATTTTTCTGCACATTTTTATGGTCATATACACTGTTTAGTATTTGACATTAGAATTTAATATGTCACAATATTATTTTGGCACTTAATAAGTTTTAGCGCAGCTTTATTTTTTGGTCTTTGTATATTGTGGGTATCTCACATTGTGTTGCGGCAAGAATTTATATTTAGTTTATTGTTAGTATTCATATTATTATTTCTAAAGCTTGCCTCACTGGCATAGGCTTTCTTTTGAATAATTGAGTAATTTTTTGGACAGCGCTGTTTTCCAAAGATTTTTTTAGTGTCCCGGATCTACCTGGCTGGCAAGATGGCATCCCACCTTTACCAAGCGGGGCCGACCACGGATGGCAGAAAGCGGGCCGCGCCCGACGCACCTCCGACCAGGATCACCGCCCTTGAATTGACAAAATGCCTTGCCGCTTGCTTCCCCTCCTGCACCGGATTCTTGGCTGCAGTCGCAGGGATTATTCCCCTGCTGAGAGTGAGATATCTTCCCTGCCCTGGGTGTAAGTTGACATGGGCCGATTACGGCAGCTGCTGGATCTTGCTATTCTGCGGGTAGGATGTTGATTGCAGTGTCTACTGCTCCTTTATGCTTTCCATGGGACCCCTACCCGAGGTTGGACACTGCTATGTTTTTGCTCTGGGTCCTCTGATTTTGTTTTGCATATGTTTTGTTTAATGCTGTTTTTTCCCTTGTTTTAGTTTTGGTCGGGTTGCGGTTTCCCCTTCCGCCCCAGATCTGTACCCTATCATACATGTGTACTACTGTTATCCATAGTAGGATGCTATGAGTTATCTGCTGTAGTGTCGGCGCCGGGCCACTGGGCTGCGCTTCAGACCCCCATGGAGAGGTTTACGCCCAGTTGCCTGAGCCCCGCCTCCCCCTTTTTGAGCGGGGGCTGTTTGGTGCGGAGCCCCGGTGTCCTTGCCCCTTCTGGGGTAGAGGGCGCGGGGGCACTGTGCCGAGCGCGCAGCCCGCTCTTGCACGGCATATTTATGCGTGCAACACTAGCTGTTATCAGACAGTATTTTTTCTGGTATATTTGTGCTCTGTTTTTCCCACTGTTACGTGGTCTTTTTTCCTTCTGTCCCTTTTCCCTCTTTTTTTCTTCTCTACCCCCTCTCCCTTGGCTCCTCCCGATACCCTCCTCTACCTCCCCCCATTTAGTTATGGTCCGCCTCTGCATTGTACTGGTTGTATTATGGTGATCGCGGTTCCTCTTCTAGAGGCCTCATGGCCACGGTGAACCTTGTATCTTTTAACATAAGGGGCCTCCAGGCTCCGGGGAAGAGACACAATTTATATAGAGAGCTGGATCGCCTGCAGGGGGGACGTGGTCTTCCTCCAGGAGACCCACCTCACACACAGACTTTGGTCAGACTACACTCCCCAAAGTACCCCACGTGGTACTACAGCCTTTCAGATGTTTCCAAAGCAAAGGGTGTGGCCATTGGGCTCCGTGGGGGAACCGCGTTTACACTGGAATCTATGTTGAGCAATCCTGCGAGACGCTTTTTGTTTCTCCGGGGCACCATGGGCAGCATGCCATGTTCTCTTGCTACCTTATGTTCCCCTAACAGGGATCAAGCGAGTTTTCTTGCCTCCACACTCAACTCCTTTCAGAGTTTTGCCCGTGGCTGTATCCTCCTAGCGGGCGACTTTAATGTTCTGCTGGAACCTGCTCTGGACACCTCTAGGGGTGGCTCTTCTTTATCCGGCAGAAAATTAAAGTTCATACGCTCACGACTCCATGACCTGCAGTTGATGGATGTCTGGAGAATTACTCACCCACGGGAAAGAGATTTTACTTACTATTCTTAGGTACACCGAACGTACTCCAGAATTGATTTGTGTTTCATTGATCACCAACATCTACCGCTAATAGTGAAGTCAAGCATTGAATCCGCTCCCTTATCAGATCATGCACCTCTCTCGCTAACTATCAGAGTAGAGTCCCTACCCCTGAAATCCACTAATTGGAAGTTGAATGAAGATCTGATATCCGAGGAGTTAGACAAGAAGGTGATAGGCGAAGATTTAGAATTTTACTTTAGGACTAATGTGAGCCCTGATGTTTCCCCTGGAGTGTTATGGGAGGCCCACAAGGTGTTTATTAGGGGTAAGCTCATGGAATTGGGATCCAGGAAAAAGAAGGAGCGTACACTACAACAAACTACCTTACTACGTGAAATTGAAGGCTTAGAACGCCAACATAAACTAAATCAGACCCCGACCCTTTTCCAAACCCTGACTGACAAACGAGAGACACTGAAGTCCCTTCTACATTTGGACCAAAAGCGACGCTCTCGGTTAGTAGCCCAACGTTTTTACGAGTGGGGTGATAAACCGAGTAGGTTATTGGCCAATTCGGTGTGACAGCATAAGAACGCTGTGTTTATTGCTAAGGTTAAAACCCCCACGGGAGACCTGGTGTTTGACACCCCCCATATAGCCAAGACGTATAGGGACTTTTATCAACGCCTGTACCAGGTGCACCATGATATCAGGGATGGGTAAACAAGGGGGCGCCTTATCCGGGAATACTTGCCCTGTTCCGACCTTCCTACGCTCCCTGCGGAAGTCCTGGCTTCCTTAGAGGGTGAGTTTACATCAGCGGAGCTCCTGGGTGCCATGAAGGGCATGGCCTGTGGCAAGGCCCCGGGGCTTGATGGCCTCACGGTGACTTATTATCGATCGTACACTAACATACTGATCCCTCAATTGACCAACTATGCTAACGTGACCTTGACCGGTGGAGCTCTGCGCCCGGAAACCACCCATGCCCACATTACTGTTATCCCCAAGGCGGGCAAAGACCCCAGTGATTGCGCGAGTTACCGCCCTATTTCGCTGTTGAACATTGACGCAAAAATTTATGCTAAAGCTATTGCAAACAGACTGCTCCCCCTGATACCGCAATGGATCTCGAAAGACCAGACGGGATTCATCCCGGGTAGGGAAGCGCGGGATAACTCCCTGCACACACTCTCCCTGATGGCGTATGTACGGCGGACTTCCCAGCCCACCCTGTTACTTAGCACAGATGCTGAGAAGGCGTTTGACAGGGTGAACTGGGAATATCTTATGGCAACGCTGACGCACCTAGGAATTGGCCCCTCTTTGCGCTCCCAAATATCGGCCTTATATCAACGACCCACTGACCAAATACGAATTAATGGCACCCTTAGTGACCCCTTCTCTTTATACAATGGTACCCGCCAGGGATGCCCACTCTCACCAATTTTGTTTGCGATCTCCCTAGAACCATTTATCTCCCTCATTAGGCGCAACCCGAGTATACATGGTATATCAATAGGCAAAACAGAACACAAATACGCAGCGTACGCTGATGATATACTATTTTATATTCAACAACCGCTGATCACCCTCCCTAATCTTATGTCTGAATTCTCGGCTTATGGCTTAGTTTCGAATTTTAAAATTAATATGTCCAAATCGGAACTATTAAATATTTCTGTCCCCGCTCGACAGGTGTCTCACCTGAAACGGAACTACCCCTTTACCTGGCAGACGAGATCTATGAAATATTTAGGTACTCACCTCACGCCCTCCCTGTCGTCCCTATTCCGTACTAACTTCATACCTCTACTTAACACGCTTAGGTCAGATATCCAGAAATGGTCCCAGCTGCGACACTCTTGGCTGGGTAGAATCGGGATGGTCAAGATGAATTTGCTGCCCAGGGTGCTCTTTATGCTTCAGATGATCCCGTTCGGGATACCGGTGTTTTTTTTTACGATTTTGACCTCTATGGTGTATAGATATATATGGAATAGGAAAAAACCCAGACTCCCTCGGTCTCTCCTCACCCGTATTAAATGCGATGGAGGACTAGCAGTGCCGGATTTTAAGCTTTATTACCGCTCCATTGTGTTGACTAGGCTCTCTGATTGGAAATACTGCAAGGAGACTAAGTTATGGGTTAATCTAGAGACAGACCTCTGTGGCACTGAACTTTCCACGCTGATGTGGATCCCGAGGAAATTCCGGACTCTCTTGCCTACTACATCGCCGCTAACGCAATCGACCTTGATGGTATGGGACTCTCTGTGTAAGACACATGGATGGGCGTATAATTCCCCTCTGATGCCCTTGACAGGACACAATTACTTCCCGCCAGGCAATATGGATCCTCAAACTCACTCATGGCATCTGGGCAATAAACTCTACCTGCATCAAATTGCCGGCCCCATTTTACCACTCTCTACCATCATGGGCGCATCTTCCATATCTTATATGGACCGCTGGAAACATCATCAATTAATGGCCTTTGTTCATTCACTCCCAAAACCCTTACGCTCCTTGGCTGAGCTTACACCTCTGGAAATCGCATTTTCTGATACTCACCCAACCGAGAAACCAATCTCATACTTCTATCACGCACTGCTGTCCCTTACTTCTACCAGAACCCCTACATTACTACGCAACTGGGAACAGGATCTACAAATGGAACTCTCGCCGACCCAAAAATCGCATATTCTTGCCTTGGCACATACGTCGGAAATGGCGTATAAGCTTCTAACCAGATGGCATTACACGCCTGTGGTATTACATAGGTTTTTCCCCCTGACATCACCACTGTGCTGGTGGGAATGCGGTGAGAGAGCTACCCACGCTCATATTTGGTGTTATTGCACGAGGATCCGCCCATTCTGGCTAACGGTTTTATACTGGATCAAAGAGATCCAGGGATGGGAGGTCCCTAATGATCCTTGGTATGTTTTGTTCCACTGTACGGGGAAGCCAACAGGCCCTTATAAAATATCAATTACACCCCACCTTCTTAATGCCGCAAAAACCCTCATCCCACAATTTTGGAAACTGAGGAAGATCCCTACGCTCCGACGTTGGTTACTCAACGTGGATAACACTTATTACATGGAGGACCTGACCCTCTCCCTCCGTGGCAAACCCGAGCTAGCAAAAAAAAATTGGGCCTGTTGGGTTGCCTTTAAATCTTCTTCCAGCTATGCAGATATAATGTCTCAACCACTATGATTGTAATCTTAGCACTTAAGGTTCTTACTGTAATTTTGGAGCTGGTAGCAGAGGCGGACCTGACTCCCCCTCCCACCCCCCACCCCCCCTACATTTCCCACCCTTTTCTATGTTCTTTTCTTCCTGCCTTTTTTTTTCTCTCTCTTTTCTCTCTCTCCATCTCTGTCTATTGTGCTTCCTTTCTTAAAAATGGAAGAGAGGGATGTACTCTCATTGCTGCAGAGGTTTGACGGTTCCAGCAGCGGTGATTCGTAGTGATCACTTAGCCATGTGACTTTGGAATCTTGCCGGTGGTTCATGTTACTATACTACTTCTGCTGTTTTGACCATTATGGGCGGTACCTTGCCTTGAACCATAGTTGCTGATAATGTAATATGACTGTCCCATGTGCTGGTTCACGTATTGTCTTTTATTTTATTGTGCATGCTTCTTTTCTTCAATAAACATTAATTTAAAATAAATAAATAAATAAATAAATAAATGCCCCCAATGTTTTTACCATAAAAAAAAAAAAGAATATGGTAAAGTGTTTCAAATAAGGCAATGCCTGATGTGATTTACTGTATTTATCGGCGTATAACACGCACTTTTTCCCCCTTAAAATCGGGGGAAAGTTGTGGGTGCGTGTTATACGGCGATCCCAACTGTCTGTGAGGCTAAAATACTGAGCGCCGCCGAAAAAGACAGAGCGGCGCCGAAAAAGACCGAGCCGTCTGCTCGGCTCCGCTCGTAGTCCTGCCTGCTGTTTCTGGAGCGAGCGCTGCCGAAAAAGACGGAGCCGACTCTACTGTGTATTCGGCTTGGCTCAGCTCGCAGTCCCGCCCAGCTCGGTCTGTCTCTGCGGCGGGATATTTAAACATGGGCAAGGCTGCAAACGGCACTGGGGAGCTGCAAATAACACTCTGCAAGGCTGCAAACAGCGGTGGGCAAGCTGCAAATGACATTGATCATTCTGCAATTATGGACAAGGCTGCAGATGCACACTGATAAGGCTGCATTGACGGGCATTTAAATTTAAGTTTTTTTTCCCTTAAACTTCCCTCCTAAAACTTTTTTCCTTAAAATGCCCTTCTAAACTTGGGGTGCGTGTTATACGCCGGTGCGTGTTATACCCCGATAAATACGGTAATCACTTCAAGCTAAAATTTATAATACTAAAAAAAAAAAATTATTACAAAAAGTAGCTAAAGTGTTGACAATTAAATTGCAGGCTATCAATCAGTTGTTGCAGGCAGCTTGTTTAGTTAAGGTAGTCAAAGGGTATCATCTGTGCAATCTACTCTATGTGATAATTAGATGAAGATGCTGAGAAGGACTGGGAATGCTTCCGGGATATTGTGCACCAGCAACAGCTAAGAAAAATACCTTCAACAACACTCGCAGGATCGTACAGAGCAAGCTTTGCAAGATGCCGGACTCCTGGTTGAATACCAAAGCAGATAAAATCCAGATGTTTGCTGATGGAAACAATTCCAAACGGTTCTACAAAGCCCTCAGATCCTTGTATTGACCTCAGCCCTCAGGGAGCTCACCTCTACTGGACTTAGCCGGTGCAACTTTTATTACTGAGAAGACTCTGGTTCTACAGAGTTGGGCTGAGCACTTCCAATCTGTACTGAAATGCCCATCCTCCATCAAAGACAAGGTGATTGACAGAATTCCCCAGGCGGATATCAACTACAGCCTGGACATCCCACCATCAGAGGCTGAAACCTTACAGGCCATCAGCCAGCTGTCCAGAGGCAAGGCCCCAAGATCTGATGCGATTCCAGTGGAAATCTATAAGGCTGGTGGTGCAGTGATTGGCGACAAATGTACTCAGCTGTTCCAGTCCGTCTGGAATCAAGGGTCATTTCATCATGAACTAAAAGACGCATCCATTGTACACCTCTACAACAGGAAAGGAAATTGACAAGTCTGCAATAATCATAGAGAAATATCACTGCTTTCCACCGAAGGCAAGATCCTTGCATGAGTGTTGCTGAATTGCCTAATTGACCACCTGGAACAGGGTCCACTGCCTGAGACACAATGTGCCTTCTGCAAAGAACGTGGCATGGTGGACATGATCTTTGCATCCCGTCAGCTCCAGCAGAAGTGTCAAGAGCAGAATCGTGAACTATACACCACCTTCGTGGATCTCACCAAGGCTGTTGACACTGTCAGGTGTGCAGGTCTGTGGTGCATGATGTCGAAGTTTGGGTGACCTGACAGATTCATTCTATTCCATGATGGCATGACAGCTCATGTTCTGCTTCATGGAGAAGCTTCAGAGGCCTTTCCCTTCAAAAACAGCATCAAGCAAGGGTGAGTGTTAGCACCAACCCTGTTCAGCATAATGTTTTCAACCATGCTGCAAAACACCTTTCAGAAAAGTTTCTTGGGAGTCAGCCTGAGATGCAGAACCAATAGGAAACTGTTCAACCTATGAAGACTCTAGGCCAGTGATGGCGAACCTTGGCACCCCAGATGTTTTGGAACTACATTTCCCATGATGCTCATGCACTCTGCAGTATAGTGGAGTATCATGGGAAATGTAGTTCCAAAACATCTGGGGTGCCAAGGTGCGCCATCACTGCTCTAGGCTGTCACTAAGATAAAGGAGATTGTGCTATGAGAGTTCCTTTTTGCTGACAACTGTGTCCTGAATGCTGGATCAGAGCAGGAAATGCAAGTCAGTATGGGTAAATTCATATCAGAATGTGACAACTTTTGCCTCTTTATCAACACAAAGAAAATCAAAGTGATGCACCAGCCAGCTCCGAAAACCGAACACCAAGAGCCCACCATTACATTGAAGGGACAAAAGTTGCAAGCAGTGGACCAATTTACATACTTTGGCAGCACTCTCTCCCGTGCAGTGACGATTGACATTGAGGTCAACTTCAGAATCACCAAGGCAAGCATTCGGCAGACTGTAGACCAACGTGCGGGACCGCCGCAGAATAAGTCTTGCTACAGAGCTTAAAGTCTACTGGGCAGTAGTGTAACTACCCTGATGTATGCCAGTGAGACGTTGACTGTATACAGGAGGCATGCTAGGCAACTCAACCACTTCCACCCCACTTGCCTATACAGACTTATGAGGATCGGGTGGCAGGACAAGTGCCAGACACGGAAGTCCTCTCCAGAGCAGGCCTGCCATCAGTTCATACCCTGCTATTGAAAGCCCAGACACACTGGGCAGGCAATGTTGCAAGGATGCCAGACCATCGCATTCCCAAACATCTCCTCTATGGTGTACTATCTCAAGGAAAGCAATAGCGCAGGGGACAAAAGAAGCTATACAAAGACACTCTGAAAGCATCTCTCAAGTCCCTGGATATCGACACCACCTGGGAAACTCTGGCACAAGACTGATTGACAGGGCACACCCTGTTCCACCAAGGAATCTGAGTCCAGTAGGACAACCATAGCACAAGAGAAGCGAGCACTCCATAAAGCCAGAGCTGCAAATGCTGCAACAGTGGCGCCCACACGTCTGCCCGGTATCTGGCAGAACATTCAGTGCCTGTATCGGTCTTAACAACCACCTGCAGACACACTGTGGACAGCTAACAACCTGTTAGATTTCAAGACCCTCTTCGAAAATGAGGGACAAATGTCATGATGTGCTAAACTTCCAGTGATAATATACTAATATAAAATTAATAAATAAAAAACAAAAAAAATAGTTTTTTTATTTTCAACATAAAAGGTTGCTGCTTACACTGTCATGTGTCCTCCCACACCCTTGAAAGTGTCAGATAGAAAATGTGTCATGCAACACAATAATGATTCAAATATCAACAACAACATGTAAGGATTCATGTGTTAAACTGCATGCAAATATGTGACAAATCTATAACTATAGAGAAAAAGAAACTGCTAGCATTCTTAATATATGATCAGCATATAAATGAACTGTTACAACATTTATAAACATCAAATCCATAAGATGAGTGAAATGACAAATAAGTTATTATTAAACAAAAGAAGAAATTCCAATGATACTGTCACGTACCTGACTGTGGAGCCTGAGATGATGAGGGTGGCCTCTTGCACAATTCCCATCCAGGCACCTTGTGGCTTCAGATTTCCATAGAGGGACAATATTTTTTTATTTTCTAATAATGGACTTGTGGTCATTAAATTTTGACCCTTTTTTAGTGAATAGGTAGGGGTACGATATACCCGATACCCATTCACATGGGGGGTGGGATCTGGGGGCCCCCTTGACAAAGGGGGCTTCCAGATTCCTATAATCCTCCCGCCCACAGAAAGCAAAGCACCCACTCACATGTTTAGGGCATGTGGCCTGTTATGGTTCATGGGTAAGGGGGGGCGTCCCCTCCCCTTTCCTGACCTGCTGGGCTGCATGCTCGGATAAGGGTCTGGTATGGATTTTGGGGGGACCCCACACCATTTTTTAAAAATTTTTGGGCCGTTTTCTTCTTTATATTTTCAATAGCTGGATGACGACAATTGTAACCGTGTGTAATTTTAGATGGGATTTTTTTTTTCTTTAGAAATTTCATGTTTGCTGTAGCATGTTTTATCCATGCTACAGATGCGCCACTTTACAGGCACATTAAGGGGACCCTCCCTGGCACTATATTTAAATAAATTTAAAATTTTTATTGTTGTACTTTTTCAGAAACATAATTCACATCTCTGCTTCTGAAAAAACAATCTTTTTATTTTTATTTTTTATTCATACATGTCCCCCAGGGCATTACCCATACCCCACACCCCTTACGACCAAATGCTTGCATATAAGCCTTCAAAATGGGCACTTTTGGTTTTTCCTCTTTGGCTCCCATAGACTTCAATGGGGTTCTCTGTTGGGGTTCTCTGTTGGGGTTAGAACATTTCACAGCAGAACTCCCGAACAGGGGGGTGTTTGGCCCATCCCTACTGAAGACAATCCAACTCTGAAATCAGGCAAACTCTCAGTTTAAATAAATTGCTGGGCACCAGAATCTGTGGATATGTGCACATGCCTACGTGTATGTGCACATTCTAATCTTTTCTTGTCTTGGACTTCTATGCTTGTGACTCTGCACATGCACATAAGAATGAGCATCTGCTGAACAGGAATGAGCACCTGCTGACCAGGAATGAGCACCTGCTGACCAGGAATGAGCACCTGCTGCATGAAATTCCTGACAGACGTAGTCCTTTAAACGTGTGAACAACTAGAAACTATACTTTCTGCAGTCTTCAAACATCCTTAAGTGCTTTCACACTGGTTGAGGGTAAAACGCCACTAGTTTTAGCAATGCTTTACTGTGATTTTAGAGGTGTTATTTGGCCACTAGCAGGATGCTTTTAACCCCTGAAAGCAGCTGAATAAAGGGTTAAATGTGCCTGTGCAGCGCCGCTGCTGAAGTGCTTTGCAGGCGCTTCGGCAGTGTTGTCTATTCATTTCACAGGGCATAAGCGGTAGAGGAGCGGTGTATACTCCTTCACCGCTCCAAAGATGCTGCTTGCAGGACTTTTTTTACGTCCTGCCAGTGCATCACCCCAGTGTGAAAGCACTCTGGTTTTCACACTGGGATTGCAGAGGAGGTGTTTTTCAGGCGATTTACAGGCGCTATTTTTAGCCCAAAAGGGCCTGATAAACACCCCAATGTGAAAGGGATCTTATAGTGAATAACATGCATAGGGTCCCACCACCATTCATGCTCCAAGGCACCACTGCTCTCCCACTCTCCTGCTCTTACTCTTAGTGACTCTCAAACTCCACACCTTGGCTTGGATAGTGCAATACCATAAAACATTCTAAACTTTATTAAAAGTAAAACATGATATTACAATCACAATTATAGTGCACTCAGACACTACTGCACCACCGTAAAAAAACATTTCTCAAATATCAGTGCTCTATGTTAAGGCTCAGACACCAGCTCACATAAACCAGCAAGTTTATCAACATCACTATGTTGGTGCACTCTGTTGTCTTTTTGGGGTTTGTTTTAGAACTGGATTGAACCTGCCTATAGATTGACTTTCTCTCTTAAAACTAAGCATCTGGAATATTTTCACAGAAACTGATTCTGCTGTGGTGTGTGGAACAAAGGGTAAAGGTCTGAGTTTACTAAAGATACAAAGGTAATATCTATTATATTTAAAGCCCCAATATACACCCAACATTCTGTCTGTCTGCCAAAGCTCTGGGCTTCTCCTTGCAACTGGTTTCCATTTCTGCTCCTAATACTTGTGTTTGTTGTGTTTATTCCTATGTTCATGTTGTTATATATTATCAATGTGTAATAAATGTTGACATTTTTTTTACCATCAAACTGTTTGTGGCCCCGTTCAAAGTCCCAATCCAAGGAATTCATGTTTTGATAATATACACCCAACATTGAGTGATTTAACCTCACCTTGTGCTCTGGAACAACTCTAAAGCTTGACCAGTGTGTCACTGCTTAATCAATTTTTGTCCAAGGCATATGCTGAAATATTTTCTTATATGACAGCAGTGGGTGCCACTGTCAGGATACAATGCTCCAGTGGGTGGATGTACGAACTTGTTTTTTTTTTAATATTATTCAGCCCCTGGTTAAATGAAAAATAATCCATAGTGTATAGCCAGCTTAAAATGTTAGATATCTATTTGCTTTCTGTCTCTGTAACAACTGTAACAAGTGTCACCATGAGACCAAAATGACTATTATTAACATGGGAAAAAGAATAATTATTTTATTAATTTTTAAAGAAATTCAAGAATTGATGAGAAACAAAATAACTGACATGTATCAGTCTGGAAAGGGTTGACAAAGCCATTTTAAAAGCTTTGAGATTCCAGTGAACCACGGTGAGAGCCATTATTCACAAATGGAGAAAACTTGGAATAATGGTGAACCCTTCCAGGAGCAGCCAGCCTACCAAAACTACTCCAAGAGTAAAAGAACCCAGAACAACAGCTAGAGAACTGCAGGCCTCACTTGCCTCAGTTAAGTTCAATTTTCATGATTCAACAATAAGAAAGAGACTGGCAAAAAAGGGCATCCATGAGAGAGTTCTAAGGTGAAAGCCACTACTGATCACAAAGGCTTGTTTTACATTTGCAAAGAAACTTCTGGATTACCCCCAAGACTGTTGAGCAAATATTCTGTGGACTGATGAGACAAAAGTTTAACTTTTTTGAAGGTGTGCATCCTGTTACATCTGCATTTCATAAAAAGAACATCATACCAGTCACACATGGTGGTGTCAGTGTGATGGTCCGGGGCTGCTTTGCAGCTTCAAAACCATGACAACTTGCCATAATTGATGGAAACATGTCTGCACTCTACCAGAAAATCCTGAAGGACATGTCTGCACTCTACCAGAAAATCCTTAAGGCCAACCATAAGTTTGTGACCTCAAGCTCAAGCGCACTTTGCACTTTGCAGCAGGACAATGATGCGAAACACATTAGCAAGTCCACCTTTGAATGGCTCAAATAAATAAACAAAGGTTTTGGAGTGGCTTAATAAATGTACAGACTTAGCCCCCGTACACACGGTCGGACATTCTGGCAACCAAATCCGTCGGATTTTGTCCAACGGATTTTGTTCGACGGATTTTGTCCAAAACTGTTGCATGCACACAGTCGGACAAAGTTGTCAGAAAATCCGATCGTACTTAACGTGATGACATTATTTCGTTAGGACGGGGCTACTTTCAGGCTGGTAGCCAATAGCTTTGGTCTAGGAATTCGATCTGAGCATGCGTGGCACTTTGTCCGATCGGAATTCTCTACACATGATCGGACAAAGTCTGATTGGATCATGTTGTCGGAAAATTTTATAGCCCAGCTGGAAACCTTGGTCCGTCGGATACTCCGACGGAAACAGTCCGATGGAGCCCACACACTGTCGGATTATCCGACAGCACGGTCCTATCGGACATTGTCCATCGGAATGTCCGACCGTGTGTACAAGGGCTTAAATCTGATTGAGATGCTGTGGCATGACCTTAAATAAGCATTAAAACCCCCCAATGTGGCTGAAGTAAAACAATTCTGCAAAGAAGAGTGGGATAAAATTCCTCCACAGCGATGTGAAAGACTCATTTGCAGTTGTTGCAAATGCTTGATTGCAGTTGTTGCCGCCAAGTGTGGCACAACTAATTATTAGGTTTAGGGGACAATTACTTTTTCACACAGGGCCAGACAGGTTTGGGCAGCTTTTTTCCCTTAATAAATTAAATCCTCATTTTAAAGCTGCATTTAGAACTTACTCAATTGTCTTTGTGTAATATTAAAATGTATTTAATTAGAACCATTTAAGTTTGACAAGTATGCAAAAAAAGAAAAAATCAGGAAGGGGGCAAAAACTCTTTCACTCTTTCGCTGAGAGGCTAAGATGGGTATCAGTCCAGGCACCTTGTGGATCCAGACTTTATTGTCATGATGACGTGGTGCCTGGACTGACTCCAGTGACATGAGTAGAGAATGGACTTCAGTCTGCTCTCTGCTGAAAACTGGTCACAGGAGTGCAAAACAAATTGCACTCCTTTGATCCATAGGAGAAACCCAGCCAAACAAGCTCAGACTGGACTTCTCCTTTAAGTGGATCATACCTCATTTTTTTATTTTTTATTTGGAAAGCCTCCCTGTATACACTTTGATGATGGTGTTAAAGTTTTCATATGGAATTGCATATTTGGAATTTTAAGTAGTTGAATATTTGTCATTATTTATTTTTTATTGTGGGAGTGTTTCAATACTTTCACCCCTTCCTGCCTAAGCCAATTTTTTGCTTTTAGCGCTGTCGCACTTTGAATGACAATTGCACAGTCATGCTACACTGTACCCAAACACATTTTTTATCATTTTGTTCCCACAAATAGAGATTTCTTTTGGTGGTATTTGATCACCTCTGTGGTTTTTATTTTTTGCACAACAAATAAAAAAAAATGAATTTTTTTTTTTAAGTTTTTCTTTGTTTCTGTTATAAAATGTTGTAAATAAGTAAGTTTTCTCCTTCACTGATGGGCACTGATGAGACTGCACTGATGGACACTGATAGGTGGCACTGGTATGCAGCACTGATGGGCATTGATAGGCGGCACTGATGGGCACTCATAGGCGGCAGTGATAGGTGGCACTGATGAGTAATAATGGGTGGCACTGAGGTGGCATGGATGGGCACTGATGGGCACTGATATGTGGGCACTGATGGGCACTGGTAGGTGGCAGCAATGGACACTGATGGGTGGCACTGATGGGCACTGATAAGTGGCACTGCTGGGCATCACTGAAGAGGAGACATCTGGCAGGCATTCATAGTGGGAACTGACTGGCACCATTTGTGGGCACTGATTGGCATCTTTTAGGGCACTGTGTGGCATCCCTGGTGGCCACAGGGACATACCTGCTCATCAATGTGTGGTGGGTGCCCTGGTGGTCCTGGCAGCATCCCTGGTGGTCCAGTGTGAGCATCCATGGGGGGCTGCACTGATAAACAATCAGCACAGACCCCCCTGTCAGGACAGCTGCCGATTGGCTCTCCTCTGCTCGCGTCTGTCAGATGCGAGTGAGGAAAAGCAGATAAATGGCTCTTTCTGTTTACACTGTGATCAGCCATGATTGGACACAGCTAATCACGTGGTAAAGAGCCTCCGTCAGAGTCTCTTTACTGAGATCAGCGTGGCAGTGTGTCAGACTGACATGCCGCACCACCGATCGCCGTGCTGCGCAACCCCGCGGGCGCACGCCTTCAGTTATCCTGCTGGACATCATATGACTCCTGGTCAGGATAACTGAACCACCGCCCAGGCAGTCATTTTGCTATAGGCCGGGCGGGAAGTGGTTAATTTCACATACCAGTGCTGCATAATAATTTAATAGGTCTTTTCGGGGATTGATATTCTGTATATTGGTCTCATTACTAGCAGCCAGTCATTTTTGTAAAGAGACCAACGCAGGCATTTTTTTGGTAGAGGCTCTAACTCCTCGCCAGTATCCAGAAACTAAAAAGAAAGTTTGCCTTCACATACACTTTAATAGCTGAGAAAAAAATGAATGCATGTTGCAATGATTTGGCTTTAAAGGTGATTCATAGTGGAATCAAATACAAAGATTCTGCAAGGTATTAGATTATAGAATTTAAATGAAGCAAATCCCCAGAAAAACTTAGGTCTAGAAAGTTTTTGATTGGTAAAAAAAAAGTTTTAAGGCAGTGGAAAAGAACAGCATTCTATAGAGACGCTTCATGGCACTGGCCGCCGGCAGCAGTCAGGTTAATAAAGTGTACCTCATGAATAAAATGCATCCATGCAGCCCAGCTAAAGCTAGGAAAACTGCTGTCACGTTAAAATAATTGTCCATAGTAAGGAAGCTCAGACACAGCTGGGCAACATTCCTGTTGTCTTTATAGTCCTCAAAATGTACACTGAATGCCTCAGCCTCTTTAATTACGTTCAATAATCCTTCATCCACATTGTCAGCAATATCACAAAATTGACATGTGACAGCATCCCTGCTAAGCTGCATATTTTTGATCTGTCTGGAAATGCCTACTTTTTCTAAAAAAAAAAAAATCTTTGTACAGAATAGCAGCAGATGCCAAAAAATATACTTTAACGGATTCAGAAGAAAAGCTTTTAAGTTGATAAAAGCAGAGCGACTGGATAAAGTTACCATATTCCTTTCAGGCATTGCAGTACCCATCAGATATTTTATTGTTCTTTTGGAAATCAGATGATGATGATTCTTGTTTGTGGACCCTGAAGGATTTTTTTGTATATAAACTACTGTATTTAATGCATCATAGAATATGAATATTAAATGTATAAATAACATTGCCATAGATGTGCGCAGCCTATTGCATTAAGGTGTGCACCCCAAAACTCAAACACACCTGTGTGTGTGTGTGTTTGTGTGTATGTATATGGTGTCAGTAGAGCAGTGGATGGTGTCAGTAAAGCAGTAGATGTGTCTGTGGGGCAGAGGACGGTGTTAGTAGGGCAGAGGACGGTGTCAGTAAAGCAGTGGACGTGTCAGTAGGGCAGAGATTGGTGGCAGTAGCTTTATATTTTTATAAATTTATTTTATATTATTTTTTTCTTACAGTAGAATTTGTTTTTAGGAGCCCAGTAGAGGGGCTATGGTTTAATATCAGGGGTCTAAACAGATCCCTGATGTCTCACTTTTGAGATAAAGCAAGGGACTGAGGACAGAGATTCTCCAATCCCTTTCTCTGCAGCCTCAGCTGCACTGGACAGCAAATTAATGAGAAGTGCTCTGTGCTGAGTGTATTCCTGGTCATTCACAAACCGAAGTATAGCAAACACAGTTTACTATGCCTCAGTTATGCATGAACACAGTGAGTGATCAGAACCACTCACTGTGTTCTTTCATAAAAAGAAGGGCCCAGTAAATGACATATTTACCAGGTCCTTCCCTACTCTCCATCCTAAAACAATCCCCTGCAGCATCAGAAGAGGGGAAGCCAGCAGTGCTGTGGGGGGGAGAGACGAGGGAAGTACACAGAGAAGCACCTGTGACAGCTGAATGGGAGGGGGAGGAGGAGAAGCTTACTTTCAGCTGCTGCAGGAGGACAATATAGATCAGTTCCAGTAGATGTCACCCCCGCCACCCCTTCTGTCCAAGTTTTGGGGGCCGGCAAGGAAGGATTGCAGTCTGTCACCTGCCCATGCCTATGAATATTGCCTACATTTATGTAAAACCTGACATATTTCTGCTGCCTTGGTGTCTTCTAGGTATAGATATGTGAAGATGAAGGTTATGCCTTCTGGTATGAATTACACAGGACCTTACATACATTCTCATCAAGTGTGTGCTCAGTACATAGTTTCCTGTATATGTGTGCACAGCCAACATGCGGAGAAGGGAAATGTCATCTGAAATTTGATTGTCATTGTTCATTGCAGCTCCTAATTATCCATTTGATTACCCAGGACTCTAGTCTCCTTAAATATTCTTGAGTTCCAAAATATTTTTCTTGTTTCAGTGTTGTTTTTGTTGTGCACATTGTACCTTTTAGCATCTGTAGTTTACCTTAATGTATTATGCTTTGTTTTTTGGGGGGACAGATAGGGTTTTAATTTGGTAGCAGAATTGTATTCTTTGTTTTTTATTGGGATTAAAGTAAAACTTTAGAAAAAATGCATTTGTCTGTATTTTTCCTTAAGGCAACATTTACTTAATTTACTTAATTTTCTCATCTCCTTATACTTACCCCAAAATATAATCAACTAAATTTGCTGGTTAAAATGATATCACATTGGTGTGACTTTAATGTAATGTAGCAGAATAGTAAAGCTCAAAGTAAAGTTTGCATTTTACTTTAGGATAGCATAATTCCTCTTCTGATGCATTGTGATGCTCAAAAGGAAAAACAGTTTGCATAAATTGATATTCTACTATATAGATAAGATCAAACTGGGGTGGCACGAGCACAAATTAGCACAAGACTTTCACAGCTTTGTGATCACTAAAAATCCAAATTACATTTGATTCTCGTTCAATGAATGCAAATTTACCCAGATCATCCAATGTTGGGACCCGAGGGAATCATTTTTGTTTTTCATACAAATTTTGTATACATTTGTTTTATACTGTATGTTTTGTTTTATTCAGAAATTTCACGTGGTGTAATCATTTTTTTCATCTGAAAATGCAGATTTGTCATTTGGAAACAGTAAGTATACTGCTATATTTGTCACTACTTCAAATACATGAAATTAGAACCTGGTGTTCTAGCTTAGGAGCCAATTATTAGAAAAACATGTTATGCCCTGTACATACGGTCGGACATTCCAACGACAACATCCGTCGGATTTTTTCAGACGGATTTTGGTCCAAACTTGTCTTGCCTCCAAACAATCGCACAAAGTTGTCGGAAAATCTGATCGAGGTGACATACAACATGTACGACGGGCAGTAGCCAATAGCTTTCCTCTTGTAATCTATTCTGGGCATGCGTGTCACACAATGTCTACATCAAGTGCCACAAATTGTCTACACACGATCGAAATTTAAAGGATCAGATTTTGTTGTCGGAAAATTTTATATCCAGCTCTCAAACTTTGTGTGTCGGAAATTCCAACAGAAAAAGTCAGATGGAGCCCTCACACAATCGGAATTTCCGACAACACAATTTTGCGATGGAAAGTCCGACCGTGTGTACAGGGCATTAGAGAGTATGCAGGTGGAACCTTTTCTATTTAAACTTTAGATACGTAGGTTCTGGTGTTCTCTTTAATATTGATATATGTGGTGCCATCATGGTATCATTGTTTCAAGATCAATAGAGGTAAATTTGCTCAAGCAATACCAGTTTCTGATGCCAAGGGTGTACTTTCGTTTTTCCACAGTACACTATTGTTTATTTATTACAGGTACCTACATAGCACTGTTAATTTATGTAGCTTTTTACATATACTTACAATCTAAGGTTCCTAACACCCATTCATACATAAATGCACTGGGGCCAATTCAGACAGGTGCCAATTAACCTACCTGCATGTCTTTGGAGTGTGGGAGGAAGCCCAAGCAGGCTCAGGGAGAACATACAAACTCAGTGTAGGTAGTGCCATGGTTGAGATTCAAACCGATCACTCTAGTGCTGCTAAGCAGAAATGCTAACCACCTAGTCACTGTGCTGGCTGTGACATCTATTGATATATTTATTGAATAAATGAGTGAAAAGGCACATTTTCTCTTGTTTTTATTCAAGTAAATCACCTTTGTCTGTAGTCACCAAAAAAAAATAAAAAATATTGCCACTGGTCCCACAAATGACATTGGATGATCTGCATGACATTTGCATTTATTATGCAAGTGAATACAATGTCATTTGGATTGTTTGCAAGCTGCAAATAGAAACCTGTGAAAAAGTCTTTGTTGTGCTATTTTTTGCCCTTGCCAATGCAACATGAACTTATCCTAATGTTATGCAAAGCATTTTTTTCCTGTCCTCTGCTAAAGTAGAACATGTTCATTTTGACCCTTTATCTATTTTAACACTTTTTACCTTTGCAGTTATATCCATTGCACCTGAAGCTTTCCTTACAGAAACTTAGTGGGAACTTCCTGCCCAGTCCTTTTTTTTAGCTTTTCTTTTACAGCTTTTTAAACTTTATATGAGTACTGGATCTGGCCAGTGGATACCTTATCCAGATCCCCTATGGGGTTGCAGAGAAACATATACCTGGGACTAGAGGACAAATTCACATTTCATAACTTAAACTTTAGATATAATTAAAACTATTAGACTTTAATATGTGGTATGAATGGCCACGGCCCTTTATTATTGATATGATGATATATATAACCAGTAACAATAACCAATACAATTACATTGACATGTTACATTTATAATCATACATGGATTATAAATACCAATGGTTCAGCTTTGAAAGCTCGAACCAACCAATGACAAACACTATCCCCCATGACAAAAGGGGAATATTTAAGGAACAGAAAGGAGGGGAAAAGGACCGCGACAAATTGGAGGGGGGGTGCCTTTTTCTTCTGCTACAACCGTTGTTCTGTTGAAATTCATTGGTCAAATTCCTTTTATAACCTCCTGTTTGTTCTTATAGGTTCGTTGGATCACCTGATTTAACTGAAGAATATTCTATATTCTTTTAAAATCAGCTAACAGGTAAGTAACCAATTAATTTGCAGGAATAAAATGTTGAATTTACTGGTAAAAATTATTGTCCCTATTCCCATATGTAGGGGGCGCTATTGTGTTCCCTCTAGCATTAATCCAATACGGACCAGTATCAATAAATCATAAAGCAGAGCTAACTTCAAAAAATAAATGAAACAATATGAATTACTGTGCAACTATGCAAAACCATCCACCCATTCTATATATAAACAGCTTGCTCAAATATCATATGATGCCCAAAAAGTGCTATAATTAACACACATCCACAAAAAATATAAAGTGTCCATGCACATCACTTTAAAGTTGAATAATAATAGTCCAACAACAGAGATACGGAATCATAAATTGTGCTCCACTTAAATGTCAAAAAATTATGCCAAAGTGCTCAGTGCCCCCTTAGGTGATATTAACTCACCAGCCACAGTTGGGCCCTTATGTATATAAGAAGATCAATATGTGCCTTGGGTTGGGTTATATCAGGGTTGCTTTCTTTACTGTTACACCATATAAAGGGAATACTGAGCTGGACATGCAATTGGCCAGTATGCACGAATAAATGTGTATAAACATATCTTCACCTGTTTTGGGCAGTTATTTCCCATCATTATGATGCCATGGAGAGGTCAGGAAAAAAGGAAAATGTATGACCAAATACTTACTTCATGGTATCATACCATATCCACTCAGTGTGAGCATAATTGTTAAATATGGACCATTCTTCCTAAGTCAAGGTAAGGATTTGTAGTTAAATGGTCCTTTCGGTTGTTGGGAGGCTGGAGTTATTCCGTCAGCGTCATGCCATGGAGGAACATTTCAGTAAGCATTTGCTCATCAAATTTCAGATTTTTTTTGTAGAGGAGGGGAAGCTAGAGCCAATCTCAGCTTCATATTGCTGTCTGTGTCCCTGCTGCAGATTTATCCTAACTTCTTGCTTTGTAAAAAGGCTGTCAGCAGGACGGAAAGTGAGGGGAAATCTTTGTAATAATTTTCAGATAGCAGTAAAAACCAAATAGGTATTGTGACCCTTCCCTACTCCATCCTCCAAAAATAATCAAAAATAAATACAAAACATTGGCTGGACTTCACATAATTAGGCAACTGTATTTTACATTTTTGCCCCTTTAATTCTTCAAATTATGCAAAATCATACACTGACATTTCATATGTGTATTCTTGACAGTCAGGCAACTAAAACTTTTTAAAAATGTAATTTTTTTAGCGGTGGTAGCATATATTTTTGGTAATTTTTCTGTGTTTACCTTTTCAGTGTGACTTTTTACATGCCTGATCTTCTATATTTTTACTGTAAGAAATATATAGACTTGTAGATTAATCTGTAAGTAAGCAAGGCCAAAGAATTTTGATGAGTTTTGGATAGGCTGGAAGTGTAAAACCCCTATCAGAATTTCAGTACTGTCTGTGACTTATATTTGCCCTATCTGTTTGTTATGTTGACCATTGCCTATAGTGCAGAAAGTAATGTAAAACCCAAACTTTAAGTTTTCTTTTTATAAAACTTTAGCAGGATGAATGTCCCATGCATTCACCCAGCCATACTGGATTTTCCTTATATTTTATTTAGTAGGTTTATTTCCTATGATTGTTAGCTCAATCTAGTGGTCAAAATGAGGTTATTTTCCTATTTTAGGTACTTCAGGAAAATACCACATTATGGTCAGAAGATGGAATTAAAGATCATAGGTAATAAACCTGTTACACAAAATACAAGGATTTTTTATTTTTTTTTATAAATAGACCCTTTAGAGTTGTGCCAGGAACAGAAGATGAAGGGAAATCTTCCAAATGAGACACCTCTTCTAATGACTGTCTAAGCAGGGATGTTCCCTCATTCTGGAATGATTTACTGTTTCCTATTTTGTTTCTGGGAAAAAGATTGAAAGAAAATATCCCCAATAGGACACAGAAAGAAAAGAAAAACCTTACAACTAGGGATGAAATTTGACCTAAACACATGATAAGTTTGCTTTTAATAAATAAATAAATAAATGCACATTTTTTTGCAGGTAAAAAAAATGTGCATTTATAATTTTTCTTTTGGAGCCATGTCTTTATGGACCTTGCTTTGTACACTGGTGCGCAGTCATGTTGGAACAGGAAGGGGCCATCCCCAAACTGTTCCCTGTTCCCAGCATGAAATTGTCCAAAAGGTCTTGGTATGCTGACGCCTTAGGAGTTCCCTTCACTGGAACTAAGGGGCCAAGCCTATCCCCTGAAAAACAACCCCACATCATAATCCCCCCTCCACCAAATGATTTGGACCAGTGCAAAAAGCAAAGTCCATAAAGACATGGATGAGAGAGTTTGGTGTAGAGAAACTTGACTGGCCTGCACTGAATCCGGACCTCAATCCGATAGAACACCTTTGGGATGAATTACAGCGGGGGCTTGCGGTCCAGGCCTTCTCATCCAACATCAGTGCCTGATCTCACAAATGCATTTCTGAAAGAATGGTCAAACATTCCCATAGACATACTCCTAAAAAATAAAAAGGAAGGGTTTTGGGACTTTGCGTGAGGTGAGTATGTGCGGCCAAAGGATCAGTCAATTTTTAAAAAAAAACATTTATTGTAAAGATGTTGACACAGTATCATAGTATATGGAAAACACAACGTCAGTGCAGGAACGTCACCTTTGACGTCACGCGAAAGACGTGGAGGTGTGGCAGCGACGCACGGATGGGCCAGCCCGCCCAATCCCCCGCACACACCAATGCGGGCAAGGGGGCAAGAGGGAGAGCACACTCATGTGCCTCGCAGCTCCCGGGCAATAGACAACAAGGACAGCCAAACAACCCTGGATCACACAGGATAGCCCAAACTCCACCACATGTAGGGGAATGCCAATTGCTGTATAGATTACTATATAAATGTTATATGTCAAAAATTCCCCCAATAGGGACAATTTACTACCCTGCCCTGTAGATCAAGGATCCATATTCCTATACTTAAAACGTTAAATGAATTTCAATGTATATTAATTTGGAGAAGGTATATATAAAAATGAGGGAGGAAGGGTGGCCACTCGTTCCGAATGATACATCATATACCAGGCTGCACATTATACACAGGGCTCTGCACATCATATACCAGGCTGCACATTATACACAGGGCTCTGCACATCATATACCAGGCTGTACATTATACACAGGGCTTTGCACATCATTTACCAGGCTGTACATTATACACAGGGCTTTGCACATCATTTACCAGGCTGCACATTATACAAAGGGCTCTGCACATCATATACACAGGCTGCATATTATACACAGGGCTCTGCACATCATATACCAGGCTGCACATTATACAAAGGGTTCTGCACATCATCTATTCTGTGTAGTAGTATGAGATCATACTACGATCATGGGCCACAGGTATGACATCATACTACAATCATGTGTCACAGGTATGAATTATCTGAGATCATACAAGATATGCTGCCATCCAACCACCGAAAAAAATTAATGAAGTTGATGGGAGGGGGGGGGGGGGCATGCTGCCGTCCAACCACCCAAAAAAATTGAATGAAGTTGATCAACGGGATGTGGAGGGTTGTGCTGCCGTGCAACCACTGAAAGAAATTCATGAAGCTGATAAGCAGGGGGGTGGCTGCCGTCCAACCACCAAGAAACAAAATAAATGAAGTCTGTGCCACCAAACATGATGAGCTTCCGCTTACCTACCGATCTGACGCTGAACTGAGCAAGCGAGTGTGAGTCTATGCACTTGCCCGGCTGGTCCATCGCGCTGTAGGCTGTGGCGCAATCGACCGCACCAGAGAGCGAGTTTTTTTGGGGCAGATGAAGCGCCTCGCCTGCAATCTCATGATTGCATAGATGTGGTGCTTCACATATTGCACTGCGCCCAGTGTCCGGGCACATAAGGACATATTTTTTTTAAAGGGACATGTTTAAATAATTCTATTTAAAAAAAAAAAAATTTTTGGACTGCCACTAGTCCTAGTAGTAACTATTTCTGTGCCATTCAACCAAACAGAGAAAGCAGTGAATATCACTTTTATTCCTTATGAAGTTTTCAATAACGATATATACCCTAGCACAACATGGGTTGTCTGACTCTTGGCCACCTAACAGCTGAAAGCCACAAGAATGATTCATGGACACATGTTTGAGTTTTTCTATTGCACTTCTGGAACATGGAAATGTACAGCACTGTTGATAGAAAAATGTCTGCATAACAAGTGTTCTTACATTGATTAATTTGCTTGAGACTGTCTGCATAGGTCCAATTTCAGCTAGGACGTTACTTGCTGAACACCCAGTACCATGGAACCTGAAGGTTAGTAACACACACATGCAGTGACCAATATTGCACCCACACATATCACTCACTACACAGCACTGCATCCATGCACTTGTCCACTGACCTTCACTACACCAATGCACCTTTCCACTGACTGTCACAGGACGCAAACCTCTCCATTGACTACCATTGTGTACAATAAAACAAATTCTCCACTCACCACCACTGTGACAGCACACATAGCATATATTTTTACTGACTGTCACTCTACCCACACGTCTCCACTGAGTTTTACTGCAACCGTATACTTTTTAACTGTTCGCCACTTTACCTGCATCTCTTTTTTTTTTTTTACGGATATTCAATGTTTTAAGTGAATGGGCATCCCTTTCTCGCATTTACTTAAATATGACTTTAAATGTGTTAATTAATTAAATTTCCCTTTTTACAAATATAATTCAGTTTCATGTTTTTTTGCTTTTTACCACTTCTATTTTATGTCCATTTTATTTTATTCATCTTAACCTTGACTCACAAATATTAAACTTTTTATGCTGTCTAAGGCAGGTATCTCCAATATTTAAAGTAATGATTTAATCTAGGTCACTGAGGATCTTTCAATTGATTACGGTACTTGGTCTATTTGTCACAGGGAAAGGGATGACACAAATTCGAATCTAAAGCAATTTGCATTGCTTTGCATTGCATTTATGTCTGTAAGTACCTTTCATCAATTCTGAACGTCTTGAAATGTACATGTCTCTGCTTGTATCACTCTGGATTTGCTGTGACTCATAAAAGGAATATGATACTTAAGCATTTGCAGTATTGCCCTATTTGAGATTTTATTGTCTCAAATGTGTATTTAATTTAAAGTTTTGCTGTGTGAATCTGTAATATGATATGATACACTTACAATATCACTCCTTAAATGCCACAAATAATAAACAAAATAAAGCAACGTGCACACATGGGCTTCTATAGACAGACTTGGGGTTGTGTTATGCATCTTACATTTTTGTTTCATTATCTAGAATTCCAGCATCGCATACAAAGTGACATGGACTTCAGATTGCTTACAGGTTTGCATATTCATTATTTTATTAAACGAGAACAAAGATCAAAAAATCCCCCATTAGTACACCTGCACACACACACAAAACACTAAACAGTTATTACATTTGTGAAATTTCTTTCTTACCGTTTAAGAGATATATGTCTGATTTAATTTTCAGGAAGTCAGCTCTGTGATTCAAAAAAAATTCATCTTTTCTGGCAGGGAGGATATCTTAGAAAAGTGATAGCATCATATCTTCTTATCTCTCTCTAACTGTAATCAGCCTACATTTCCCATGAATCCTTGGGATTGGAGTGAATGTGGGAGGTACACTAGGCTTGTACATGTTAGGGTCCTTTCACACGGGACGGATCCGTGATGATCTGCCCAGTGAACATCCGCTTGCTCAGCGAGGATCACTCTGTTGATCCCCACTGAGCCGGCGGATGACAGGGTGGTCCCTTTCACACTGTGCAGGGGTTGCCCTGTCAGATCTCCGATCTCCCCTATGGGGGGATGGGATGAACACGGACCGCCTATCCATGTTCATCCGATCCGCTCTGCAGACCGATAGAAAAATATGATTTTCCTCCATCTGCAGAATCGGACAATAGCGGAGACGGATGATATTGGGTGTCAGCGGATGTTCATCTGCTGACACCCGCTATCCCATAGGGATGCATGTATGTCTGTATTTCATCCGAAAACAGATGGATGAAATACGGACATACTGTCCGCACTTGTGAAAGGGGCCTAAATGTGAACTCGCCCACTTCAACATAAATCACACCCCTCATTCTGCAGCTAGCAAGCCATACATAACACACAGTATGATAGGTTACAGCCTTATAAATGGAAAGCATTTTAATATAAATGCATAGTAATATAATATTAATTTAATGCAGTTAAAAAATAAATTTAAATGAAATCAATAAATGTAATGCATTTAATATAAATGAAATCAGTGCAGCTTATCAGTGTCCACCATGCCAGGAACCACCATGTCAGGGACCACCTGTCAGGGACCACCAGTGCCACTTGTCAGAAACTGCCATGTCAGGGACCACCAGTGCCACATGTCAGGGACCACCAGTGCTGCATGTCAAGGACTACCATGTCAGGGACCACCAGTGCCACATGTCAAGGACTACCATTTCAGGGACCACAATGTCAGGGACCACCAGTGCTGCTTGTCAGGGACCACCATGCCAGGGACCACCAGTGCTGCTTGCCAGGGACCACCATGTCAGGGGCCACCAGTGCCGCTTGCCAGGGACCACCATGTCAGGGACCACCAGTGCCGCATGTCAGGGACCACCATGTCAGGGACCACCAGTCCCGAATGTCAGGCACCCCCATGTCAAGGACCACCAGTGCCGAATGTCAGGGACCACCAGTGCTGCTTGTCAGGGACCACCATGTCAGGGACCACCAGTGCCATTGTCAGGGACCACCAGTGCCAATTGCCAGGGACCACCATGTCAGGGTCCACCATGTCAGGGACTACCAGTGTAAAGCTGGGATTATTATCAGACATCACTTGTATGACACAGCGGGAATCTCCAACTGTGCCAGGTATTGTATGTAAGCACACTCATTGCTGATGCCCCACCTTCCACCGTTACTATGATTGACAGTGCACTGTTCTTATACAGGTGGGAGGCAGACATCAGCGATCAGTGATTTCATATACAATACCTGACACAGTGGGAGATCCCTGCTGTGTCATACAAAGAAATATTGATAATAATCCTGCTCTGCACGGAGATAGCAGGTGGAGGGTGGTGGCAGGGGTCAGTGTGGTGGGGGGCGAAGAGGAGGGGCGGTGACTGGCAGGAGCAGAGGAGGAGGAAGGAGGAGAGGGGAGAAGGACACCTCCTCCATGGGCGGCACAGACCGGGGGCTGTGAGACCCCTTCCACCCACAACATCTCTGCTTCCTCCTGCTTGGCTTTCAGAGGACTACCACTGGGCGTGTCAGACTGTTGGCAGAGCTTAGGAGTGGGATAGAAGCCAGTGGTCTTACAAACAAGAAGTCAACAGGCAATAACATTTTTTCAGAAAGTTCAGCAGCCTATTACAGAAGAACTACAGAGCTCAGAATAACATGGATGGCAAAGTTGGTGAGGGTAGGAGATCAGCAACAGGGACATGGGAAAAAAAATTGGCCTGGAGTTCTGATTTAAGGTTATCTGATTATACTGTGCCACCATATTCTTCTAGCTGTTACAGATACACATTGTATGTAGAACTTGCAGCAAATTAAGAGGCACCTGTATTAGTGGCTGTAACCATCCCAACATTGGTGAACGCAATATTAACATCCAGAATTGCTGTCAACTGACACAATAATAGCTCTGTGGCATTGTGTCAGTGGACACAGTAAAAGTCCCAGGATTAGAATCACTGGATGTGATATAAACCCCCAGCATTGGTGTCAGTGGCCACAATATTAACACTAACCACTGGTGTTAGTGTATGCAATCATAGCCCCCAGCCTTAGTGTCAATGGCTGGAATAATACCCCCCCCCCCCCCCCAGTATTGGTGTCAGTGGATGCAATAAATAACACCCACCATTGGTTTTAGTGAATGCAATAGTAACACCCACCATTGGTGTCAGTGAATGCAATAGTAACACCCACCATTGGTGTCAGTAGATGCAAAAATAATCCTCAGCATTGGGGTCAGTGAAAACAATATTGACCCTAGAATTGGTGTCAGTAGATGCATTAATAACCACTGATTTGGTATCAGTGGGTGTAATAGTAGCCCATAACTTTGATGTCAGTGTCTACAATAATAACTCCAAGAATCGGTGTCAGTGGTCACAATAATAATCCCCAGAATTAGTTTCAATGGCCACAAAAATAACCCCCATAATTTTTGTTAGTGGATGCAATAACAACCCTAAGCACTGGGTGCAATAGCTGGATGCTGGGATGGAACAGCGTGCCCAAAGAGCACTGTCTTTGCCACCAGATACTGTATATTACCCTGCTGGTTTGCCGCAGCCTGCCTATCTTTTCCTGCCCAACGCCCCAATGGGCTGTAGCTGCTGATCAGTGTATGACGGCAGATAGTCCGTGCTGTCAGAATACAATGGAGTGGATTTACTAAAAGCAGATAGACTGTCCACTTTGCAAATGCAGTTTCTCCAGTTTCTGTAGTTTCTCCAGAGCTTAGTAAGTGAGCAGAAGTTCTGCTGACTTCCATCATCCAATCATGTGTAAGCAAAAATACTGTTTTTTTTTCCTTGCACATGATTGGGTATTGTTTGCAAAGTGAAGGCTTACCTCATTTACTAAGCTGTGGAGCAATTGCACTTTGCAAAGTGCACAGTCTATTTGCCTTTAGTAAATCAGCCCCATAGTCTCATCGGGGAGGATGTTCATTTTGGCCAACTTTATTCATACACAAACTCTGCACACTACTGATGGGAGTTTAAAGGGTAACTCCACTTTTGTGTGGGGGGGATTGCAAATAAAAATGAAATAAAATAATATAGTATGTATAATTGCAACTCAAGTCATATTATAATTAAATGTTTTTTTTTTAATTACCTTTCCTTTTCAATCTGCAGCTCTGTAATTTTTTGTAAAATGCAATATGGCTTCCTGGAGGTGTTCTGTACATGGAATATGTACAGAATGCCCCCCAGAAACATCATTTCCTGCTTGTGTGATTGGCTCACAGTTTTTCCCAGAAGTCTATACTAAGATACAAGTCAGATATCAGGTGTTTCCTGCAACAAAAATTACATTTTTGGTTAAATTCTTCCAAAAGGAAATCACATCTAAAGGGATGCAAACCCTGAAAATTTCCTCATTAGAGTCCTGCAGGTGCAGCAGCTGATTTATAATTATGAAACCGCTCCCATTAGATACACTTTCCACATGGCCACAGACAAACACACAGGGATATCTTCAGAATAACAAAAGGTAGGAATCTGCAACAGAGTTTGTTAAAATCTTTGTAATGTATATAGATCACTACAGAGGGGAATGTTTTTTTTTTTATGAACAAAAGTGGAGTTACTCTTTAAGTATTTCTGAACCTCATTAAAATGGGACCTTGTAAGTACTCTGTGCATAAACATTAGTTGCACAAATATATTGCTGACGGTTTGTCACTTGGATCAAGGTACACCAATAATCCTAATTTAAATATTATTTTTGAAGTCAAAACACCATGCTAAAGAATTTTCTCATTTATTGTACAAACTGTACTATTATGACATTATTCCTAATTAGATAACAAATCACTGTCCACTCTTACCAGTTGGTAAATTAATTATTACAGTTGGAAAATGTATCACGCTAAACAAAGTGTTTATTTCTGCTGCCCCTCTACCTTGGTTCATTTTTCTTTGTCTCTTTTCCTGTGTCCTCTTTTTCATGATCTCCTTCATACGGCATGCTGATAAGTATGTTTCACTTTTTCCCCAGCAGGAATGCTACAATTGCTATTTTCTTCCTAGAATGTATTGTTAACCCGTGTCCTACAACTGATCATTTGAGCACTAGGTTTAAAGTCTAATCAGTCAGGAGACATTAATCAACACCTGACCCCAACAGGGGCAACACACTCAGAAGGCTTGCTGGTGTTCGCAGTTATCCTTTCATCTTCTTTCTAAACAGTACTACTCTTATTAGCTTCACTTTAAACTTCATCACATTATAACATCTCAATCCACATGAGAAAAAAATCTGTTAGCTGAAAACAAATGTAAACTGAATTTAATAATTCAGCAGAATTTACTGTACCTCTTAAACTAACCTCCCCCTTTAGTAATGTACTGATATAATTCTCATGCAAATAAAATGAAATGTGCAACCAGCTCAACTCCATATTACATAAATCTAAGAACAACCTTTTTAGCTTGCTAGAACATTGGCAGCCATTTTTCTTTGAAGTGTCAGTTTAATATCTCCTCCCTAAATTGGAGAAAGTACTTGCTTAGTCATTAATACTGACTTGCTCGGGAATATTGTGTCTTTTGGACCTCTGGGCGAGTCTCTGATTACACATCTTTCCAAATGCTGGCACAGTGAAATACTGTAATCTTATTAAATGAGACTTATCTGCCCATTTTGCCTTTTATTACATTCCAAATGTTGAATGCATTCTCTCTCCTAGAACCATCCATCGACTAAAACTCTTCTGCCCCGGGCACCTGTGACTTTTACAGTAACTTATGAATCCATCATGAGCTCCCTATGGCAAAAATGGCTCTGAATTTGACCCTTATAAATTAAGGAGTCCTTACTTATTAGGGAATCAGACAGCAAGAACATCTACCACCATTTAAAAGGATTTACTCACCAAATGACAAATCCCTCCTCCCAGGAAAAGTGTAACATTACATTGTAAACATTGTAAGCACATAAAATACTCATTTACATTTCCAGTTTAGTATAAAACTCTTCTGGGCAAAAATTTTTTTTTAACTAAATGAATATATATTGCAGCCATTGTACTTAAAAACTGACCTCCTACTTCTATAAAACAGAGATATGCTGTTATACAAACACACGTACACACACACACACACATATGTAGGGGTGAATAAACAAAAATGTGCATAACAAGTTGCCCAGTGAAATTGGTCTGGATGATTGTTTGATTATTGATTTCAAATGGAAAATCTTTTTGTTTGGCCACTAGATGGTACAAAATATCTTAGGAAATCCATATGATACTTTGTATCATCTTGTGACTGTATACAGTATTTTCTGTTTTAAATCAATAAAAAAACATTTACCCAGTACAAGATCTGACCTTATGGCATTTTTGCTTTTGTACCATTTACATAAAATTAATATACATGCACTTTGCTATACACATTTTTTTTAAATACACCCCACAGTTTACAAATGAAAACGGGTGTAATCCACCGTGGTATTAATTCATGTCCTATTTAATGTATCAAGAGAAAAACTCACCCAAGCTCTACCGCTATATAGTATAGTTGGTGTGTAGAGTAGTTGGTGCTCTGGCTAATTAAGCTCACAAAAGATCCATAGACAGTACAGGCCGGCCACTCGGCAGCTTCTCCATAGAAAGTATTTATTTAAGCATTACAGCAATAACAGTGTTTTTGGATGATGTTATTGCTGTAATGCTTAAATAAATATTTTCTATGGAGAAGCTGTCAAGTTGCCGGCCTGTATTTTCTATGGACCTATTTAATGTATATATTTAATAATGCAAAATATATAATAAATACATCCTATGTCCAGCCATAGCTGTATGTTTTTGAAAAATGCAGTGACAATATGCAGTTGTTCCCAGTTTGATGTTATAATAGGTTATACACCTTTTGTAGTCACCTGTGTATTGGCAGCTTGGAGAGGCTTCAGTAAGTGATGCAGCTGAAATTATTATTATATATTTTTTTTTAAATAAGCAAGCTCAGGGCTTATAAAGTGTAAAGAGCTTGTGTAAAGAAACATCCTTTCCTTAATACGTATGTGTGCATTTTTGAGGCTGGATAAGTAGGCTTGAAAAGCTTTTAACCACGTCAAGTCTGGACACTTTCACCCCCTTTTAGTCCAGGCCAATATTCAGCTAATAGGAAAAAAAGGGAATTGCGTATAAATATATGTGTAAACCCAATCAGTAACAATCAAGTGTATAATACAGCTGAATATCTCCAATTGTCACATCAAAAATAAATCACAATAAGTGCTAAAATAAATCCCCATACGAAAGTGACAGAAATTAATAATTATCTCATATAAAAATTAAATAAAATATAAATGCACAAAAATAAATGATTAAAAATATAAGGTACAGTAATGAATGAATATAAATAAAATAAATTACATTAAAAATGATATATAGTGTCCATATAGTGGATCGACCACCCGTGATAAAGTTGCAGTAAATAACTGGATACGTGACTGGGTTCCAATCAAATTCCCAAGTGCAAACGTGCTCTCTCCACCACCACACATATACGTTGGCTCCTTAACAAACGAAGACCGAGGTGACGTCACATCGGTCTTCGTTTGTCAATCACCAGGAAGCACGGGTTGGTTTGTTTGTGTGCGTCTGGCCGGCGCACACTTCTTATTAAGCCTGATGCCAAGCTATTTCTGTAAGTGCATTACTTTATTTTTGATATGAATTAAAGTTGAAGGTTTTACACTATCTGGAGCCTTTATCTTTTATGTGGTATCATGTTGAGCGGAGAGTGGTGCACAGGAGGGGAGGATCGATAAAGATTGAACTGGCTCCATCTTGTGGATGATATAGGACCTGAAAAACAGCCCAATAACGTGAAAGTTCTTTTTTCACCTGCTGTGACCCTCTGTAACGGGGGGTCATATCAAGTCGGTAAGGAGCCAATGTATATGTGTGGTGGTGGCGAGTGCACTTGGGAATTTGATTGGAACCCAGTCACTTATCCAGTTATTTATTGCAACTTTATCACGGGTGGTCTATCCACTATATGGACATTATATATCATTTTTAACTTAATTTATTTTATTTATATTCATTCATTACTGCACCTTATATTTTTAATCATTTATTTATATTATTATCGATTTGTGCATTTATTTTTTATAACATTTTTATACAAGATAATTATTTATACAAGATAATTATTCATTTCTGTCACTTTCATATGGGGATTAATTTTAGCACTTATTGTGATTTATTTTTGATGTGACAACTGGAGATATTCAGCTGTATTACACACTTGATTGTTACTGATTGGGTTTACACATAAATTTTTTACAAATTTTTATAGGTGATTTATTTATTTTTGATGTGATAACTGGAGACATTCGGTTGTATTTCACATATTGTTTGTTATTTTTTGGGTTATTTTTTGGGTCTATACTCATATTCATATATAGTATTTACAGGTTAGCGCAATTCAATTTTTTTCCTATTCGACTGTGTGTATTTTTGGTGTACATTAGAGTTGCAGCTTCCGAGAGACCTTGTGTTTTGGGTTGTTGGGTATTTTATCTTATTCCGTAGCGCAGTTTGCCCCCCCCCCCCCCATTTTTTCCAATATTCAGCTAAGCACTGTCACACTTTAAATGGCAATTACTCAGGCATGCAACACTACTACTAGAGTCTACAATCTATGGTATATAACAGGTGTTATAGATTATATGTTATATGTAAAACTATTTGTTATGCAAGTTCTCCTTATGGCCACAAGATAGTGAAAGTGAGAGGCTGACCTTTCCTTTCTGAACAAGGAGAGACACATGACAATGGAAAGTGTTTGAGGGGGGTACCACCCTGGAGACTGAGGGATGCAGAGAGCATGATAAGGGAGAGAGGTGACACGAGTGAGATATAGAGGACAGAGGAAGGGAAGCTGAAATGGCTGACAGAAGGACAGAGATACCAATGCTGATAGTCTACAGCCAGCAGAGGTGACAGAGGACAGGAGTAGTGAGGGGACAGGACTGTGTGTTGAAACTCCACCTAAGAGAGAGCTAGACACACTTTTCCTGAGATGACCGGGAGAGCACTGCCAGGAGACTGGGGGAGCCAGGAACGGTGTCACCCACGCGTTCCGCCACTGTTCAGCCTAGGAACCCTGACCAGGAGGTGATCCACTGCCTTACTACATCGCTAGGAGCAACAGGAGCCTGAACCAGCATCTGGGATTACCGTTGTGTCATCGCACAGAGGATTGGTGAGCGGGTACAAACCCAACATCCTTCTTGACACAGTATTGACACTGCATGCAGACACCAATTTTCCTTTCTAGTGTCACAGGGTGCTTGTTTGGAGCTTCCATCTTTAGTAGTTGTCCTTTAAATCTCTACCTAATGGAATATTCTAGATGATTACTGCTACACGTGAGCTTGTGTAAACTTACTCTTAAAACAAGGGCCCTGCCGTTTGCTAGCAGAAGACACTAGTATTCTTCACCCCAGGACCTGCAATGCTACAGAACTGTGTTTACTATACCTGTTAACCCATTTCTTATGTTTGTGTTGTTACTTTCAATGGTGTTTGTGGCCCAGAAGGAGCAGAGAATTGACAAATCTTCTCTCCTCCCCCTCAGCGCCTGTGTAATGGGCATATCGATTACTGCTTTTTCTAAACTTACAGTGGCTAAATATTGAAGGTTGTCTTTTGTAATATATTGATTCTCTGAAGCAAGGTTTAACAGTGCTGTAAGTTTCCATATGCTTTAAACTGTGATAACATATTCAACTTGTTTATCACTACCATATGTGTGTCTGTTTTTGGTGATAATCCACAGCCAAGATAACAGTGTTTTCCATGTGTCTTTAAATGTGTTTGCAGTAAATTGATTTGACCAGGTGTGCCAGAGGGGCTGCAGTCATTTTTGGAGTTGAGGCAGAGATCAGAGAACCCAAATTCACCAAGCGGCTCCTTTGGGGGGTGACGCTACAGGTATAAATGTATACATATTTGAAAATCAATTCATCACAATTTATTGACTGCCTATCACATTTTTTGAAGCCCTAAAATGCCAGGACAGTACAAAAAACCAAACAAATTACCCCTTTTTGTAAAGTAGACAATCCAAGTTATTTAATAAGAGGCAGTAGTGTGTTTTTGAAGTTGTAATTTTTGTCACAACTTTTTAGAAAGTGAAATTTTTTTTCATAAAATCTTAATTTTAAGTTATTTCTCCCACAGCATAGGCATACCTAATATTAAATCCCAAAACATAATCTTCTACTTCTTCTGAGTATGTGCACACCATGTGTATGAGACTTTTTCACAGTCTAGCTGCATAGAGGGGCCAAAAATCCAAGGCCTTCTAGGCGCAGAAATTACTCAAATTAAATCAAATTTTTGGACTACCTATCGCATTTTTGGAGGCCGTGAAGCATCAGGACAGTAGACACTGTAACTGGTGTGGTAATTGGGTACAATATGGCTGGTGTGGTGGTGATCAGGGACACCGTGACTGGTGCAGCTGTGATTAGGGACACTGACTAGTGAGGGTATGTAAGAAATATATATATATTTTTATTGTATATATTGTCACTAGAGCAGTACAGTGTTGCCATGGTGACATTGTACTATTCTGGGTGGGGGGGGGGGGGGGGTAAATGATTATTTTTACACTGCAAGCCAATAACAACATTGTTTACTACTGATTATTTACTTGCTGTGATTGGTCACAGTACCAGGGGGGTTCGCAGCGGCCCGATCCAGTGATCTATAATTGCCTATATCCAGTGGACACACTGATCCTGTAGCTGCCTGTTCTAGAGAGTGTGCACAAGGTGGCAATGCAGGAGGATGTATGGATATGTCTACTCCAACTGAAGCTGCTCCTGTCTGGCTGTTTATGTACTATGGCCGGACAGGAAGCAGTTAAAGCATCTTCTGGTGGTGGGGCAAATCCAATAATTTTTTAGGACTTTTGATACATCATTTTGTTATTTGTGTGAGAAGATCAGGTGGCATCTGGCCTGAAGTAGAAGTGATAGCTAATTCCTTCACTGCTGCATCACAGAAATTACACTGTTTTGTTATTATATCTACTAAGTATGTAGTATGTAATGTGGAATTTATATAGGGTACAAAGCTCACAGCTGCTCATAGGATCTAGAACCAGGAAATTAATTGGACTTTAGAGATGTCATTAACATACATGACATTTATATAAACACCATATAAACACCAAACCTTTGCCAAACCTCCAAACAATCAAAATTGTATCTTAATGTGGGGTTGGGCATTTCTAGTGAAAACTAGCTAATTTTATCAATTAATGAAGCAATGCATTTTTAAGGCTTCTCTGTTAGGCTGCGTTTACACTATTGAGAATTGGATGTGGATTTTTGGCATCCAATTTGCATAGCAGGGGATTGTGACTGGGTCTCTATGGAGCCAGTTCACACATCTCTGTAGCGGCGCTGCTGCGAATTGCACAGGAGCCCTGTGCATCTTTTGGTCCATTTCAGGTCCGAATTCAGGCAAAAATTTGGGCTGAAATTGGACCTAAAACGTGAATGGGGACGCACCAGACTCCTTCTGTGAGCCGGAGCGTGCTGCAGTGTGAACCCAGCCTTATAGATAACATATTCTCTTTAAATTGTAAACTCTCTACTATGTGTCAAACAATATCTATTTTGAAACATTGCTGTATTTACTTTGATACATAGTTAGTCAGATCTAAAAGACTTTAGTCTACTAAATTTAACCAATAGAGAAAAAAAATTGCAGAAATAGAAAATCTACATATTATTATTTTATTTTTTGGTTGAATGATAATGATTTGGTTTGGTAATTATTCTATATTTTTGGATGCATAGAATGTACTTTTTGGTTAAGTTCTATTGGCAGATAGCATGTCTAATTTTATTTGTTTTGTTTTTTAATGCACAATAAAAAAATTGTGTTGAATAATCATTGGCTATGAATTTTACTTCAAATTACAGTTTGGGAGTAGGCAGTTACATTTAAAAAAAATTGACAAGGGACACCAAAATAGCTGTATCTTTGATCTTAATAACTATGGGATAATGGGGTTGTGATAACTTGTCTAAATAAAAAAAAGCATAATAATATTATTCTTGATATCACTAGAAAAAATAACTACATCAGTATCAACAGCAAAGCAACTTCATTAGTATCCAATTAAAGAAGAAGAGAATGTGTGCTGAATTTCAAGATTTCATAATTTGCCGCATCACAAATGTTAATTCTCCATTACGAACACTAGTTTACAAGACCAACCACTTCTGGCTCCTCCTTGCTTCCAAGCATGCGTGTTTGTACTTTGGACTTTTGTCCGATGGACTTGTGTACACACGCTTGGAAAATCCAACAACAGATCTTTGTCCACGGAAAATTTTAAAACCTGCTATCCAACATTTGTCCGTGGAAAATTCAACAACAATTGTCCGATGGAGCATACAAATGGTCAGATTTTCCGCCAACAGCCTGTCATCATACAATTCCCGTTGGAAAATCAGATCGAGTGTAGGAGGCTTTACTATGTAACTATCCAATTTTGTACTATATTTAAAAAGACAAAACTTTATATAAAAGGTATTGCTTTTCCAATAGTATTGCAGAGGACAAGTTTAATGGATAGATTTTTTTTGTTTCGCTTTGTATTATATTGCTTTTAGGACTGCAAATTAGATTCCATCTTTGTCATTTGCTGTTTTAATTTTCACACCAATTGTAGTTTAAGCACTGGGAATGTTTGCCACTTTAAAAAAAAAAAAAAAAAAAAAAAGAAACATCTCAATTTAATGAATAAATTACACACACTACAAAATATTTAGAAAATTACAAAACATCAACTCCCTCTCCTGTTTTTGTTTTAGAGATAATTACCCATGAAATTAATGGACAGCAATAAATATAGCATAGTATTAGACCTGTCATAGTGATTAATACCACTTTAAAGTCAGGATATTAGGCTGCTGAAAGCCCGCCAAATATGCTTGAATTAAGTACTATCACAAATTAGCCATTCAGTGTGTTAAAATTGATATTTAGCCCTAAATGCATTGTACATTGGTTTGTTTTTAAAAATGTATACATTTCGTATGCCAGAGCCTTCTGAAATCCCAGTACAGAATTTTCTATTCCGCTCCAGCCAACAGCCAACCCCAGTGCCAATGTGACTTTGACAGCAGGCTGTCAACCTATTTCCCCTCAGGTCTAACTACTTTGCTGGATTCCCATGTGAGATTTATTTGGAAAGAGGTTATTTGGGAAGTGTGTGTTCATTTTCTGTCATAATTGAACCTCGTGAAAGTTGGATTAGCAACGCACAGCAGAAGCGACTAATTACAGGAGTTCAGGTGTTCTTGTATGACAAAAAGCACATTAATGCTTGAAGATACACATGTGATTGTAATCGCTTGTTAGGAAGAGATTTAACCCCCTGTTAACAACGACCTGATATGAAAACAGGATGTGTTGAAAGCTATTGTCAACAAGAAGTTATATTTCAAGCTACCAAGCATTTAAAATATAATAGATAGGCTCAGCTATTCTCTATTTTAGTGTTTTACTTTATACAGTTACATTTTAAATGTCAATAATGTAAAAATAAAAAGAACCATATTAGAGCAATGGGTATCATTCATCATACTATTGTGATGAATGAGCAATCCAACTAACTTGTTACATAAAATAGGAAAACACATTTTATGACCAATGAAAATATGTTTTGTGGGTAAATATGTTAGAAAAACATTCCACATAGAATTTCATGAATGTAATAAAAAAATAGATTTTTAATTTTTATCATTCGTTTTTTCATTCTCTTTCTTGAAAATGTAAAACATTCAATTCAAATTAAATATATCTTTTACCAGTATCACAAAGGTGGAAGGTGGAAAAGTATGTGAAAGATACAAGCGATCAGAAAGTATACACAGTAGGATATCCTTTACATTTCTTTTTTTTTCATTTTTTATTCATTTTTTTTTTCACTTTTTGTATTATATGTACCCATGCTATACACACCCCTCAAGTATCTAGAGGTTGCAAATGACCTCTTAATAAGAGCAGCACCATATCTAGCCTTCCTTTTTTTCAAATTTCTCTAGATTCCCCTTAGGGTAAATTTATTGATAGAGGCTGCAGCTCTTCACATATTTTACATTTACGGTAATTTCCATTTGTACCATAAGCTTGGGAGTCAAATCTTTCATGTGAAAGAAAGTATAAATATTTTCAGTATTCTTTGCAATGTAAATGAATTGTAATCCAATAAAAAGTATGCACTTCATTAAAAATCCAAAGTTTAAAAGAATCTGTTGCTTAGGATAAAAATCCAGAAGCTCCTCTCTGTATGTTGGTCGCCAATCTCCATGAGCTACCTGAAAACCAAAAAGCTTCCCTGTGCCTGTTCTCTGTCTTCATTAATGTACAAAGTGGGGGAGCTTTACTAAAACTGGTGTCACAGAATCTGGGGCAGCTGTGCATAGAAACTAATCAGTTTCTAGGTTTGATTGTCAAAGCTTAAAGCGGAGTTCCTCTGAAAAAAAATAAAAAATTAAAGTCAGCAGCTACAAATACTGCAGCTAGTGACTTTTAAATTAAGGATACTTAACTGTCAAGGGTGCCCGGGATGTCCTGATATGAAGCTGATCCGTACCTCGGCTTGGGTGCAGGCGCCAGCATCTTCAGTAAGGGAATCGGGAGGTGAAGCCTTGCAGCTTCACAGTCTGGTTCCCTACTATGCATGCGCGAGTTGTGCTGCGTGTTTTGAATGGCACCTGCTATTTTGTTGGACCTGTATGTCTCCCAGAAGACAGCGGGGGGGGGGGGGGGGGCAGAGGAGGGGCCGGACATGGCGTAGTTCGCTGAAGATTCTGCTCTTTCCATCAGAAGTGGGAGCAAATACCTGTATTATACCTGAAAGGTGCCAAATGTGACACCAGGGAGGGGGAGGTAACGGATCAGGGGAAATTCCATTTCTTGGTGGAACTCAGCTTTAAGGCTGGGTTTACACTGGTACAACATGACAGTGTGGATCTGACTTTGCCTGCGACTTGAAGTCGGACATCCATCCGACTTCAATGAACAGGGATCTTGACAATGCCAGGCATTTTGTGCCTGGTATGAATCTTTAGGGGAAACTCTAAATAAAAAAAGGCATGGGTTCTCCCTCCAAGACAATAACAGACCCTTCAATTTTTTCGATGTGATGTCCCCCTCAAAATCCATACCAGGCCCTTATCCAAGCACGCAGCCTGGCAGGTCAGGAAAAGGGAGGGGATGAGCGAGCGCCCCCCCCTGCTAAACCATACCAGGCCACATGCCCTCAACATGTGGTGGTGTCTTCTGCCTCTGCCGGGTCTCCTCTCTGCGCTGTCTTCTCCCTCTGTTCTTCCTCTATTTTTCATCTGATGTTGACTCAATGCTCTCTCCTACTCTAATGCTAGGTGTGCAGTGTACCACTACTTATATTGGCATGGGGCGGGGCCATCCGGTGATGTCACTTGGATGCCCCACCTCCTTGTGATGTCACCATCCAGCGCATCATGGGGCAGTGACATCACAATGGGGGGTCCTCCATGAGATGTCACCGGATAGCCCCGCACCATGCCAATATAAGTAGTGGCACACCATGCACCTAACATTAGATTGGGAGAAAGCATTGAGTCAGCATTGGAGGAAGAACAGAGGGAGAAGACAGCGCAGAGAGGAGACCTGGCACAGGCAGAAATCAGCAGATAGAGGGAGAAGAACCGGAGAGGGCTAGAATACATCAGTGGAGAGTGGAGAAGAATTGGAGAGGAAGAGAAGAACATCAGCGGAGGAGGCAGAAGAGCTGGAGAAAGGAAAAGAAATTGGAAGAGATGCCAGAGCTGCCTTAATAAATTACTTTAAAAACCTGTGTACTGTGTTTTATATTTTACGCTTTTTTTAGGTGAAAGAGTAGGGGTACAATTGTACCCCATACTCATTCACATAGGGTGGGGGGCCAGGATCTGGGGGCCCCCTTGTTAAAGGGGGCTTCCAGATTCCGATAAGCCCCCCTCCCTTAGACCCCGACAACCAACAGCCAGGGTTATCGGGAAGAGGCCCTTGTCCCCATCAACATGGCAGCAAGGTGCTTTGGTGTGGGGGACGCAGGGCCCCCCTGCCCCAAAGCGCAAACCCCCAATGTTGAGGGCATGTGGCCTGGTATGGCTTGGGGCAGCTCGCTCATCCCCATCCCCTTTCCTGACCTGCCAGGGCTGCGTGCTCGGATAAGGGTCTGGTGTGGATTTTGGGGGATCCCCACCATTTTTTCAGCATGGGGGTTCTCCTTAAAATCCATACCAGACCAAAGGGCTTGGTAAGCTCCTGGAGGGGAAACCCCATGTTGTTATTTTTTTTAGATCGTCAGAGCACAAGTCCCATGCCAAAGTCAGATCAGTTAAGATGATGATCTGACTTTGATCCAACTTCAGTGATGTTCAATGGACTGAAGTAGGATCAAAGTTGGACCAAAGTAGTGCAGGGAGCATTTTCAAAGTTGGACCGACTTGTGTCGGACCAGTTAATATGGCTCTCATAGGGAAACATTGATTTGCACACTTTATGTGACATGAGCTCCCAAAGTTGGAGCGTTTGTCGTAACAGTGTGATCCCAGCCTAAAAGAACAAGCTGAAGTTAGAAGCTGATTGCTTACTACACACAGCTGCACCAGATTCTGTGTGCACAAGTTTAATAAATCTCCTCCAGTGTGTAGCTGCATTGTCTTAAACGTTTAATAGACTGTGCATAACAATACTTCAAAATGACAACCCCACATAACCCAAATCCCTCCCCATCACTGTATCCCCAATTATTCCCAAAATATTCAAAATACAGACTTGAGATATGTGTTTGGTTAAAATTGGCTAGCATCAAGACAGTATGCAGGCACTTGAATATTTATTCCTTAACCTATGGCAAACCCTACTAGGCTGTCCATTGGGAGAGGTACCGAGACATACTAGAAAACTGATTTTGTTTACAGTGACCCACACAAATTATCTTGGATAATAGTGAATGAAAAATGTAAAATGATCATCCATTTTTAATTACACTGGAGAGTACCTTGATATGCGAAAGCACTGAGATTTGTAACCCTTAATCATCAGAGAATTGTGATATAAAGTGCGTAATATGGATTGAAACTTATATTCAAGCTCATATTTCAGAAGCTTTTTTTTTATTATAGCTCATGTGCCTCTGCTTTTTCCTCCACCTCTGCAAGGGCCCAGAGCAGCCACTTTTCTCCTCCTCCTTCTAGTGGAATTGTTCTGCTGATGACCTCAAGACCATTCGACAGAACTTTTCAGAAAAAAAATCCCCATGTCATATCAGTTTTATGTGAGTTCGTGGACTGCTCTATACCACAGTGTCAGTTACTTAGCCACCAATATTTTGCCATTATTTTGCCCAGAAGGTCATCCCTGCCTTCCACCAGTTTAGTTGGGGTGATGATAGTGAGGGGTGAGGGGTGAGTGGTGATAAAGATGAGGAGGAAGATAATTGGGAGCCTGTAGTAAAGAGGAGAAGGACTTTTAGGCTGCCTTCAAAGGGGACATGTCCATCCTCCCCAATAGATGGGGACAATTGGGGGACCTACTGCCATTAACCCCTTTGCTACATTTCATAATGGTGGCAGGAGTTCCCATATTGGAGGCATAGCTGCATGAAGGAAACTTACAGCTGTAAGGTGTGGGGTGCCCACCCTTTCACAAAACATATGAAAGAGCAGGCATGGAGGGGGAATCCTATGGGCAGGGGAAAGGGCAGGCAGCTGCAAATCGTAGAACATAATTATATGGCCATATGCTGCCCACCCTATTAAAAAAAATATTGTGTTGTGGTGTAAGCTGTGAGCCTTGTGGTTAGTAACAAGCAGATAATGTTTATACCAAAGGTGGGTACCCCTGGTCAAGTCACTTGTTTTGTTGATTGAAAAAAATGTTAACTTAACATCTTCATAGAAAATAAAATATAACTGACAGAAAATAAAATGTGAACACCCTCTCAGCATGTAGTAACAAAAATAGGAGCTTTAGATGTTTCCTGTAACTAATCTATAACTATCAGCATTTCTGTTTTGAGTTTTCTGGACTATCTGGTATTTTTCTGTACTTGTGTAATTTTTGGGATTAAAAATGGAGATGTATGTCTGTATTGCAGAGATGTACTGAGAGTTTTTTTTCCAGACATTTACCTATTACTTTAATCAACAAAAATTGTAATTTAACCAGGGATTTCCAGTCTCTTGCTTTTTTCATCTATCATGAATAAGTCTTCAAAATATTGACATGAAAACAACCATCATAAGTCTGCCTCATTTCACTGGTTTATTTTGTAACCTTTAAACTTATAGAAATAGGTGAAGTTAAATAAAAAAAAAGTTTCTTGCATACAACTGCACTCCAAAAATTGTTGTTATTTGATGTTTAATAAGTTTGGTAGGTTTCCCTGTCGTTATTTTATTAAAAAAGGTAATTAAGGCCTAAAGTGAGAGACAGAATTTATGCATTTGTCAATGTTATTATTTCTTTATAGATTTGCTTTTTTTATTTATAATTTTTTCAATTTTTTATTTTTAATAATAAACATTGTTTTCCTTGTAAGGTCATCTCTGTCCTGGTCAACCAAACACAGACATGGACTGCAATGCAAACTAAATACTACCTTCCAAAAAAAGCACAACAGGAGGTTTTGTTATGAACATATGAGTCAGCCTGACCCCTAACGATGTGGGCTCACTTGTATGAATCAGTTATGGTTTTCCAATGAGTACAAGGCACCTGCTGCTGATGCATCAAACTAAATTGTAATTTTCCTCTGCCTCCATCCACTAAGATACCTGCCACAATTATGATGCTCCTGCCACTATTCATGGCCTATTTGTGTGCTCCTGTACTTTAAAGTACATTGAATCCAAACCCTATTCAAGTGAATAACATCCTAAAGTTAAAAAAAATCACTAATGGCCATTTTCCAAGATTATGGGTAAGGCATTGTCAATAAATGGCATGGAGGCTGAGCAATGCCCTGGGAAACATGTATCAAAGCAAAAAAAAATAAAAATGTAATCGCACAGTGCAAGCCATAGAGGAAGAAGTCACAGACCATGGGTTATATGCTACCTTCAGGTGATTGGACACTGGAAAGCTTTGCTGGGAATGGCAGTGCACTTTCACATAACCATACCCACTTCATGGGAGTTTTTTTGCTAGTGCCCTTAGGTAATGGACATATTCTCTTATGAAGAAGCTATCTACACCATTATTTTTTATTTTTCTTGTCTTACATAGTGAAAAGGTGGTGCTATGGCCCAGGCCCTCCTTCCTCCCCAAGACAGTCTTTTCCTTTAAAGGAGGAGTCCAGCCTGAGCTCGTTTGCCTGGGCTTCTCTTATGGGTCACAGGAATGCAATTAGTTTTGTACTCCAGTGACCCGTTTTCAGCAGAAAGCGCGCTGAAGCGAACTCTCTCCTGTGGTCACAGGTGTCAGTCCAGGCTGATATCTATCTCAGACTCTGAGTGAGCCACTCAGAGGCTGGGACGGCCGCTCCTTGCCCCTCCACAGCTCAGTCCAGTAAGTGCAGGGGACAGAGCAGAGAGCTGCTTACTGACAGGCAGCAGGTCTCTGCTCTGGGAGCTGAGATAACCAAACCATCGGCGATGTTCGATCGTTCGGTTCTCAGTGTAGAGGCGGTGAGGGACAGATGCAATATCAGTCCGATGCTGCATCCACCTAGGTAGTTATGATGGGGAAAAAAACAAACCCATACTTCTCTTTTAACCTCAATGAAGATATTACAACTGGAGCCTAATGCTAAAAAGTCATTCTGATGTAGGTAAACAATATGTGTGGGGGCTTTTTTACTGGGAATAAATGCAAACCAATATTGAAGATTTTACAATGGCTGTTAGGGGTCATGTTGAAAATGGGGCCTACTACAAGTGAATCAATACTGTGTATATACTGTGCATGAGGTAGAGATTATGCACACACAGCTAGTAGGGGTCAATAAACGATATGATTCAGCTCTTCAAAATGAGTAGGAGACTCCTTGGAGTATTGAGTGCTCAGTCTGGTATGCCGTGATTTATATTTTACTCTAAAACATGCCCTGTCTTTAGAAATGTGACCTACATACAGGCTTCATCCCTAACAGACAAATAACAGACAACATTCAACTGACCTCAAATATCATTCAAGACTCAAACCTACATTCCAAATCCACACTTCTACTTAGTCTTGATATACACAAAGCTTTTGACAGCTTTTGCTGGTCATATCTTGACACTCTACTTCCCAAATATCAACAATGAATTCCTACATGGCTTTAAGGCTCTCTATCACAACCCACAAACACGTTTCAAACTCCCAGGCAACAATTCTGACTTTTTCCCCCTGACTAAAGGTACCAGACAAGGTTGTCCCCTCTCCCCTCTACTCTTCGCCCTCGCAATAGAGCCCCTTGCCTGCGCTATCAGAAATAACACAGACATCAAAGGATATTTTAAAGGATCCAAAGAATACAAGCTAAGTCTCTACGTGGACGACGTCCTTCTGTTTATAACCGACCCTCTTATCTCCCTACCTAATCTAACTAAAACCCTTGACATTTTCTATGAGCTGACAGGTCTGGGTGTAAATCTATCGAAGTGCTCCGCTTTACTTATCAATATTCCCCCAGCCTTAATATCTTCACTAAAAGACAAATACTCTTTCAACTGGCATGCGGATTCGTTTAGATACCTAGGTATTCAGATGACACCCTCACATAAATGTTATACCAAGCAAACTACCCTTCCTTATTTAACAGTTTTAAAAATCTACTTAAACTTTGGTCACCATACCAGATTTCGTTCTCTGGCAGAATAGTGGCTGTAAAGAAGATGATATTACCCAAACTTTTATTCTTTTTTAGAGCCCTCCCTCTTACCTAAAAAAAACATTTGAATCTTTACAGAGAGAGATCAACAAATTAATTTGGCATAACAAAAAACCCAGATTTAGCTATTCCCTTATGTTTAGACCCCAAATAAAAGGAGGCCTCAGCATTCCCAACCTTTGGCTTTATTATCTATCAGCCAGATTCACTCAATTAGCCCAATGGTATGCCCCCTCACTCCAAATCCCTTGGCTCCAGTTCGAGGAAGAATCTATCCTACCCTGCAATTTACAAGGACTTCTCTGGTCCAAGACTATTTCTCCACAAAAAATAAGAGCATTAAACCTTATAGTCACTCATACCCTCCAACTATGGAACAGACAAGTCTCTAAATGTAAGTTATCCTCTGACATTCCCCCCTGGCCTCCTTTCTGGGTGATCCTCGCTCCCCCCCCCCCCCAGGTAGAGCTCAAGATCATATCCCTCTAATGAGTTGGAAGTTACATAACCTAACACACTTAATATAGCTTTCCCACAACAACTCATTCCTCAATTTCACTAGACTACAAATAAAATATATCCTATCGCATACTAAACTAGAAAACTATACAAAAATAAGACAATTCTACCAGAAATATTACTCACTTACACTCCACCCCCCCCCCCCCCCATACACAATTTGAGCAAATTTGTATCTCCTCCCCTCGAGATAGGGGTTTAATCTCCAGAATATATAAAAGCTTAAATGAGACCGATATGCCTGAGAAAACACTTCCCATGCTACAATGGGAATCAGATTTAAATACCTCATTTACTCTTGATCAGTGGGATACTATCTTTGCAAATCTCCATAAATGTACCAAGACAACATCGATCAGGGAATCGACCATTAAATTGCTCTATAGATGGTATCCTACCCCTGCTAAACTTAAAGCGGAGGTCCACCCTAAAGTGGACCTTCCGCTCATCGGAACCCTCCCCCCCTCCGGCGCCACAATTGGCACCTTTCAGGGGGGAGGGGGGTGCAGATACCTGTACAGTACAGGTATCTGCACCCACTTCCGGGATAGCTCTCTGCGGAAAGGGGCGTAGATTACACACCTTTCCGAAAGTCCCCCCTGCCTGCTGGGAAACACACAGATCCCAGAGGCAGCGGGTCCATCCTTATTGCGCAGCGCGACTCGCGCATGCGCAGTAGGGAACCAGGAAATGAAGCCGAAAGGCTCCACTTCCCGATTCCCATACCCAAGATGGCGGCGGCAGCACCCGAGAGACGATTGAGAGATCGGCTTCGGGTGCCGACATCGCGGGCGCGCTGGACAGGTAAGTGTCACTATTTTAAAAGTCAGCAGCTGCAGTATTTGTAGCTGCTGGCTTTTAAAAAATAAAAAAAAACGCGGAGTCCCGGCGGACTCCCGCTTTAACTAATTTTATTCTTCACTATCCCCACTCTGCTTTAGGGGCTGCCCCTCTCAGGGTACACTTTTACATATCTTTTGGGATTGTTCCCACATAAAAAGCACTTGGCATAAGGCTAGCATAATAATAGAAAAAATATCTGGTAGAAAAATTTCTCTTACACCCCAAGTCTGTCTTCTATTCTCCCCTATACAGGACATTCCAATGACTAGCACAAAGCTAATCCACACATTCCTCAGCTCCATCCATTGGGCCATAGCCTTTAATTGGCGCTCCACTACAAATCCTTGGCCACAAATTCTCAACGGCATGATGAACTTCAAACTTTCAGAGAAAATTCACCATACCCTATACGATTCCATGCCCCTCTATCAAATAAAATGGCCTGTCTGGGATACCTTTTTCTCTGCTTTAAAAAAAAAGAAAAACTTTTATTTTAACTCTTCTCTTAACATATATGCAATTGCTGTTTTTTTCTTCTCTCCACTACAATATTCTTGAATGAACTGATTATAACCATATACCTTTCCTGTACAATGCTCATTGTTAAAGATATTTGTATACATACCTGCTCCATCATTGTAATTTTTTATATACCTTGACCTTCTCCATAATAAAAACCGTTTGTAAACAAAAATGCGACCTACAATATCAGCTTAATAGTATGAAATGTAATGTTGATTTTCTAGATTTTAATTATTTTTTCCTTAGGTACTACAAACTTTTGGGTGATTTTTTGAGCACAAAAATTACACAGCACGTTTTTCTTGGTTTTAAAATGACTGGTGGGAGTCCTGTTCAAAATGGTGCCTGCTACAAATTGTTTAATACTGAGCACAAACATGTTTTGTGGAACTTTTCTGTGAATACATCGATCTTTAAAGAGGAAGTAAACCCTGGTGGGTTTTTCTTCCTTTCTAATTCCCTGTAAAGGCATAATGTGCTAGTATAGCATTGCTTATATTATCTGCAAACGAAGCCCGCCTCATCCGCTGCAGACCACATCCATCTTTGCCCATCTTCCTTCCGGGCCCACGGACTCTGGCTCTTTGACTGGCCAGAGCTGCATGACGTCACTCCCGCGCAGGCACACTCGCCTGAAGAAACAGCATGGGCAACTGTTCCTTCAAAGTGGATGCTCCAATGACATCATTGGCACAGTAAACAGTAAATATCTCCTACACAGCACACATTTAGAAGATATTTAGAGTACCTATAAGTAAGCTTACCTATAGGTACAACTTACAAAGGGAGGTTTACAACGTCTTTAATGTTGATTTCTAAATTTTGCAATGAATGGTGGGAGCCCTGTTCTATATAGGGCCTAGTATCAATTATTCAATACTCAACACGTGGGCAAAGAATATTTTTGGGTACGTTTTTTGTGAATATATTACATTCTAATGTTAATTTCTACATTTTGCTATAGGTTAAACTAAGTATAGTTACACTAAGGTGGTTACTGGGTGATTGCTGTCTACGTGGCTTGCGCATAGCTTGCCTCTTTCGCGCGGTTACGTTGGGGTAGGTATTCAGCCCTATGCAAGCAATGTTGATTTACCCTCTGGGGGTGGGTTTGGATGGTTCTGGTGTGCCCATATTCTGGGTGGTAGCCCACTTTCTTATGCAGTATGTTATCATAGCCCTTTAATACATTTTAATATATTTACAATATGTTTTTTTTTCTTTCTTTTTTTTTTTAATTGTTGTTTCTCTTTAGTGGTCATATTGTATTTCCCCTGAGGAAGCCATTTTTATGGCAAAACATGTAGGGAAGAATTGACCGGACAGCACATTAAGGCCACTACCACTCTGGCCCGACATGTAACGAATCTTGTGCTTCCTGGAGAAAGGAGAGAGCAAACTCTGATATTATTTTAACTTATTTGTGATATTTTGTGGTATCTGTTCATGAACTAATAAACATTGTATAATGAATATGTTTTTTAAATCAAATTGTTTGTCTAAATTTTTTTTGAGGCACCATGATAATCCCTTCTTCTTTCCAAATTATTGCTTTTGTTGTAACCAATTTTGTGATAAGGTGCCGTATCTACCACGGACCCCTTTCCATATAACTGCCACAATTTTTCCATGTTGCTATAGGTGTTGATGGTCCTGCTCTAAATAGGGCCTAGTAAAATTATTACATTCTGGGCACTTGGGCACAAAAATATTTTGGGTAACGCTTTTGTGAACATTTTTCACTCTGTGGATTTCTAAATGGTGCCTGCTACAAATTGTTTAATACTGGGCACAAATGGGCTGCAAACAGGAAAAGTGCCCATTTTGAAGACTTATATAAGTAAGCAGGGATCGTGTATAGGGGAGGCCATCATATGACGGCCTCCTGGGAATTCACACCTGCGCTGTGGCCGTCGTTCGGCCATAACGCGGATGTCAGGTGGTTAATGATGCTTAAAGTGTAACAATAATTATTATTTTTTTTTTAAATATAGTGCCTGGGGATTCACCTTAGTCTGCCTGTAAAGTGGCACATCTGTAGCATATAAAGAAAACATGCTGCAGCAAAAATTACATTTCTAAAGAAAAAATAAATAAGTCAAATCACATTTAAAATGACTAGCGGTGCAATTGTTGTACCCAGCTATTGAAAAAAATTAAGAAAAAATACAGCATGGGTCCCCCTTCCCAGTTCATACCAGAACCTTTGGGTCTGGTATGGACTTTAAGGGGAACTCCACCCCAGAAAAAAAAATAGGTGTGGTTCACCCCCAAAATACACACCAGGCGCTTATCCGGACATGCAGCCTGGCAAGTCAGAAAAGAGGATGAGTGAGCGTTCCCCCGCTCCTGAACCATACCAGGCCGAGTGTGCATCCCCCCCTCCTGAACCATACCAGGTCACATGCCCTCAAGATAGGTTGAGTGAGTACTGTGGATGGGGACAAGGGCATCATCCCCACAACTGTAAAAATCGGGTCTTGTATGGACTGGGGGGATCCTACATTCCTTTTTTTTCTTTTTACTCAGCTGTCAGCGGGGAAACCCATTGACCACTGATGACTTATCGGTTGTTAAGGACACTGCAGCTGGCTTCCCAGCCCTGTTCCTTAACAACCAGCTTATACTGAACCCTGATTGGGCAAAGCTTTACCCAATAATGGCACAAAATGCACTGTGCAACACACAGTGCTTTGCAGGGCGTTTGGCTGGGCGAACACCCGCCGAACACCCTGCAAATTCGGATGTTCCCCAAACAGGGTGAATAACTAATGTTCGGCCTGAACTGATGCTCAGGCCAAACCGTTCGCCCAAACCTATTTATGACCATGTTCACCAAATGGGCCCGCAAATTGAATCCAAACACATAAATTGATCACTGCCTATTTGCCTTGAAAATAGCCATAACTGATTTTTAGGATTCACCTCTCTTTGACTTCAATGTGGTTCAGATTAAAGTATCCAGTTTCTGGACACTCCATGCCTCCTACAGTTCTCCACATTGGGTACGAGCCCACTTATGTAGTGGTTGTGACCTGTCAGTTTAATTACCAAGCTCCCAATCTGTGTAGTGGAGCTGCTGTCAGCAGTTTTTTCAGCAATATTTGTCAGAAACAGATTCGGTATTTTAGCAAGAGAACTTGTTGAAATCTAAACAAACATCTTGCCATTAAAGTTTGATGCTGCTTTGCTGAGTAGTTAAAGAGGAAGTAAACTTCCATCATTAAACTTTACCTATAAGTAAGCCTTGTGCCGTTTATGAAATATTTACTGTACATGCAGCCAGTGAAATTACTGGCGCACGCACTCTTGCGACTTCGGCTAGTCACAGAGCTGGAGTCCGCGAAACCCGCAAGCAAGACTGGTGAAGATAGACTCCAGCAATGACATTGCATCGCTGGAAGTTTTCATTTTGAGGTCAGTTCACATTATGCCTTTGCCTTGCAGGTAAGAAACAAAAAAAAAAAAACATGCACCAGTTTACAACCGCTTTAATTACAATGTATCTGTTATTTTTTTTATATATGCGTTACCAAAGTACTGCAAAAGCTTTTGAATAAACATGGAAAATATGAATACTTCTGTCAAGTTTTTTATAACTTTGTGTGACACTGTTTAGGATTTTTTGCTTCCCTTCTTGTACCTGTGATGGCAGGACATGAAATTATAAGAGTGATTGTCACTGGTATAAGTAGATGCAAACAGCAATAATAACCCAACTAAGATTCTAGCTCTTCCACATTTACTTAACAAAAGTTGATACAATGCACTGGAGAAACCTCCGTGACCAACAGCACTTGTTAATATGTATCCAAATAAATTATAAATATAAAGTGACCAGTGCTAAGCAACAGTGAATATTATATATTATTAAATCATTTTATAAACCAACATTTTAATTGTTGTAAAATAAATGATCCACTTTGCCCTGTGTAAGTGCATGATGAATCTATTAATATGTGAAATAAAAAAAATCCCTTTTTCCAATAATCCAATGTATAATAATTGTTTTAATAGGTTAATTAAATGTTCCAGTTCATGTAATAGGTATTTCAATCCGTGCTCCTAAATGGCTGATATCTTCACTACAGCTGTAGCCTTGAATGCATGTAACCACCAATAGTGAAAGTGAACAAATATAAGTATAGATTCCTACTGGAATTTGAGGAACTCTCTTTTAATATTGCTATATGTGGTCTTTTGGATAATGATTTTTTAATGATTGCATGGATATTATACTGTTTGGAATTTTTTTTATAAATCTTTTTACGCTGTGAGGAGCCTTTATTTCCTTTCCCGGGTTTACCCTGCTTATTGAGAGTCTTTGCCAGTGGTATCCTTAGCTGCCAGGTGGAGCGGACAGGAGTCTTATTGCTGATGTCTTAAATTTGACACGATGACCACACAAGCTTGGAGCAGATGGGATTTCTTTGTTGATGCCTGTATCCAGTCACAGACACAAGCTAGATGTGGCTTCTCTTGTCGTAAGGCAAAGAGAGTCAAGGATGTCCAGTGAGTAGGGATCTATTTTCCCATATGTTTCTGCTATACCTTTGGAAAGGCATATCTGATATTGTTCACCTGGGTTATTGGTGGTTACATGCATTCAAGGCTACAGCTGTAGATATCAGCCATTTAGGAACACAGATTGAAATTTATAATACATGGACTGGAACATTTAATTAACCTATTATCACAATTATTATACATTGAAGTATTGGAAAAATTATTTTTTTTCCTCCCCACATAGTAATAGATTCATCACACAAACATTTACACAGGGCAAAGTTAATAATTTATTTTACAATCATTTCAATTTTCAGTTTATAAAACTATTTATTAATATATAATATTCACTGTTGACTAGCAGTGGCCACTTTATATTTATAATTTATTTGGTACCTTAGAATGTAAGCTCCTTGAGGGCAGGGACCGATTTGAATGTACAATGTATATGTAAAGCGCTGCGTAAATTGACAGTGCTATATAAGTACCATAAATAATAATAATAATATTGGCAAGCTCTGTTGGTTACAGAGGTTTACCCAGTGCATTGTGAAAAATTCTCACCATTTACAGGTTGAAACAGCAACTGCCCATTCACTATCATTTGTTGTCACATAGTTTAAGATGCAGGTGATATATGCTGTAGAGCATATAAATATAATTACTAAACAAAAGTGTTTTGTCTATGTCCCCACTGGGAGAGTTCACCTAACATCCTGTCCTTATAGTAAGTGACTGGAGAAGGACTGGAAAACTTTGACCCTTAGGCAAACTCAAAGAATTAGTCCCTTATGATATTGACAGATTATTTATGGTTAAAGAAAGTGTCCTGGGCAAAGTGTGCCATGGATCCATCTAAAGATGTAGCTTATTGTAACGACCCTTTTCACATTTTCCAACATCACTTTGCTTCTTGGCTCTCGGTATTCAGTCACATGACATGTTACAGCTGCAAAGAAAATTGGAGTTGGAAGACTTTGCTCTGCTAGATGCTTTGAGAATAGGTCCTAACAGGGAGTGAATAGCTATTTAATGTACAGCTGGTATCACTGACTGCAAGTTTCACTGTGCTTGATATCTTAGTTTAAAGTGTTTCTGCTCAAAGCCATCAGCCCAACAGATTGTATTAGTACTAGCACAGAGAACAAATGCCCCCTGTCCCAATCCTCCCTGTGACAGTGTGATATTAGCTTCTGACTGTTAGGCCGCGTACACACGGGCGGACTGTTCGCCCAACTTAGTTTGTCAAACAATCCGACAAACAGTCCGCTCAAAATTTGCATGAGCGGACTTGACCACACACGATGAACGAACAGTCCGCTGAAAGCGTGCGCGATGACGTGAACGGCACGTACGACGGGACTCGAAAAACGACGTCCTATACACTGCAATGCAACCTTCGGCGTGTAAATCCTTTCTGAGCATGCGCGGAACTTAGTTTGACGAACAAGCCTACACACGAGCGGACTGTCCGCTCAAACCAAGTTTCAGCGGACAGTCTTACGGAAATTCCGAAAAACTTTGTTCGTCAGACTGTTCGCTGAAACTGTCCGCTGAAGCCCACACACGAGCGGACTGTCCGCTGAAACACTGTTCAGCGGACAAAGTTGGGCGAACAGTCCGCCCGTGTGTACGCGGCCTAAGTCTCAAGCAATTTGGAGTGGAATTTGGTGATGTCACTATAAAGACTCTTTCAGTTGTATCCTATGGGAAATATCTAAGGGCTGTGCCAATCATATAAAACTTGAACTGGGAATAACCATTGAAAAGAATGGTACATTAGTCCCAGCGCCATTTTTCTTCCCTAAAAGTACACTTGTGCCCAGAACATAAACATTAAAGCATTTGAACATTTTGCACAAGTTGTAAATGGGCTCCCTAGCTCTATGCACTGTGAAATAGTTCAATTCTCAAAGATTACAATAAAGTCTCTGAAGTTTGGTTTCAGTCAGTTTTTTTTTTAAACTTATAGAACCTGCAGTGTGATTACATTAGAAGGCTGTTGGATTGCCAAGTTTTTGTTGCCATAGACAAAAATGGGAGAGAAGTTTTGATTTCATTGCCTCTGTTGTAAACTTTAAAGATTATTTTCTCCATGTGACCTATATCTACAGAAGTGAACATGGGCATTTTTTTTTCACTGTTTGTCCAGGCCAGGTCTTGAATGCATATAGTCTGGGCATAGGTTCACATTAACTTGCAGAATATTTTAAACACAGTTTTTTTAGGAAGGGTTTGTAATTTTTAATAATTTACACTGCAAAAGATTTTCATAAGTCTTTTTACTAACTCAATATTACATAAGTGCAATTTTGATATATCCTAGTAGAAAGTGAAAGTTTGCCTTTTAATTTGAGAGTAGTTTACCCCTTATAAGGTTTTACCATAATGCAAACAGGAAAAATACTCTATAAGCAAAAACCATTACCATAATATTAAGATAAGAGCGAGTCAGGTTTGCAGAGACACAAACTAGAACTGCATTGCCATTATCGTGGTTTGTTAAAATGTTTGAATGACAGTATGTTTACACATAAGGTTAATACTTGAACCTCAAGAAGTAAATGCAAATGTCATCTATAGCCTCCAATTTATTTTTTGAGATTCAGGGATTTATGTGAAAATTATATTTTTTTCTTTTTTAATTGATTCATATTTTAATTATATATCATTGTTTAATCCGGTTAGCCTGTTTTTTCTGTTTTCTTCTTATTAAATTATCATGCAAGCCCACAGCAACAGATCACTCAAAAAAGTGATTTGTTGCTTGCTGTTATCACTGAACTATTACTATTGGAAAAGGCAGGGTAGGGCTGGATAATGACTGCTGAAGCTCACAGGAAGTGCCAATGACATCACAAATGATGCATGAGGACTTTATCTTTAAACACGATGCAGAAACACATTTTCATAGTGTTACTAAAGCACTCTTATTGAATGCTTATCTCTTCAGCTCCCAGGCATAGTACTGGGCCACAGCAGTTTCAGATTTATCCCCAGAGCCATTGAAGCTAGGTGCTAATTCAAAACAATTCTAGGACAAATACATTTATACACAGCACTGTTATCAAACTGCATTTCAAGTCGTTATTAAAGCCTAAAATTTCCTGATATTTTGGCTACACATACATGTTTTGCTGTCGTGTGTAAAGTAAATCAATGTGCAACACTACCAATTTAGCAAAGGAAGAATAATTGTACTATTATTATGTTGCTTTTGGTTTCAAAATAACAAGACCTTTTCTTGATATTTTCTGTTGCCAGTCTCCAATTTCTCCACCATGTTAAAGCACTTTAAATGTCCATCTCTTCCACTATTGACATCTACCCGTACAATTTTCTACTCAACTGCATTTGAAAGGGTATGACACTTCACTGTGGATTTTATCTAGGCAAATGTGTTGGTAATGCAGATACTGCCAATTAAAAAAAAAAAAAGCACTTCAGTATCTAACACACTGTATTCCTCAAAATGTGTTTTGAACATTTGTAGACCAGTATTTAAAAAAGGGTTGGATATATGTAGCAACACCATGTGATTAACTCTTACACAATTTCTAATATAAAAGTAGACATGGGTGAACAGTTCAAGCTGAACTTTACTTGTTCACCCGCCCGGCAAACATTCATATTTGTGGGTAGATCGGCGGGATGCTCACAATGCAACAGTGCATTCTAGGGCCCTAATTGGATGGTCAGGTGCAAGGCTCCTCCAATTAGCACTGTCAGAGCCCTGATTGGACAAAGTGATAATTACTTTCTCCAATCACAGCTCAGTACTCATAGTCTCACCCCACACTATAAATGCCAATTTTCCATAGCCAGCTCTTATAGTGTGTTGCAGTGGAGATAGATAAAGCAGGGCTCATTTTGCTACTAGCAGTTAGTGTGTTCACTGTTCCCTTATTGTGACTCTTGAGTGCAAAGTGTTAGTTTATTGTTAGTATAATGTGTGGGGATAGTGTATCAGTGTAGTGTGTTAGTGTGATAGTGTAGTGTTAACACAGCATTACATTACATTTAGTGCTGTATACAGTGCTTCTGTATACCCTTTTTTTTGGTTGCTGCATGTTTTCTTTTTGTTTTTGTCCCCTGCCTGCTCCCTTTTTTAAAAATCGTTAGCCACAGTGTTACTAATGCCACGTACACACGATCAAACAATCTGGCGGAAAACTTCGACAGACTCGAGTCCGCCTGACAATCCCCCCATGTGGGGGCTCCGGCTGACTTTTTTTACCCAAAAGTCCGGTGGACTTAGAAAGTAGTTTTGCATCAAAATTTGTCAGTCCGGCGGACAATACATGTGTGTGCTAGTCCGCTGTACTTTTGAAATGAACGGACTTTTCCCGCATGGAGAAAAGTCCGTTCAATTTGAGCGCGGCTCCAGGTAGCCGGGACTCGTGAAGGAAGTCAATGTCATCGCCTTCGGTGGCGAGATTGACACGTTGCTGGCTCCGTCACCTGGTATGGACTTAAAGGGGAAGCCCTATGCCAAAAAAACAGCGTGGGGGTCCCCCCTGGGTCCATATCAGACCCTTATCCAAGCACGCTACCCGGCCGGCCAGGAAAGGGGGTGGGGATGAGCGAGGGCCCCCCCCTGAGCCATTGCCAGGCCGCGTGCCTTCAACATGGGGGGTGCCTTGGGGAAGGGGGGGCCTTGTGGCCTCCCCACCCCAAGGCACCTTGTCCCCATGTTGATGAAGACAAGGGCAATGGGTAGGGGTCTATACTAGGTGACGGGGCCAGCGACGTGTCAATCTCGCCGCCAAAGGCGGCCATATTGACTTCCTTTGCGAGTCCCAGCTACCTGGAGCCTCGTTCAAAATAAATGGACTTTCCTCCATGTGTGTGGGCAAGTCCGTTCATTTCAAAAGTACGGAGGACATAGCATCAGCATCAGCCACTTGCTGCTTGAGGCTGGACAGACATTACCAGACTCAGATGTTGGTTCTGAGGTAGAGGAAGGGAGTAACATGAGCTAACAGAGAGGGGAGAACACGGATGAACAACAAACTGGTAATCATATTCCCCCAGCCGCAGCGCTTTGCCAAGTTGACTCCAGTGATGATGAGGATGAAGGGGATGCTGATGATGAAGTCAATAATAAGACTTGGGTGCTGGATAGGGCACAGAAGCAAAGTACTAGTAAAGGGGAGAAACAACCTCAAGGCAGGATGTCCTCCAGAGGCAGGCAACAGAGAAGAGTAGTCACCCTAGGCCATCCAATTGTGGAGCTTTTATCTCCTGGCCCACCTCTCAGAGCTTAGCAATGTGTGCCTTTTTCAGCACATGTGCAGCTGACTGCACTGTTGCAATCTGCAATTTCTGCCACAAGTAGATCAAGCATGGCAAAAACACCAGCCATTTGGGTAAGACGTGCTTGACAAGGTATTTAACCTCCCACTCAGTCCCTTGGCAAGAGCACCTGAAAGCCACACACAAGGGCTAAAATTTTCCTCCTCCTCACTCCTCACCTCTCATGTGTAACCCCGCTATATCTCATGACCTCTCAGCAGCCTCCGCTGAAAGGGATGATGGTGTAGGAAAGGGTGTCACAGGTTCTTGCAACATGTTTGCCAGCAGCACACTGCCAGATGTAGTGTATATATAGTATAGCAGACAAATTTCTCTGCCCCCAACTGCTGCAGCACAAAAAAATACTCTCCCTGCCACCCACATTCCAGCTTGTAAAAATTGCTGGCTTTACAACTCCTGCCCCCTTCTGTGAATTTGCAGAATGCACTGTACCACAAAGCCAGGTTCCCAGCCACACTTTCTTTTAACGTAAGGCCATTCCAGCTCTGTATCATCACATGGAAGGCAATGTTTTGGCATCTTTGGTCAAGGCAGTCAGCCGCAAAGGTCCACCTTACTGCTGACTCATGGTCCAGCAAGAATGGTCAGGGAAGGTAAATTTTCTTCAGAGCACACTGGTTAACTTTGCTTGCAACTAGGAAGGATGCAGGACAGGGCTCATTGCTGGAGATTGTTTTGATGCCACGTCTCCATATAGCTGGTGATGATGATGCAAGATCTGTCAGCTCCACCTCCATTCCCTCCCCTGCTGGATTCTCCTATGAACCTCCAGTACCCCCTAAGTGTTCAAGGGGTCATTCAACGAGTCAGGCAAAAAGATTTCATGCAGTGCTTAAGTTGGTCTGTCTAGAGGACAACAGCCACACCGGAGCAGAGATAATTTCAGCTCTGCGGGGTCAGGCCCAGAGGTGGTTCATACCATGGAGGCTTGAGCCAGAAATGCTGGTGTGTGATAATGGCACTAACCTTCTGTCTGCCCTTCGACAGGGAAAGTTGACACATGTGCCATGCCTGACACATGTCTTCAATTTGGTGATGCAGCATTTCTTAAACCGGTACCTAGAAGCCAGAAGAGTCTGTAGCCATTTTAGGCGGTCATACACCGCCAGTTTGTTTGGCTGAAATTCAGCTGGAATTCCACCTGCCCGTAAACCACCTGATTTGTGACATGCGTACCAGGTGGAACTCAACTTTGGCAATGCTGTAGCTGCTGCAGTTGCAGCAGAGGCCCATCAATGAGTACCAGTGTGAGTATGGCACAAGGACAGGCTCTGGAAACCTCTGCTTTTGTTCCCCACGCCAACAGCTGCTGTTAAAGACTGCATGCACTGTACTGTCACCATTTGAGGAGGCAACAAGGATGGGGAACAGGGACAATACATGCAGCAGTGACACAATCCCTGTTGTGTTCCTACTGGAGCAGACTCTGCATGGCATTATGGACAGGACACTCAAGACAGAGCCGAGGGAGGAGGAGGATTATGGCAGTTTTGAAGGCATTGAAGCAGAGAAAGGCATACATCAAACCATAAGAGATGGTTTTCAGTCCCCAGAAACCTATTTAAAAATTTTCTTAGTCCTCGGCGCCTAGTGCTGTCAACCTCAACATCCCATCGGCAGCGCCTGTATCAAATGGTAGAAGATTTTCTAGGGAAGAAAACAGACATGGAGAGCTTTCCAGTAAACAATCAACTGGTTTATGGGTCATGAAAATAGACCACTGGATAGAACTTGCTCAGAATGAAAATGAGCTGCTGGGCTGCCCTGCCACCAGCGTGCTTTCTGAATGGGCATTCAGTGCTGCTGGAGGTTTTGCGACAGATAAAAGAGTGCATCTGTCCACAGACTCTGTTGATCGGCTGATATTTGTAAAAATGAATCAGTCTTGGATTGGCAGCAGCTATCAAGCCCCTGATGTCGATATTGCTGATTAAGTGTTATTGGAATCATGAATCTCTGTAAGACTGTCTAGGCTGCCGACCTTTGTGGTGTTGCTTTTATCTTGAATTAATTTTTTGGTATAGGTTTCATGAGAACAATAACCAAGGACCACATTTTCTGCATCTGTTTGACAGGTGCATCAAATTTTATTTTTTTAAAGTATGGCCAATTTTTGCTTTCGTCAAGACTACCTCTAGAAGGTTATGGGGTGAGGGCACCAATAACACCCAAAGACCAATTTTTCTGCAAAGGTGTGGCAGGAGCGTCAAATTTCAATTTTTTACAGCAAGGCCGATTCTTGCTTTTACCAAAACTACCTCTACAAGGTTATGGGGTGAAGGCATCAACAACACCCAAAGACCAATTTTTCCACAACTATTTGACAGTGGTGTCACATTTTAATTTTTTATAGCAAGGAAAATTATTGCTTTTATCAAGATTACCTCTAGAAGGTTATAGGATGGAAACACCAACAACACCTAAAGGCCAATTTTTCCACAAATGTTTGACAGGGGCATCATATAAAATTTTTGACAGAAAGGACAATTCTCGCTTTCATCAAGACTACCTCTAGAAGGTGACAGGATGAAGGCCCCAAAAACACCCAAAGACCAATTTTTCTGCAAACGTTTGACAGGGGCGTCAAATTTAATTTTTTTTAAAGCAAGGCCAGTTCTTGTTTTCATCAAGACTACCTTTAGCAGATTGCGGGGTGGAGGCACCAAAAACACCCAAAGACCAATTTTTCTGCACCTGTTACTTCTATCCAGACTTTATCTAAAAAAATATATATTTTTATTCTGTGTGTACTATGTTTTGGCTTCTTCACATAAGGCTTGCTCACTGTGCTGCAGCAGGTTTAACTACATGGTACGGATGCGCCACTTTACAGGCAGACTAAGGGAACCCAACAGGCACTATATTTTAAGGAATTTTTAATTTTTATTGTTTCACTTTAAACATCATTAAAATCACTGTAAACATCATTAAAAATAATATTTTTTAAAAGTTTTTTTACATTGTTACATGTCCCCTAGGGCATTACCCGGGCCCCCATACCCTTTTTTTGGCCAATAACTTGCATATAATCATTCAAAAAGAGGACTTTTGATTTTTCCTGTTCGGGCCCCATAGATTTCAAAGGGGTTTGTCGTTCATGTCCCAACTTTTGTGATGCTTGAGAGTTCTGGTGCGAACCGAGAAGGGGGTTGTTCAGCCCATCTCTATTAAAAAGCATTTCAAACTCTGCCAAATTGATTTGCAGCAAATTTTAACACTTTAACATAGGTATGGGGTTATATGAAGAGAATCAGTGCTAGAGCAGATGTTAGGTTTTCACTCACCTCTATTGTGATGCAACATTAGAATTACCCCATGGAAAAATGCAAACCACCGCAGATCTATAGTACTGCTGACTTCACAGCATCTACAACTCACATGACCTTATTTTGTGAAAATAAACACAATTACATCAAACTTTCTTACTTTTAAATAAAAAAATAAAACAGCAGTTGTTTATTCTCTCCCCATCATCGCTGATTCTCTGTGTGTTGTCAACCCTTACCTTACGATTGCTGGCTGGAAAAGATGCATACTGTGTTGCCTACACCCAGGTTCCAAGTCAGCATATAAACACTGAGATCAGAATTAATCACCATAAATATATAATGCTCACAGTCAGCATGATCCAAGATACCTGCTGGACAGAAGCAAGCATTTTCTCTACCACCCCAATTGTATAGCTGGTGGAGGGAGGGAATTTTAAGAAGTGCACATATAATGATTGCACTTGCGTTGTCTGAAAAAATAAACAAGAGAAAGTGAATTACAAACATGTATTAAGGAGTATGGAATGGAATGGATATAACAAAAAGCTATATTATAATTTTAAATATTTATGAACAAGTAAAACATTTAAATATGGTGTTATTATGATAAATGTATAATGTATTTTGCTAAATGCTAACATGTAAAGTTAATTTACACAAATTGATTAATAACACATTTGCCTCATTGCATAGGTGAAGCATCTAGGGCAAAAACAGCCATCCATTTCTGCTGAGAAGGTGTTAGTTGGTAGCTATCACAAAATACAAGAAATCTAAGCTGGAAAACCATAGTGACGTATTGTATATGGTATGTGACACATCTTCATTAATTAGGCAGTGCAAAGTTCAATGGAGATTTCACTGGTTGTTTGTGAATCAACCTTTGCATTAAATATAAAAAAAAACGAACATGTTAATATTCATGATGTAGTCTCAGACTACACTATACTTTCATTTTTAAATTCCATAACCTCATTGTATTCACCATGAATCAGACTTTTTAATTACAGTTTAGAGAACTAGTAGCAAACACTACTAGTAACTGGAATTCTACTCAAAAAACAAAAAAAACTAAAGTTCTAGCATGTTGACATCTTCTTTATCTACTATCATTATTTTACCACCATCATACTAAACATTTACCCCTTTACTTAATTTGGTAAAAAAAAAAAATGATATGTTCCTTTTTTATCAACCTTTGTTATTAACAAAAAAGAATTATCACAGTTTCAGAAAACTCCAAAAAAATAGCTTTTGTATCCAAATACAAAATAGCAGCTATAAGAAAGAAAATGAATACTAGAAAATGCTCTATTTAGCTGAAATATATCTTCTGTAATATCCTAGGCTCTGATATTAAGCTAAAATGTCTTTACACAAGCCACATTGCTACTTATTAAAGTTTCTAAAAAATGTTCACATATAATGCACATCATTTACTAACCCTTAATTTAGAATACAATTAATAATAAACCCTAAGTTGATTATAAGGGAAGCTATGATGAGGAAGCTTGTATAAAATAGTTGACTATAAACATAAAATGGAATATTATTTCTTGATTTTTAATACAGCTATATAATCGCTTGCAGCTGAAGTTCACTGCAAATTACTGCTCTCATATATATTTCTCAAACAAATAACTGCACAGGAAGAAGCAGCCAAATTACACCACTTTCCTCAAAACACTCAATTAAAAAGTGAGTGCCACTGGATGTCACTATAATTAAATGGAACAGTCTGTAAATGGGTGATCAGTCCATTGCTACAGAAATGAAGCACGTTAGCAGATAGAAAAAAAGGTTTGCAGTAAAGCAGATTCCTAAATTGATAATTTGGAAAAAAATTACGATTACTGCAAATGAAGCAAAATATTTACTTCTTTATTTTTTCCCACAGTCAGGTGCAAATGTGAGAACTGAGTTTCTGGTAGTATTACTAAATGTACTGAAAAACTAAAACAGGGTTCCTGCTTCTTAAAGCATTTAAATTGTGACCATTAGGTGGTGCTCTAATGCTTACTGTGAAGGTATTTGAGGCTGGCTTCACATAACTTTTTGATGATTCCCCAGAACACTGTATATAACAACAGCTGAAACCATAAAAAATAGAAAGTGAACTTTCAGCAAGTAAAAAATATACTATTTATCATCTGTTTGATTGCTTTTCGCAACAGTCACTGAGGCAGTGCATCTTTGTGATGGTTTAATTGTAAAGTCAGACAGGTATGAAACGTGTTTGCATTGCTATATTAGTCAGTCAGATGATTTCATTGTTTCTGAAAAGTCTTCAGAATACTAATAAATGTGTTCTCTGAAAAGTGGATAGCACCTTAGCCAATGTCATTAGGTTTGCCTATCTATAGTAGGTTAATAGTACTTCCGGGTTTTATTTAAATACGCCATGTGTTCCTTTTTGTGTGACACTGTTAAAGCAAAGGTGAGTATAGCTTTCATTGCAGATAGACAATATAGGAGCGCACACAATACAGTAAATTTTGTTACAGTCCTAGAGAGAAAAGATTACATTTTAATGGTTCTGGTGACACCTAGTTTTCTAGTTTTGCAAAGAAAGTGGATGGCTCTTTATTAGAGGATATAAGGTTTGGATTCAGAAAACTTATTTTTTTTTATTGTTTACAGTGGATTTCCAAGGACTAAGTAAAAAAAAAACAAAAAACAAAAAAAAACAAAAAAAAACAAGCAAGCAGATCCACTCTGCTGCTCAAAAGAGCTCTGAAACATGTTATGCACTAGGAGTCCTATGGTAACAATCACTTATATTCAGCATAAGAGCCACAGTAAAAGGGCTCCTGCTTTTTCAAAGAATTAAGAGTTCAGTAACTGATGTGCACTTATTATACATTTTGCATCTTGTGTAGTATAAATATATTTCTACTATCTTCATCTAGACTACAAAAAAAAGCCTTGCTTCCTCATATCCAATGCCTTGTTTTGCGTCTACAATTTAAAAGCCATGTCCTGAGACTTGTAGGTATGAACACATAAATCAAGTATGTAAGTGTCAAATGGATGCTGAAGCCATGAAAACTATTGATTAACTATCTCAGTAACTAGTTGCAAGGGATTACATCAGAGCCTTTTGACAGAAGGTAAATACCAATTGTCTCTCCCATTCTTTCCATTCATCTTCTCCAGTGTGATAAAAGAGGTCATTTGCAGATTGTAGGACATTCCTGTATGAGCCAGGGGTCATTGGTAAATCCCTTTTTGTTTTCTTTGTTCTACTCAGAATCATTTTACATTTTAATTTTGGAACATAATCTGAATTTTATTTTGCAAAGGACACAAGTTTTTTTTCTTTTTTTAAGAATAAGTCCTGAATGTACTCCCTCGGGTGCTGTATCTTTTTCATACTCTACCGGTAACAGTTCAGAATAATTTCCAGCGACAAATTAAGCACAAGTTTGTGCAATTTTTGTGGGCGGGTCATCCACCAAGGATTAGAACAGAAATAGTCACTATGCTTAAGTGCGCAGGGGGCATGGGATTTCCAGACCCAGTACGGTAATATCAAGCTGCACATTTACTGTGGATACTGGACTGGTGCAATCATGGTCAAGTAAAGAGCTGGGTATCCCTGGAGCAACATATATCCTATATTCCACTCAAGGCCCTCCCATGGATTAATACTGTGTCCAGCTCTGGTGAGGAAGTATCCTATTCTAAGTACTACGTTTAACCACTTCCAGCCCTGTCTATAGCAGTATGATGGCCGGGAAGTAGTTCAGTTATCCTGACTGGGCATCCTATGACATCCAGCAGGATAACAAGCCAGACATAGACTTGACAAGAAGGCATGGAGATGTCTATGGATTATATCCATTGAGAGTTATATACAGCAATTCGTGCCCGTTATGGATTTCACCAATATATTTCAGATCCATACTTCCATTATTGGGATATTGGGTATCTGTTGACCCTGTCAGTTATTAGGATGTCTTTGTCTGTTGAATGTTATTTTAATAATTTTGTAATAAATACTTTATATTTTATAAATGATTGCCTCATGTTATGCTCACAAAGTCCATCTCGTTTTGATAGAGTTGTCTTAACTTATTCAATCCTTTCCTAGGATTTGAATATAGGATTTTTAGCAGATCAAAGAGACTGTATCTATTATTTCATACATAAATCTTCTTTCTCTTTAAAACTACAGGAAGCAGGGTGCAAGCTTTTGACTAGATGGTATAGATCTCAAGAGAAGCTGCACTAAATGTTTTGCAATACTGACCCTATTAGTTGACGATGCAGAGAAGAAAAGGGAACACTTTTCCATATTTTCTCTAATCTGGATTCCATACCTCTCTTAATAAAGGACTTTGCTCGCTTTGGAAACTGCAGCTTATGATCTACCAAAACCCTCAGATCCTTCTCCACTATGGATTCCCCAGTTGTACCCCCCCCCCCCCCCTAGTATGTATGATGCATGCACATTCTTAGCCACCAAGTGCATACATTACATTTATCAACATTAAACCCCATTTGCTAGTTAGTTGCCCAATTAGTGCATTGAGGGTGACTTGTAAATTGTAGATATCCTGTAAGGACATTAATCCACTGCATAGCTTGGTGTCATCTGCAATGACAGAAATGGTACTTTTAATCCAAGACCCTATATGGGTCAATACAACCTTTCACTGATTACTGGCACTTAAAATTCCAAAACAGTTTGAAAGGAATATTTTACTTGGAGTGAACATCATATTGTATGCTAGATCTTAATACATTATCAAAATTTTAACCTACTTTCCAGAGCTTTCACTAGACAACTGTTTTTAAAGGGCTTAAAGCGATTGTAAGGGTGGATTTTTTTATGTTATTAAAATAAAAAACATGTCATACGTACCTGCTCTGTGCAATGGTTTTGCACAGAGCAGCCCCAATCCATCTCTTCTCAGGTCCCCCACCTGCAGTCTGGGCTCCCCCGCCAAGCCGAGTTCCCCTATAGCAAGCCACTCATGCAAACTCGCTACAGAGTCCTGCTCTGTGTGTCCATAAGGCACACAGTGAGGATCGGCCCTGCTACTGTATCTGAGCCCATGAGGAGAGGGGGAGCCAAGACCGCCTGGGCTCTTGTGCACATCACTGGCTCCAGACTGGACTAAAGTATGTACTTAGGAGTGTTTAATGGGTGGAAATGCATGCAGAAGGGTTTTTTTTTTTTGCCTTTACAACCACTTTAAAGCATAAGAAGTTATTTTACCTATGCTGCTGAGAACCTTGTGGCTGACTTGAAAGCTTCATACTCTTTGTGTTCTGATGCAGAATGTAAATCTGGCAAATTCTATGTTTTTATACTACTCTGTTTTCTTTACCTAGGTCAAGGGCATTTTACAAACCAGGAAAAAACACTATTAAAAAAGTTTCTCAGGACTGCATTTCTACATCTCAAGGTTTATAAAGTCAAAAGTGTATCATAGTAACATTGTCATTGCACAGTGATTAATAAGAAGTTAACAATAATAATTTAGAGTATTGAGGACATGATACATATACAACCCAAGATTACTTTTTTGTGTTAATTCTTTACCGGGGATGGGCTGTCTGTTCGAGTCGAACATGAGTTCAACTCGAACATTAGCTGTTCGCCAGTTTGCTGAATAGCAAACAATTTGGGATGTTCACGGCAAATTCAAAAGCCACGGAATACCCTTTAAAAGTGCTAATTTTAAAAGGCTAATATGCAAGTAAGTAAAAAATGGTGTTGCGCTCCTAAATAAAACTCAGCAGCTACTAAATACCCAATCTGTATCTCAAAAGAAGGTATCGAAAATATAATAGTATAAATAATAGGTGTAAATAAAAACTAAGAACAAAAAAACAAAGTGCAAACGTGCTTAATATATCTAAAATACTGAAGTCAGGAAAAAATAAAACAAAGTGCGTATGTGCATAGCATGTCTAAATATTAAAATTAGACTTAAAGATAATATACGAGTAATTCATATATCAACGGCAATAGTGCTGTGGTAAAACATATAATATAAAGTGATAAAGTGCATATAGCAGAAACAACTTGGAAACCAATTGGGTTTAGATATCCCAGTTGAAGTCACGGGAAGTGACGTAACGCGTAGGATACCGGAAGTGACGCCTACACCCGAGCGATACGCTCGCTGGTCTGTTTGCTGTGCGCTCTGTCCTCCCCAATCTTTGTGAGTAGTTCGATATTGTTTTAATAAACTTGATAATATTTTAATCTACTACACTATGGTGGACTCTATCTATTCCTTGAGTGTATATGCTGATAGTATCCACGGAGGAATTTGATGGATGACGGTGACGCTAGAGAAGTGTGAAGCTCCCCTTGTCTATCTCCTGAATTCAAGTGTTCCCCATTAGAGGCTATTTTGCTGTATACCTTACAGCAGTAAGGTAATTACCTGGTGTGGCCAGTACTAACACATGGAGATCACCTAAACGGAGAGAGTTGGCTTGGCACTGTGAACACACAACTGCACTATTTTACTTGGTTGTGATATTTCACCATATTATTCACGATTGGACTATCTATGGGTCACCTTGACTAAACCCAATTGGTTTCCAAGTTGTTTCTGCTATATGCACTTTATCACTTTATATTATATAAAACAAATAGTACACAAATAAAAATCAGTTCATGTCCTGAAAATATCAGTACTAACACAGCGCTAAACAATAAAAAATGTAAAGTCCCAAATAACAGCATAAAGATCCAAAAGGAGATTGTGCAGAAATGGTGACAATGATGGTATAATCAACACTGTAGGGTGATAATAATGTTCATCAAAAAGTGCTGTAACTACTCCATCCACCAGGATTGCACCAATATTTCACCACGTGAAGTTTGTATCCCCTCAGGGGATTAAACTCACCAGATACAAGAATAACAAGCGCCTTTAAGGGAATAATCCCGTTTTTATATACCGCAATTCAAATGTCCTCCACCAGGGTTCGTCTGCCAAACACGCTGTCACTCTGGCTTCTCCATCACCGCCCACCTGCAAATAGAAAACCCCCCAGCAAGGGCGATGTCTGCACTTCAGGCAGCCAGTCCATCACTTCCTGGTTTTCTGTGTGCTCTGTAGTGATGTCCAGTTCATGAACGGATCGTTCTGTGGAATCGATTCAGTGATCTGATCCATCTGAAACAGTTCACTATGTAGCGCTGTGTTAGTATTGATATTTTTAGGACATGAACTGATTTTTATTTGTGTACTATTTGTTTTATGAGTTTTCTTATTTTAATGGCTGCTGCCCTATAGACCTTCGATACTAATTCGATAGGTCATTATTATATCTGTTTACTATTTTTCCGAATGTTTGGTCTGCTGAAATAGGCGCTGAGTGGGGTACTGTGCGCCTATCTTATACCCCCTTTTTGTTTTATAACTTTATATTATATGTTTTACCACAGCACTATTGTCGTTGATATATGAATTACTCGTATATTATCTTTAAGTCTAATTTTAATATTTAGACATGCTATGCCCATATGCACTTTGTTTTATTTTTTTCTGACTTCAGTATTTTAGATATATTAAGCACGTTTGCACTTTGTTTTTTTGTTCTTAGTTTTTATTTACACCTATTATTTATACTATTATATTTTCGATACCTTCTTTTGAGATACAGATTGGGTATTTAGTAGCTGCTGAGTTTTATTTAGGAGCGCAACACCATTTTTTTACTTATTCATATCTAAATGAGAGCCAACTCATAAAGTGTTTGCTGCACCTATTGGGATAGAACTTTGCTTCCCATTTTCTATATACAGCGCAGGAGCCCTTATATATACATACTAATATGCAAGTAATTGTCATAAAAAGTGTTTGGGGACCTGGGTCCTGCCCCAGGGGACATGTATCAATGCAAAAAAAAACGGCAGTTTTTTTCGGGAGCAGGGATTTTAATAATGCTTAAAGTGAAACAATAAAAGTGTAATATTCCTTTAAATTTCGTACCTGGGAGGTGTCTATAGTATGCCTGTAAAGTGGCACATGTTTCCCGTGTTTAGAAAAGTCCATGCACAAAATGTAATTTCTAAAGGAAAAAAAAAGTAATTTAAAAGTACTCGCGGCTATAATGAATTGTCGGGTCTTGGCAATACAGATGAAAAACATTGAAAAAAAGGCATGGGGATTCCTCCCAGTCCATTACCAGGCCCTTTGGGTCAGGTATGAATATTAAGGGGAACTCCGAACCAAAATTTTAAAAAGACGGTATGCCAAGAGAAGGGGGCATACCCAAGATAAGTGAGTAGATGGTTTTGTAGAGAAAGTGCTTTAGGAGAAGTGCCCTAAGAAGGGGAATGGAAGGGTGGGTACCGCGCACTGCAACTGACAAAGACCAGTGTGGGTGATCTGCTTAAATACCCCGCTGCCTCCTCCCATAATTTCAGGCCACCATACTGGCCTTCCTATTTATGGTCAGAGCCCTATGTCCAGGAGAGATGTAACGCTGCTCCGACCCGGAAGGAATATCCAGATTATCGGCCGGGTTCAAGGGATAAGTTAAGCGAGAGGATCCTAATGTGACTGGTGAACTGGCTACCACTCAGATGGTTGGTAAGAAAGGATAGCAATGGGATAGACTCCAACAGGTTGGGCAGATGAGATAACCACTGGTCTAAAATGGCCACTGGGCACCAGGTGTTGTGAGTCTGGAATAGCTTGATATCTAGCCCGGGACCAGACTGTTGCATTTTGGACACTATGAGGTGCAGGATGACGTGATTCTGATGGCGTGTCAGATGGCATGTCAAAACTGCCTCCTGTTTGTTATATTTTTTTACTCTCTGCCTCCCACTGATTTTTCTTTTGTTTGCTCTAGTTGACTCCTTTTCCCTTCTCCCTCCTAATTTTTCAGAAGTTAATCTTTAATAATTAAGCTGTGTTTTAGGATTTTCCTCATTAAATGATGTTTCCCAATTGAGCTTTTTTTTAAGATATTCTAGTTGTGACAGCCTGATCTCAATGTTATGTTTTGTTAATATTTTTTTAATGCTGTCACTGTGGCCAATTCTGTATTGGTTTCTTTCTCTGTATATGTAAAATATTGATTTCTTATGTAAAGAATTAACACAAAAATATAATCTCGGGTTGTATATGTATCATGTCACCAATACTCTAAATTATTATTGTTAACTTCATATTAATCACTGAGCAATGACAACGTTATTATGCTTGTGGAGTCCTGGTTGGGGTTGAGAACTGAGTCGATCGGGAACCTGTAGTAAGGTGACATAGGAAATTGTCTTAACAATGGGGGATTGCAAAGAGCTGTTTGGGGCATGCCCTGTCGTCAGTGCATGAATGAAAACGTTTTTTTTTTTTTAACCTGAAGGACTACCGTCCAAACCCGGTGCAGGATGGACCAACTGGAACGCTACTGACCTAAAGGGAGAAGCGACAGAGAATAGGTGAGCAGCCAATTTGCCACTGGAGATGGGGAGTGGCCGATTTGTGCCACTTGCAGAGATGCTTGCAATGATTGCAAGTAAGCAACCTTATCAGGAAGGCGAAACCATAGGTAGTGGAATTTGAAGGAATGTTCGACTGCAACAACGTACAAATAGATGGAGTGAGATGTGTATGTTTATGCTTGACAAGAATAATGTAAGGCTGAGGATTCCAATCCTTGTGGCATTGGTGCAACTAGACTCGGATCGGCTGTAGGTGTGAGTAATGGTTTGTATTTGCAGAGGATCCGAATTGTTGCGCCAAGGATGCAACTAGATTTGGATCAGCTGTAGGTGTGAATAATGGTGGGAATTGAATGTCAAGGATCCAAATCATTGTGCAGATGATGTGATTAGACTCAGATCGGCTGTAGGTGGCTGTTTGGTGTTTAGTAGGAGGTGCAGGCGGTCAGTAGGAGGCGTGGGGGTTAGCAGGAGGTGTGGGGTTAGTAGGAGTTGTGGTATGTCGGGCACAGGTTTCTGGACATACCCTGTTGATGTAGCTTGATTTGGAAGTTACTTGTAGTGTGAGTGAGTTACGTGTATTCGTATTCGGAATGTTCATGCCACCTAGGCAGCTAGACACAAATGGTCCCGAACAGAAGGCGGCCATGAGTCGTGACTGGGCTCGAATGAGGTACAAATCCCAACAAATGAGTACGGATACATACGAATGATATGGTGAAATTTCTGTGAAGCAGTGAGAATGAGTCAAGGCACTTACGACATGAGGTGACGACAGTTTTACAAATGGGGAACATGATAGACAATGGTTTGAATGTATGAAATGATGTCTGCTGCAATCGAATGAACAGACTCACAAACATGAGGTGAGCTTGGAGAGTTAGCCTAGTGAGATGTAGTGCCATGCTCTGGAACCAAAAAAGACCAAGTGTGGGTAGCCTGCTTAAATACCCCCCCTCCCCCGGGCTCCTCCCATAATTTCAGGCCACTATACTGGCCTTCCTATATATATATATGTATATATATATATATATATATATATATATATATATATATATATATATATATATATATATATATATATATATAACATATATAGCATGATGCAGCATAATTAAACTAAAAGCCCTGCAGGGAAATGCATGCATTTCAAACAGACATCCCATTCATTTCTAAGAGAATGTTATCTATCTTGTATCTAGGCCATGCTGCTTAATGCATATTTAAGTATATATTAGGACAGACTGCACTTATGTATGTTTATATGTTAAAAATATCCATTTAAAGTGAATAATAAATGCACTAAAATACATACATTTTTGTGCATTGCTAATGCATCTGTACTATGAAAAATCCCTTCATTTTATTCATCATTGCAGGAACAAATAGAAGGCCAATGTAAAAATGTACAAAAATATGTGCGTAAACATATACAACAATCATAATAAACCCATGCAGTTAGGTGCATCAAAAGGGCATGCCACTTTTTATGTAGAGGTGGAAAAGTTACCATTCACATTATTCACATTATTGACTTAAGCTAGTAAGTAAAATTATTGGGTTGACACTTGAGCTGGCCATACATGGATGAAATTCAGCCAGTTCAGCAAGGATTGGCCAAATTGTGATCCATGTATGGCCAATGGGGTTGAACTGAAGTCAATGATCAATTTCTCTTAAGCCATACTGTTGGAAAATGTATTTTATATATATATATATATGTATATCAAGCCTGCATCGCTGATCAGTGTACAGGTACTCCTCACTTAACGACCAGGTTACATTCCAACGACCAGGTTGTTAAACAAATTGGTTGCTAAACGAGAAGTCACAAGAAATCAATACTTTAAGCATTCTTAACTACTGTACTGTACTGTATTGTGAAAAAAGGTCCAAACACAAAAGGTGGGAAGAGCTGGTCGTGAGTCCAAGCAGTGGTTAAACAGGTAAGTTGTTAAACGAGAAGTATCTGTATTGTGATGGTTATCCAAATACGATCACACAGCAGGGGGGACATTGGTGTGGATGGGGGGACCAGGTCAGTTTTTCTCATTCAACCCGCTGGTTGTACAAAAAAACGGACCCGCCTATTGCCAGCTTTAGGAAGAACAGCTGATTAAACAAATAGCTTGAGTTCATAAAGTGACATCACATTTTGTGTACATTGGCTAGGCAGTAAACTTAACAAATAGGCTGTACTGTATCTTCATCTCTACTTCCTCCAGTCTAAAGCCACAGTCTAGAGATTACAATGTATTTTTTTTACAGCTCAAGCAGAGCAGTATCTATTCTGCTTTCTTTACAGAGTGATTAATCGTAGAAACACCAAACTAATCATAAGGTTATCTCTCAGACACCAGCAATAACTCAGTATTTTTGCTCCATGAATAAGCCTGAAAGATTTAGAAGCAATAGGTTAGTAATGGGAGCGGGTGAGGTACAAATTAAAGGAGATTCAGCTGACTCAAGATATGTTAAACACGTTTATTTTTTTCAATTTATGGGGCTCCACATCAAATAGTAAATAGATTTGAGACCTCTTTAGAATGCCACGTAAGAACATTTAGATGTATTTTAATGAAGATAAATTTTATTAATGTGTTGTATAAACCTCTTTGGAGCTTATAAACAATATAAGTCAGAAATATTCTTGTTCTCGCACCTTTTGAAATTTTCTCCTCCTATCTTATCTGCACTGAAAATATTATTGAAATATTTAAACAATATTTTATAAAGGATCACACCCTGTCTAGTGAAGTTTAAGTAATGCAGTAAATACTATTTGAACAACAACTAGCACATCCTATGCCGAGTAAAATAGTTTAAGGCTATGCAATCTATGAAAACAAACTATGTAATGTAGAATACATTGCTTAAAAGGAATTGACAGCCATACACAGAAAACATATTCTCAGGTCAAGCAATAGGTGTTGTGAGAAACATGCCGAGAATGTAACATTTTCTATATTCTGTGAATTTAATTCACTTGACAGACAGCACTCCACAAATGTATTGAATGAGATGTCTGAAAAGAAATCATGATTTCCTTAGTGAGAAACTAAACTGGATATGTATGACACTTTTGTACCAAACTTTCTACACACTGTAGACAGCCAAGCCACTACTAAAAAATATGGTATATATTTTGTTATGTAGAACATTATGACAAGTAATTTAGCTAATTAATATTTCCTTGATGAAGGTAATATTTGTTACTATTTCCATGAGATCTGCATTTTTCATAATATAATCTACTATACTTTAATTTTTCTTTGTTAAAGAAAACTATTTGGGATACATATTTGCTGTGCCTTTTAATGTTAAAATATTAAAACTAATTTCATAACTTAGTATTTTCGAATTGGTATTTCATGTCTCAAAACTTGCTCAACAATTTCTACTGCACATATATATACACTGTAGGCCATACAGTGGTTGAAATGGTAGAGTATGGTTACGATTAAGAAAAGAGTTGTAAAGTAATGATCAAAATCCATGAAAGTATGAATGTACAGACAAAGTACAAAGACAGACAAAGACAAAGTGGTCATACACTAATAGAAAGAATTTTAGGGTTTAACGTGTATACAGGGTATAGGGTGACACTGTGGATACACAGATAATAATATGCCAATGTCCTAATATTGTTTAGAAAAAAGATTGGAAATTGGGAAATTTACTTTATAGCCACATGCATAGAACTTGTAAAATAAATGTAAGTTTTTAATTTGATAGACTTAAAATCATGGTTTACAAACATACATTAAAAAAACTTATAATGTTATATGGCCCCAAAGACTTGAATAACACCTCCAAATTATATGTTAATCCAAATAGGTGCAATGTTAAGGATAACCACTAGCAGCATCCAATGGAGATAAAGTGCGTGGAGTAGTTGAGTCACAATATGAGGTCACACTACATGTTGCTCGCACATTTTTGGTTCTTCAGGAGCTTGCAGAACTAATAGATACGTAGAAAAACATTGAATAAGTATATCATAATATCCAATAAATAAAAGAAAAGCAGTATAAACAGTGAGATAACCATTTTGATAAAGTCCAACGGGGTAAAAGCCCAAATCCAGTGACCACTAGGGGGCAGGAAACAGAACCCTCCCATGGGGGTGCATCCATATATACAGTATAGGAGACCTAATATAGAATGTATATATGGCAAATCGAGCATTGCATACTATAGTGTGAAAAAATAGATACTTACATAGTATGAAGGTATCTAAAAAGCACAGTATAAAAACAGCATACTCACCCTCTTCGTTTCTCCCAAGACCTCCTGCTCTCTAGCTCCCTCATCACCTCTTCCCGTATCCGCCTCCAGGACTTCTCCCAAGCCTCGCCCATCCTCAGGAATTCCCTACCCCAATCTGTAAGACTGTCTCTAAACGTATCCACTTTTAGGCAATCCCTGAAAACGTTCCTCTTCAGAGAAGCCTATCCTGCCTCCATCTAACAACTGCACTTCTATTTTGTTCATCAGCTCACCCACCCACAGCTATTACCTTTTTGCATAACTTGACCCTCCCTCCTAGATTGTAAACTCTAACAAACAGGGCTCTCTGATTCCTCCTGTATTGAATTGTATTATAATTGTACTGTCTGCCTTAATGTTGTAGAGTACTGCGCAAACTGTCGGCGCTATATAAATCCTGTATAGTAATAATAATAATAAAAACTGTGTATGCATGCAGGTCAAACAAGTTATCCCAATTATTCAAATAATGAAGTCTTTAAACAATAAAGAGAAAAATGTAATAGCAAGAAATGTATATATATATATATATATACACTACTGTTCAAAAGTTTGGGGTCACATTGAAATGTCCTTATTTTTGAAGGAAAAGCACTGTACTTTTCAATGAAGCTAACTTTAAACTAGTCCTAACTTTAAACAAATATACTCTATACATTGCTAATCTGGTAAATGACTATTCTAACTGCAAATGTCTAGTTTTTGGTGCAATATCTACATAGGTGTATAGAGGCCCATTTCCAGCAACTATCACTCCAGTGTTCTAATGGTACAATGTGTTTGCTCATTGGCTCAGAAGGCTAATTGATGATTAGCAAACCCTTGTGCAATCATGTTCACACATCTAAAAACAGTCTAGCTCCTTCCAGAAGCTACAAAACTGACCTTCCTGTGAGCAGATTGAGTTTCTGGAGCATCACATTTGTGGGGTCAATTAAACGCTCAAAATGGCCAGAAAAAGAGAACTTTCATCTGAAACTCGACAGTCTATTCTTGTTCTTAGAAATGAAGGCTATTCCATGCGAGAAATTGCAAAGAAATTGAAGATTTCCTACAACGGTGTGTACTACTCCCTTCAGAGGACAGCACAAACAGGCTCTAACCAGAGTAGAAAAAGAAGTGGGAGGCCGCGTTGCACAACTAAGCAAGAAGATAAGCACATTAGAGTCTCTAGTTTGAGAAACAGACGCCTCACAGGTCCCCAACTGGCATCTTCATTAAATAGTACACCAGTGTCAACATCTACAGTGAAGAGGCGGCTGCGGGATTTTGGGCTTCAGGGCAGAGTGGCAAAGAAAAAGCCATATCTGAGACTGGCCAATAAAAGAAAAAGATTAAGATGGGCAAAAGAACACAGACATTGGACAGAGGAAGACTGGAAAAAAGTGTTGTGGACGGATGAATCCAAGTTTGAGGTGTTTGGATCACAAAGAAGAACGTTTGTGAGACGCAGAACAAATGAAAAGATGCTGGAAGAATGCCTGACGCCATCTGTTAAGCATGGTGGAGGTAATGTGATGGTCTGGGGTTGCTTTGGTGCTGGTAAGGTGGGAGCTTTGTACAGGGTAAAAGGGATTCTGAATAAGGAAGGCTATCACTCCATTTTGCAACGCCATGCCATACCCAGTGGACAGCGCTTGATTGGAGCCAATTTCATCCTACAACAGGACAATGACCCTAAACACACCTCCAAATTGTGCAAGAACTATTTACAGCAGAAGCAGGCAGCTGGTATTCTATCGGTAATGGAGTGGCCAGCACAGTCACCAGATCTGAACCCCATTGAGCTGTTGTGGGAGCAGCTTGACCGCATGGTACGCCAGAAGTGCCCATCCAACCAATCCAACTTGTGGGAGCTGCTTCTAGAAGCGTGGGGTGCAATTTCTCCAGCTTACCTCAATAAATTAACAGCTAGAATGCCAAAGGTGTGCAATGCTGTAATTGCTGCAAAAGGAGGATTCTTTGACGAAAGCAAAGTTTGATGTAAAAACAATGTTATTTCAAATACAAATCATTATTTCTAACCTTGTCAATGTCTTGACTCTATTTTCTATTCATTTCACAACGTATGGTGGTGAATAAGTGTGACTTTTCATGGAAAACACAAAATTGTTTGGGTGACCCCAAACTTTTGAACGGTAGTGTATATGCGCCAAACAAGGCCATAATATCAGTATGTGTAAACAGAACATGGTCAGGCATGACATATAGCCGGCCATGAGCTGTAAGAGCACATTAGAGTGCTAGATATGTAAGAGATATAACAAAAGGGGCTTACCGAATGGCTAAAACAGGCCTATATCCAACACTATAAACAGCTGGTATACAAATATCCAGGACATATAATACAAAGCACACACTTTTGATAGAAGGCAGTCTATCACAGCAATATAAGCCAAAAAGTGTCACTGTTAGTAAAACCGGTGAGCAACACTGTCCAATAGTCAAATAGGGAGATCTATGGCTCAAGAAAAGCAGTACAAATAGAAAATAATAGGAAGCCAGAGCCATGTGTACTCTCCTGGATAGAGAGTGTAGCCTAACTGATCAGCCCAAAAGTAGCCCCATATGAATGTGTCCCGGCCAGGAATACGTCACCTCGACCGGAAGAGACGATACCTGGCCTGGCCACGGGCTACCGCACATGTGCCCCGTGAGACGTCGCTGACGTGGTGGCAAGCGGCCAATGAGGTGGCAGCAGAGGCGGAGTGGAAGGGCGAGAGGCCATCCCATGTTCTCCCACTAGAAATGCGTCACTCCAGCCGGAAGTGACTACGGTTGGGTAAACCACAAGTTGCAGCCCATGTGTCAGGAGAAATGGCCAATGGCGCAACAACAACCAGGAGAAGGCAGCAGGCCAACCAACGGCCCCACCGATCGCCGCATCCCCAGTCAAGGGGACGACAGGGTGAGCGGCGCTGCGTGGCCACACAGGAAAGGGCAAAAGGCCTCCATAATCCCACAGGGTCACAAGCACCACCTGGACAAAAAGAAAATGATATCAACATGCAGGTCATAATATAAGAACTATTAACCACTTGCCGCCCGCCCTATTACAAATAGACGGCGGCAAAGTGGTTTCATAATCCTAACCGGACGTCATATGACGTGATCAGGATTATGAGCCGCTGCGCGCCCCCGGGGGCGCGCATCGCGGCGATCGTTGTTGCGGGGTGTCAGTCTGACACCCGGCAACTACGATCTCGGTAAAGAGTCTCCGACGGAGACTCTTTACCACGTGATCAGCCGTGTCCAATCACGGCTGATCACAGTGTAAATGGGAAGAGCCGGTGATCGGCTTTTCCTCACTCGCGTCTGTCAGACGCGAGTAGAGGAGAGCCGATCGGCTGCTCCTCTGACAGGGGGGGTCTGTGCTGATCAATTATCAGCACAGCCCCCCCGAGGATGCCCACACTGGACCACCAGGGACGCCACCAGACCACCAGGGATGCCCAGCAGAGGTAATCCTCCCTAGACCACCAGGGATGCCAGTCAGGCACAATGGATGCCAATCAGTGCCCATAATGGATGGCAATCAGTGCCCACAATGGGCATCACTGATTGGCATGCATTATTGTTTGGCACTGATTGGCATCCATTAGTACAGTATAACACCTGTGCCGCTAATGAGTGCCCACCTGTGCCGCTAATGAGTGCCCACCTGTGCCGCCTATCAGTGCCCACCTGTGCCGCCTATCAGTGCCCACCCATGCCCATCTGTGCCGCCTACCAATGCCCATCTGTGCCGCCTACCCATGCCCATCTGTGCCGCCTACCAATGCCCATCTGTGCCGCCCATCCATGCCAATACGTGCCAGCTATCAGTGCCAATTTGTGCCACCTATCAGTGTCCATCCGTGTCGCCCATCCGTGTCGCCCATCCGTGTCGCCCATCCGTGTCGCCCATCAGTGCCGCCTATCAGTGCCGCCTATCAGTGTCCATCAATGCCACCTCATCAGTGCCACTTCATTGGTGCCCATCAGTGCCGCCTTATCAGTGCCCATCAGTGTAGCCCCATCAGTGCCTATCCGTGAAGGAGAAAACATACTTATTTACAAAGTTTTGAAACTGAAACAAAAAAAAAACTTTTTTTTTTTCAAAATTTTCGGTATTTTTTAATTTGTAGCACAAAAAATAAAAACCGCAGAGGTGATCAAATACCACCAAAAGAAAGCTCTATTTGTGGGAAAAAAATGATAAAAATTTCATTTGGGTACAGTGTAGCATGACCGCGCAATTGTCATTCAAAGTGCGACAGCGCTGAAAGCTCAAAATTGGTCTGGGCAGGAAGGTGTTTAAGTGCCCTGTATTGAAGTGGTTAAAGATGTAACAAAAACATCTCTTGTAAACATAGGTAAATAAAGATATAGCATAAATCCATAACCCTTAAAGCAGTTTAAAGCATATTATACATTAACCTAAATTAGATATGAAAGTCTCTCAATTTGTAGGTTTTCAGAAGAAGATTGATAGACAATTATAACAAGTATGGGATAAATGTTAGCCTGCATGTAAGGGGCGTCAAGCTTCAGCCAACGGTAAAGGTACTAAATAGATTAATGATCTAATAGACAATAGTCATGTTAACAAAATTTAAAAAGATTTAGTACCAAGACTGGGGCCAACAAACGGGTCCGCAATGCAAGGACCAGAGACAGATTAGACACACTTACAGTCTAAAGAAAAGTCTTGTAGGATTGCGTTTCATTTAATCCAGGGGGGTAGATGGCATTTAATCATTAAATCCAGAGGGTTTCTTTCTGGAGAATGAGTTTGTCCCACTCCCCCCCTCTTGGGTTTTTGGGGACGACGGCCAAGACAAAAAATGAGACAGAGGATGTATCTAATTTATGATAAAGATCCAGATGTCGACTGGTAGGGGTAAGCATTTTACCATAGCCTGAAGAATACACATGATCATTTATTCTCTGTCTCAGTTGTCTGTCCGTCTTCCCCACATAGAATGCCCCACATTTGCAGATCATAAGATACACCAGACCCTGTGTATCACATGCTGCAGAAAATTTAGGGTAAAAGATTTCACTATTAGGGAGTCTAAATCTCTGACCCGGGAAAACCCATGGGTAGAAAATATATCTCCCATATCGTGACGTGTCTAGGGGTTGTTCAGGGGTACAGAGTTTGTCCCCAGTGTAATGACTAGAAACAAGTTTATCCCGAAGTGATTTTGCTCGCCTAAAAGTTATTTCAGGGTATTGGCCAATATATTTGTTTAGAAGTGGGTCCTCTTGCAGAAGGTGCCAGTGGGTGGCCATAGCATTCCTAAATTCAGCATGGTGGGATGAAAATCTCATAATGAATTTAACTGTGGGATTCTTAGTTCTTTTTGTTTTAAGGAGCAATTCATTACATGTTTGACTTACTGCCTTATTATAGGCTTGTCGTAGTAAGGATTTGCAATATCCTGAAGAGTTTTGCCTGTTTTTGAAAGTCTGCTAGATGTGTACAATTTTGCCACAGTCTGATATATTGAGTATATGATATGCTTTGTATTAGAGCTGGTGGATGTGCACTTTCCACATGTAAAAGCATGTTATCGCTGTTGTATTGCTAAATAAATCAGTTCCTAGGTAGTTGTCCTTGTCTTTAAAGATAGTAAGATCAAGAAAAGTCATTTTCTGTCTGTCACAGTTGTACGTAAGTTTCAAATTGAATTGATTTTGGTTCAGCAATCTAATAAACTCAACCAATGAGTCCTTGGTGTTTATCCAAACGATGAAAACATTGTCAATATAACGAATCCAACATAGGATTTTGTTGGTAAAGTTATATATGAGATCGTTAGGAAAAAGCTTGCTCCCACCCCACCAGATACAGATTAGCGTATGCTGGTGCACAACAAGTGTCCATAGCCACGCTTTGTATCTGGAGTTAGCGGGAGTCCATAAAGCTTAACCAATTATGAGTAAGTATAAACCTCAGAAGTTTCAAAATAAATTCATAAAATTTTCAACAATGGTGATCCTCTTCATAGAGGAAGGTACGGATTGTCCCAACCCCATGCTCATCCGGGATGCTGGAGAACAATGTCTCCACATCCAAAGTCATGAGCAGGGCGTCGGGAGGAACCACTGGGAATTAGATAGAATATTAAAAAAACATAGTTTCAGGATTGGATCTAGTCATTAGTACAACATTCCCGCCTTTATCTGCAGCCTTTACTACTGGATCAGGGTGGTTCGATAATTTTAGAATAGTTTGTCACTGTGGCTGTGTTAAATTGCTCTCTTTGGAAGTGGCATCAAGCCGATTGATATTGCTAACCACATTCCATAGAAAGGCCCAGGCCTGGGGATTAGTAGTGAGATTTGGAAAAAAAAATTGATTTTAATTTAAACTTGTTTGGGGAAAGTGATGGTGTAACACATGCTAAAGTGTTAGAAGTGGAAATGCCCTCATTTTCATCCAGTAATAATATGAGATCCCGGAGGGCTCTAAAGTCCTCCATCTTAAAATGTTTAATACTATCCGAGAACTCTCATTCTTGTTTGGACCATGTACCGTCCTTATCGAACATAAACTTGTATGTAACATTTCTTTTTTTTTCAATTAGTTTTTATTGAAGTTTTATGAGAAAAGAATTACAAAAACATTTAGAGAAAGAAAGCAAAAATATATAACAGTAAAATAAAAAGGATACAGAAGTATGCAATCAGTGTTATGTAAATTAGGTACATTTCTCTTTTGAATCACTCAGTAATAAGTGAGCAGGAACATAACGGTACTCTGCATAAACTTTCGTTGACTAGTTAGCACTTATATTCATTCATAGCCACACTATGTATTCTGTACACAAACCGCTCAGGCCGAGTCTATTCCCAGACCCTAGATAGAGTGTGTACCAGGTAGGTATAAAAGTTACTCTGAAAGGAAAAGTTAGAAGTGGGAGAGGGGGTCTCATGGTCCGGTCAACTCGCTCCCACCCTAGTGGGATCTATTTTAGGGCCTGCGTCCACAGAGGGTTCCCATCTAGGTTTTGTACTAATTTGTCCACACTTTCCACTTCTCCACTAACTTCTTTCTGTTACCATTCCTACTAGCAATTAGGGTCTCATATACAAAGTGGGTTTGGGTAGTCGCAAGAACTTCAGAGACACTTGGGGCTGTATCAGATTTCCAATGTTTTGCTATACGTCTGCAAGCAACCAGGAGTATATGTGTAATCACTACTCTGCAATCTGGAGGGAAGCCATTGATTCCAATATTTAGTATATCTAGGGTTGGATTAGGCCGTGATATGTTGCCCGTGATACTGGAAATGGTGCGGAATATAGAATTCCAAAAGCTGGTTAGATTTCTACAACTCCAGAACATGTGGAGTAAATTTCCTATGTCCCCACAATTTCTCCAGCACATCGGGGATCCCTGGTGGCCAAACCCGGAGATCCTTTAAGGTGTGAGATACCATCTCAAGGCGATTTTTTGCGATAGTTCCCAGTGGTTAATGGATTTAGAGGACTTGTAGATCGATTGAAAGGCCTCCCTCCACTGCAGGGGTGTGAATGTGGCATTTAGATCCCTTTCCCAGCTCACATAAGGATGGATAAGTCCATCTTATTTTGAAATAGATTATAAAAAAGGGAAATTCCGCCCGGGAGAGGGAGGCAGCATTATAATACCGCCATGCCTCTCCCGGGAGGACCACTCGGTGAGATCCAATAGATCCCAAAAAGTGTAGAATTTGGTAATGTTTGTACTTATCTGAGGGTAAAAGATCATACTGGTTCTGGAGCCTGTGAAACTCAATAGGGTTAGTTTTTTCGTAAAGATCGGTAAGGAACTGGATCCCCTTGTCATGCCATTTACCTATGGAAAGATTTGGGATAGTATGCAGGAGGGTCATTATGTGTATGGGGACTTCCACTCCGCCCTTCTCATCTGGGGCTAGTTTTTGGAGGGTTCTCCATGCTGCTATCGAGGCTTGGATGGTGAGTGGGAGTTTATGTATATGGTATGGTTTTAGAGCATCCAAGAGAAGGAATGACTTTAAATTGTTAGCCGGGCACAGAGCCTTCTCAAATTCTACCCAGGGTGCTGCTGATGTAGGGATAAGCCATCCTTTAAGTTGTGTAAGAATAGAAACCCTATAGTAGTCCTGAATATCTACTAAACCCATTCCTTCCGCTACTCTATTTTTTACTAGTAAGGCTTTTGCACAACGTGGTCATTTGGGTCCCCAAATAACCTGTTTAAATAGCGAGTTTAGGGGTCGGAATTGTGAGTTCTTAAGGGGAATTGGGAGTGTTCGGAATAGATAAAGAATTTGCGGCAGAATTATCATTTTGAAAGTAGCCAGTCGACCCGACCAAGTCAGCTCTGTTTTAGTTAGCTTGTCAGCTTCCTTTCTGAGTTTCACTAGCAGGGATGAGAAGTTCGTAGAGGCTAGTTGTTGTAAGGCCGCGTACACACGGGCGGATTGTCTGCCCAACTTAGTCCGCTGAACCGTGTTTCAGCGGACAATCCGCTCGTGTGTGGGCTTCAGCGGACTTTTTCAGCCGACAGTCTGACGGACTTTGTCTTTCGGAATTTCCGTAATTTTGTCCGCTGAAACTTGGTTTTGTCCGTCCAAACTTGGTTTCAGCGGACAGTCCGCTCGTGTGTAGGCAAGTTGGACGGACTAAGTATGGCGCATGCTCAGAAAGGATTTACACGGCCGAAGGTTGCATTGCAGTGTATTGGACGTCGTTTTTCTAGTCCCGTCGTACGTGCTGTACACGTCACCGCGCAAGTTTTCAGCGGACTGTCTGTTCATCGTGTGTGGTCGAGTCCGTTCATTCAAAATTTGGACAGACTGTCTGTCGGATTGTCTGACGAACTTAGTTGGGCAGACAATCCGCCCGTGTGTACGCGGCCTTAGTCAGCTGTCAATTTGATACCAAGATATGAAATATAATCTCTGCTCCAGCTGTAGGGGAACTCCTTCTGCAATTTGTTCTTGAGAGGGGGAGGGATACCCAGCGCCAAAATCAATGATTTTGTGGAGTTCACCTTATAGTAGGAGATCTTACTGAACTCCACTAGTTTGTTGTGTACCTGCCGTGGAGAGGTGCCTGGAGCTATCAGAAACATAATTCTGTCATCTGCAAATAGATTTAAGACATGGGTCCTACCCTGCACATTGAAACCAGTGATGGCGAGGTCTGTTCTCACCCTCTCCGCCAGTGGCTCAATGAGGGGGTTAAAAATAGAGGGCGACAGGGGGCATCCCTGTCTCGTGCCATTCGATATTGTAAAGGTGGTATAGAGCATATTGGACGTGTAGACCTGTGCACAGGGTGACGAATAGAGTACCAGGATGGCTGAGAGAATAGGACCCGAGAAACTGAACTTCTGCAAGACCTGCCTCATATAGCCCCAATGTATCCTGTCGAACGGCTTCTCCGCATCCAAAGAGAGGAGCAGAGAAGGCGCCCGACAGGCCTTCGCGTATTAAATAATGTTGATGACTCTTCTCGTGGCATCAGAGGCCTGCCTACCCTAGAATTGGAAAGAGCTAGTACCTTGGTGTAAACCTTGACATCCGTGTTGAGGAGTGAAATTGGCCTGAAATTGGCTGGGGATGTGGGTTCTTTACCAGGCCTCGGAATCGTGACCACATAAGCTTTAAGAATCTCCATAGGAAAGGAGGCAGAGGACACAGCTGTCGCATAATCCTTCTGCAAATGTGTGGCTAGTTGGTCTTGAAAGACTTTGTAATAGTAATTTGGGAGGCCGTCCGGGCCAGCGGACTTTCTCAATGGAAGTGTCTTTATGACTCTTTTGATCTCAAGCTCCTTGACAGGGGAGTTCAGGCTGGAGGGACGGGAGTTGAATCTTATCTAGGAAGGCTTGTATGGCCTCACCCATTGGATGGGGGATGTTGGGGTCTTTATCTAAGTTATATAGTGATGCGTAGTAGTTGGCGAATGAGTCAGCGATTTCTTGTGGGTTAAATATTTTTTGTTATCTGGAAGCTGTGTTAGATATGGTATTTTAAATTTAGTTCTAACTCCTCTGAGCCTTTGAGCCAGGAACTTACCAGCCCGATTCCCTGAAGAATAATGAGACATTTGTAGTGAACAGATATGTTTATCGTACTGTTCAATTAATAGGAGCCTGAGATCTAAGCAAGCTTGGGAAAGTTTTTAAGCTGTTTGGGAGGTGGCATTCGTCTTATTAAGAGACTCAAGGGTTTTGATAGTGTCAAGCAATTGATTGACTCTTTGTGTCCTCCGCCTCTTCTCCCCCGCACATATCTTAATCGTCACCCCTCTAATAAACGCCTTATGCGTGCGCCATAACACCATCGGGTTATCTACCGAACCCTCATTGCAAGAGAAAAACTATACCAGATGACTCTGAATATTTGTGGCATGCGTAGGCATTTGGAAGATACAAGAGTTGGCTCTCCAGATATACGCAGGATTGGGGATGTGCCCCTCCACCACAGTAATAGAGACCGGAGCGTGGTCGGACCACGAGATATTATGTATGGTGGAGGAGGACAGAGCCTGCAACAGAAGCTTATCAACCGATATCAAGTCTATTCTAGAATACGAGTTATGTCTGGAGGAATGGTAGGTATAGTCACATTCATTGGCATGTTGACACCTCCACACATCATAAACGTCTGCTGCATGCAGAAATGGTTGTAGTTTAGGAGGGGGTCATTTAGCCGCAGTGGTAGTATCCAAGGCATAGTCTGGTGAGATATTGTGGTCGCCACAAATCAGCAATGCTCCCCATCGGATGGAGGTGATTTTCCTGTAAAGCCTTTGTAGAAAATGAATTTGGTGGGCATTGGGCGCGTAGAGATTTACCAAGGTATAGGGTCTATTACTGAGATCCCCTAGAACAATTAGGAAGTGACCGGCAGGGTCAAAGTGTACTTCCTTCAAGGTGAAGGTCACTGTATCTTTAATAGCAATAAGCACCCCTCTTTGCTTTTTAGGTGCGCAGGCCAAGAAGATGTGCGGAAAGTTTTTATGTTGGAATCGTGGCACATTCTTAGCCTCAAAATTAGTTTCCTGGATACAAAGCACGTCTGCCCAGAGCTTCAGCGCTTCCATCCAGGCAGAGGAGCGCTTTGCTGGATGGTTCAGTCCATTAGCATTAATGGACACATTAAAAGTCATGGCTAGGGGTTAGAAACTGATACTCACAGCACCTGGGGTGGTGTCCTCCAATGTTCCTTGTCAAGTTACTGCATCCAAGTAGTTGTGTCCTTCCGTCACCTTGGGCATTCATAACCAGGTGATTGAGGTGTCGACCAGACCATGAGAGAAAAGGGTGGGAGGAAAGGGAATAAAGGGCTATGTTCAAGTCCAGGAGAAAAAAACAGTGCAATAAAAAAATTTGATTCAACATGAATCTGAGGACAGAACAGCCATCCATTACTACAGGGGGGAGGGGGGGAGAAGGAAGACACTTAGTGCTCCATATTGCAACTGGGACATCATGGTTTATCAATGTTTCCACATACCAAACAAATGCAGTTAGCATGTGTATTTAAAGGTTTCACTTTTTGTTTTTTTTCTTCTTTTTATGAGACACCATTTGCCAGATGACCTGGGGATGTGCAGCAACCTTAGGTGAGGATTCCTCCACTGTCTGTGCAGGTAGAATGTCTAAGGATTGCAGAAGATCCAAGCCCTCCTCAATGTTAGTTACAACAGTGGTGATTTCTTCATGGGTGACAATTAACTTTACTGGATATCCCCATCTGTATGGGATGTTATGGTTTCTCAACGCTTTTGTCATGCTTTTGTCACAGATACTAGAGACTTTCGCTTCTGCATCGTAAATTGCAAAAGATCAGAAAACATTTGAATGTGGGCGAATTTCTGTGGCGGTGTTGCTGCTTGCGAAACGCCATCATAAGTCGCTCTTTGGTTTGATAAAAATGTACCCTCATTAGGACATCTCGGGGTATATTGTCGGGGAGGTGCGATGGTTTAGGCAATCTATGTATGCGATGCACCTGCATCTCAGATTCATTCATGGAAGGTAGATACTCTATCACAAGCTCTCTGGCAAATTGTTGGAGTTGCGCAGGGAGGATCGTTTCTGGGACACCTCTGACACCTCTGATCTTAATGTTTTTCCTCCTTGGCCTGTCTTCTAGGTATGCGACTTTATTTTTTAGCCATCATCTTGCTCATTATGGGCGTCTATCAGTGTGTTATGCGAGGCTGCAAATTCCCCCATTTTAGTCTCTGTGTGCTCAACTCTGCCTCCTATTTCTCCCACTTCTGTTTTAAAACTGCTGACACACTTTAGCATGTCCGCATGAATGGAGGTGCGGAGAGAGAGCAGCATGGTGTCTGATACCGGCTTATCGTTAGGCATTAAAAGGATCCACTAGCTCCCTTGTATCCTCTAATGACTCTTGCTCTGTGCTCACCTGTCTGTAGTCTTCAGCCATCCATGGACTTCACAGGGCTGCAGGAGTTCGGTGTGGAGGCCTCAGGAGAGTGGCCTGTCGCTGTAGTAGGCCCCTCTGGGCTTGACGTCTTTCTTTTTGCGGGACATACCGCTAGCCTCAGCGGGTTCGTAGGTCGCGAGCTGTGTGAGTAGTTTAGCGTGGTGTCGCTTTGATGTCGCTTGGGACCCATTGCTGGAGCGGAGCTCTCGCCTCAAGCCTCCATCCACTAGCGTGCGGTAGCCACGCCCCGCTTGTATGTAGCATTTCTAATGAACATGTGGACATCTTTAATTACTTCGTATTTATCTATCTTTTGGGAAGGACAAACGCTTAAACCATATTTGAGCACATCTAATTCTTGCCTTGTGAATTGATAGGGAGTGAGGTTAAGTATATCTAATTCTACATTTGGGACAGGTGAGTCCTGAGTGCAGACAAATTTCGAATTTGTGTACTAGTCTTGTTAATGTGAGGATCAAGAGTACTCTACTTTTTAAACATGTGTAGTTCTACTGCAGGAGACAAGTTAGGTGTAGCTTGCGAATTGGATGTATTTGAGTGTGATGTGATATCCATGGATCCAGGTGAAAATAGAGTACTAGTAAGTACTGTGCCTGATGTATTTGGTTTGTGGGGCACAGATGGAGTGTTCTGCATCTGAGTTTGTGTGTTTGTGTGTTTAATATTTGTAGTGCTTTTAAGGCAGTGGGCCCCATATATTTGGTTTGTGACATATTCCCAACACCATTATCAGAAGTGACGCCATGACTAATAGAATATTGTTTAATTGTTTAAGAAAAAAATGTGCGTCTGCTTCTTTCAATTTTTTTTGTCAATACAGTCTACAACAGACCTTTACTCATCCATGAGTTCTGTTAAAGTGTTACTAAACCCAGAAAGTGCATTCATTATATCTGGTCTCCCACAGTACACAGAACATAGAAATGCAATTATTTTAGTAAATATAAACTGATAAATACCTTTTCTCATCAGTGGTATATAGCAGCCTGGTGACTTTTATCACTTCCTAGTACAGCTTATCAGAGGAGTTTCATTCCCCCCTGGCCCTCTGTCTGAACAGTGCTGATTGACCCTCTGCTGATTACATGCACTCTCCCAAGAAAAAAAAAAACTCTCTAGCAATATACACCAAACTGAAAACCGAACATGTGCCGCCCGTCCCCTGGATCTGTAACAATAAGGTTACTTTTTGGAGACAGTGGAAGAAGAGGGGGATTAGAGAGACAGGATCAAACACCCTTATACACAAAGGATTAAATCCTTAGGTTCCACAGTGAGTATAACAAACATGTTTTACTGCATATACAGACTGATTTTACAATTGTGGGTTTAGTAACACTTTAATTGAAATTGAAAAGGATAAGTGAAACTCATTCTCAACAACCTTTGCAAAGTTGCAGGCTAACATATATAGTTAAAAAGATACTAAACCTTTGATTTTGTTTTTTTAAATAAAAAAGTTGGTATATTTACCTGCTCTGTGCAAGGATAGTGCACAGAGCAATGATTTACCTTCTCTTTTTTAGTCTTCTGCTGGCGTTGTCTGTACTTCCTCTTCTTTAAGTGCCCCCTTATCAAGCTGGGTGCTGAGGGGCATGCTCCCAAGTCATGACCGTTGACCACGCCTGCTACTCACTCGCTCCTAACAAAATTTGACTGACAGTAGCAGGAGCCAATGTCTCTTTCTGCTATCAGTGTAGCCTATGAGAAGAGGAAGAGAGAGCTGCTGTATAAATATAAAAATATAATCCAATCATTCACTCAGCATTTACTCAAAAGTGAGATGTCAGTTGTAGAGTAAATATACTTTGGAAGAATTTTGTTATCTCTGTTAAATAAAGCCTCGTATACACGGTCAGATTTTCCGCAGACAAAACCTCCCATTTTTGTCCGAAGGGCATTGGCTAGGAACTTGTCTTGCATAGAAACAGCAAGGAATTGTTGGCCAACAAACATGAACGTAGTGACGTATTACGTGGTATTTCAGCTCTTTGACACCACCCTTTGGGCTCCTTCTGCTAATTTCCTGTTAGTAGAAGTTTGGTGAGTGTTGATTCATGCTTTTCATTTTGCACTTTTCATTTTGCACTTAGCAGTTTGTTTCTAAATGGCCGTTCGTCAACCAGCCATGCGGAATCAGAGGAGATAACGTGTTATTTATTATTGGCCTTGGAGTTATTGCTTTGACCCAAGTCCAGTCCAGGAACAGGAGGAGGAAGATTTCTTGGACCAAAAATTGGTTGCTTTATTAATCGTGACCAATTATATCATATGCCTTTGCTGCAGGAGCTCCAGGAGAATAATCGGGATGATTTTTGATATTATCTCTGGCATTGTTGACCTCCTATATGTAAAATTTACAAGGGACACCAACATAGTTGTATCTTTGATCTTAAAAACTATGAGATAATGGTGTTGTGGCAACTTGCACCAAAAAAAAAAAAAACAAGCATAATAATATTATTCTTGATATCACTAGAAAAAAAAGCCTTTGGAAATGTTTTTGCCGTAACTCCATCAGTATCACAAGCAAAGCAGCTTCAATTGTATCCCATTAAAGAAGAAGAGAATGTGTGCTGCATTTTTAATTAGCATTTTTAATTTTCATGATTTGCCGTGCCACGAATGTTAATTCTCCATTATGAACGCTAGTTTACAAGACCGACTGCTTCCAGCTCATCCTTATTTGTACTTTGGACTTTTGTCCAACGGACCTGTGTATACGCTTGGAAAATACAACAACAGACGTTTGTCCATGGAAAATGTTAAAGAGGAAGTAAACCCTGATGGGTTTACTTCCTCTTTGATTCCCTGCAAAGGTAAAGCATAATGGACTACTATGCATCTTATAGTAGTCCATTATGTGTCACTTACCTGACACAGGAGCCAGCGAATTGTCACCGTCCATCTTCTTGGTGGGTCCGGAGCATCCATCTTCTTGGTGGGTCTCGCTGCTCCGCCACTGTCATTCGGCGAAGCCGCGATGATGTCACTCCCGCGCATGCACACGGGAGCCGCCACTCGCGTCATATCACAGTTGACAGCGGCGTGCTCAGTGCGCCTGCACGCCGCTGTCTATGGCGCATGCGCCGTAGACAGCGTGCCTGTCTTTCGGCAAATATCTCCTAAACCGTGTAGGTTTAGGAGATATTTCTTGGACCTACAGGTAAGCCTAGATTAAGGCTTATCTGTAGGTCAAAGTTGGTTGTAAGGGTTTAAACCACTTTAAAGCCTGCTATCCAACATTTGTCCGTGGAAAATCCGTCAACAATTGTCTGATGGAGCATACAAATGGTTGGATTTTCCGCCAACAGCCTGTCATCACACAATTACCGTCAGAAAATCTGATTGTGTGTACAAGGCTTTATTCAAAAAATATTTGTTGATCATTCCAGAAATCATAGTGAGCTGATACCTTCCTGTAATTCTCTCTGAACATCGTGAATGAATGAAATTAACATAGTTGTCTATACCATGGACAAACAGTAATTTAGTGCTATTATAAGTGTTATTGATTTAAAAAGGGTAAAGTCAGCCAGCTGCTCTGCCCTTCCTTCCATAATACCCATGTACTATTCCCTGCCTGTGGTTAAGCCAATCTTGAAATCACTAGACATGTGCATTCATTATCGTCCGAATGCATTTTCGTCTGAATTTCGGGGATCGTTTTGAGTTAGTTTTAACAAAACAATAACGAACGTGCAGAATCCAAAATCCGAAAGATCCAAAATAAAAAAAAATGCTTTATTTTCATATCCATTATATTTTCGTATTGTTGCGATAACAGTTTGATATAGATGGATAGAAGATTCAACATGACGTTGACAATAGAGGTCTGTGTCTATCGAACCTACGGTCAATTGTGTCTAGCCTAACTTTATTAGTCCAGGATTATTCTACATAGAGAAAAACATTTGACAGTATAGAGACAATAGTAAAAGAGCTGTTAGTGGTCGCTGCTGGAATGGGTAGGGGAAGTAAAATGATGATGATGAATGTTATTGGCTGATTGTAACTAAACAGGAGGAGCAGTAAAATAGCTAGAACTTAAGTACACACGTACAGTCAACTTTTCTAATGTTGTTTGACTAGTAATATTAATTAATAATTATATCATTGTTTCTAGTCAAGCCACATTATAATTCTACTATAGCTTGTGGGTGGAGCATTTAACCGGAAATGTACAATTGCAGCGTTGTACAGTTTAGCTGCTTTGTCAAAACTTCTTAGAGCATCCGACAGACACCATAAGCCTTCAATTGACAGATTCTACCTTAATTAATTCAGATTTTCATACAAATGCATTTTTTAACTAAGCAAAATAAATTAAAACAAATTTTGGGAGTAACTAAATAAATGTATTTTTCGGACGAAACTGAAATTCCGAAACAAAATATTTCAGTGTGCACATGTCTAGCAATCACTACATCATTTTAAAAACTTTTTAATTGCAATAAGTTTTTATTGAAAATTTTAACATATGGTAACAGAGATATACCTACATACATGGTGAAGCAAAATTTCACTTACAGTATAAATATGAAGCACATAATACACGCACAGGATATATAATGTAGAGAAGGTATCTAAGAGCAGAAGTACATCATAGCTGGTCTATCAGAGCTATAGGCAGAAGATAATAATAAGGATATCCTATATATCTAGTCTGTTCCCCGGTGTGGAGAAGAGAAGAGGCCCACCCTCCGGCACCCCTAATGGGTACTCACTGTGCTCAGAGGGGGAAGACCTCCACCCACCCCGGAGACATTAAACAAATCAAGTGATATCCACTGCACTGTATCCGGGTAGGCGTAATATGGCTTGTAGGTAAAATAAGAATATAGAGCGGGTGAAGAGCACCCATGATTTCAACGAGTATAGAGTAAAACAAAGATGGAAGAAATGAAGAATAGAAGAGAACAAAAAGGCAGTAAAGTAGTAGAACAAAAATAAAGAAAGAAAAGAAAGACTTGAGTTTTGGAGTTTTAACACAGATGACCTCGTGATCCTTCACATGTCTAAGTTATTGTAACTCTACAATCATATCAGTTTAGAATTAGTAAACCAGTCAGTCCACCTTTCCCAATTAGCTCTGGCCACGCCAAGCCTGCCTTGGGTTGAAGCAAACAGGGTTTCATACATAGCATGTGTGTTGGTAGTCATGACAATTTCCCCGAACGTGGGTGCGTTAAGATCTTTCCAGTGACGCGTTAAGGCCAGTTTGGTGCTCAGTATAATATGGGAAACAATCGTTCTGGCTGGTTGGGGTATTTGATCAATGTTTAGAAATAAGATGGCCAGTGCTGGGTCAGCCGGAATGGGAAATTGTGCTATTTGTGAGCACAAGTGAAACACCCTATTCCAAAGTGTCCGTATTTTAGGACACTCCCAAAGGATATGGTACAAGGTGCCGGGGTGTTGACATTGTCTCCAACAAAGTGGAGATGCAGTGGGGGCAAATTTGGATATCTTATAGGGAGTAATGTACCAACGACGTAGTATTTTTTGCGTCAGTTCCCAAAGGTTGATGCATTTGGTGGATGCGTAAGCTACTTTCAGCGCGGCTCTCCATTGGGCTTCTGTAAATGTTTTCCCCAAGTCCTTTTCCCAAGCATGAATGTTGGAAGTTTTGCGGAATGTTAGTTTGTCGTTGAGGGTGTTATAAAAAAGAGATATCCCCTTTAGATTAGTAGAGGGTTTAGTAAGGTATAAAGCAATCCTCCAGGGGAGTTGTATATCTGGGATATTGTAAGATTGGAAAAGATGCTTTATTTGGATGTATCTATAACTATCCAAATCTGCTAGGCCGTATTCAATTTGTAATGTGCGAAATGTTTTCATTGCTGTCATAAGATCCTCAATGTGTTTTATACCTTTTGCTTGCCAATGAGATATTTGCAGGTCGGGAATAAGTACACTGAGACTGCCAAGAGGGATTTTTAAAGTAGAAATAGGGGCGGTAAAAGTTTGCGCAAGGAGTACCCTCCAAGCTCGTAAAGATGCCACTATAGAGGGGGCCAAATTGGCAAGGTCGGGAGCATTGGCTACGTGGGTCAGTAAATAGTTGTACAGGCTAGAGTTGGGGATTTGATTTTCCTCAAGATCCTGCCATCGCGTGGGGGGTGAGTCAGGGAACCACGTCCTCAATTGGGCTAGTATGGAAGCTATGTAGTAATCATAGATCTGTATGTTGCCCACTCCCCCTGCTGTTCTCGCGGTCAGTGAGTCTTTGAAGGCCCACCTGGCCCTTTTCCCTCTCCATAGAAACTTGTTTATTATTGCTTGTACTTCAGTAAAGTATTTACTGGGGACAGGGATGGGAAGGGACCTGAACAGATAGAGTAGTTGGGGCAAAACTATCATCTTTACTGCTGCCAATCTACCTGACCAGATGAGTTCTGTTTTATCAAGGGCTTGCAGTTTAGATGGTAAGGATTTAAGAAGGGGGATATAATTATTGGTGTATAATTCCCCGGATGTGGGGGTCAAGGTGATTCCCAAATACTCTATGCCTTTCTCACTCCACCTATAGGGGAACCGTGCGCTAAGTCTCGACTGCATATCCTTGTCTACGCCCATGCCCAAGATATAAGACTTGTTCTCATTAACCTTATAATAAGACAACGTGGTAAATAGTCTCAGAGTGTCGTGTACCGAAGCCAAAGACTTTTCAGGGTTCGTGAGCATCAAGATAATGTCATCAGCGAACAGGCTTATCGTGTGTTCAGATGTTCGAGTTTTGAATCCAGTGATATTGGGGTGGGATCTTATATGTTCCGCCAGGGGTTCTAAAATTAAATTAAAGATCAAAGGGGAGAGTGGACATCCCTGGCGCGTTCCATTTGATATTGGGAAGGGGGCAGAAAGTACACCCGAGGTGTATACTTTCGCTGAGGGATTCGAGTAGAGGGCCGTTATAGCCGAAAGGATCATACCAGAGAATCCAAATTTGGTTAAGACTGCTTTCATATATCCCCAGTGGACCCTGTCGAAGGCCTTCTCCGCGTCCAACGCAAGGAGCAGAGAAGGCCCCCGCCCAGCGCCAGCCAGATGGATGATATTGGTCAGCCTCCTCGTAGCATCTGAGGTTTGTCGTCCTTTTGTAAACCCAGTTTGGTCGGGATGTATTAAACAGGGCAGAATATTTACTAGCCGGTTTGCTATAAGTTTGGCATAGACTTTCACGTCCGTGTTTAGTAAGGATATAGGACGGAAATTGGCTGGTGTATCAGGGGTCTTACCTGGCTTCGGTAAAGTCACTATGATTGCACTCAACATTTCGTGTGGGAAGGAAGAGGAAGCGGCGGCAGCGTTAAACACTTCTGTCAAACAAGGCAGTAAATACGTTTTAAACGTCTTATAGTAGTCTCCGGAAAAACCGTCAGGACCGGGGGATTTAGACCCAGGAAGTGAGTCAATAACTTTGAGGATTTCGTCAGACGTAAAAGGTGTATTAAGTTGTTCCACGTGCTGTGAGGATAGAGTAGGCAAGGATAGCTGTTGTAAAAAGTCATTAATCAAGGAGGGTGAGGGCTGAGTAGTGGTAGAGTCGTCTTTTAAGTTATATAAGGAACCGTAATAGTCGCTAAATGCGTCTGCAATATCTCGTGGGCGTAACATCTTGTGTTTACTAGTGGGGTGAAGGATGTAAGGAATTTTTGATTTCAGTCTATGACCTTTAAGTCGGTATGCAAGTAGTTTTCCTGCTCTGTTGCCCTGAGTGTAATATGTCATTTTTAGTCTTTTTGTTTGTTTTTCAAAAGAGTCCAGTAAAAGGAGCCTCAGGTCGTGTCTCAGTCTGTGGAGCTGTTCAGTCAAAGATTGGGAAGTGGCCCGTTTGTTTTGTGATTCTAAATCACGAATTTTGTTAGTAATGTCACGTATCTTCTGCTGCCTCCGTCTCCTCTCCCCCGCTCCCAGTTTAATAAAAATCCCCCGAATGTATGCCTTATGGGCATTCCAGAGCACAAATTTATTAGGCATCGAGGGCCCGTTGAGGGAGAAAAATTCCCCCAAATGGTCCTCGATATACGAACTACATTCAGGCAGTTGCATAATGTATGAGTTCGCCCTCCAAAGAGGGATTGATTCAAATGTAGAAGAGTTTTTCAGAGACAGCGTGATAGACGCGTGGTCAGACCACGTGATGGTGTTGATAGATGCCGATAGTGCCTTAGATAATGTGTGTTGATCGACCAAAAACAAATCTATTCGCGAGTATGTGTGGTGAGGGGCAGAAAAAAAAGTGAAGTCTCGCTCCGTTGTATGCAAACATCTCCATACGTCATAAACATCCTCGCTATGCAGTGTGCTGCCCAGAGATAGGGGTACGCGTTTGGACGTGGAGGTAGTGTCAATGGACGTGTCAGGTACAATATTAAAGTCACCACAGATTACCATCGATCCTTGGCCATGTTTCCGAGCCTTCTTCATAATTTTGTGAAAGAAACCAACTTGACGGGTATTGGGGGCGTAGACATTTACAATGGTGTAAGTCGTTTGATTTATATCACATATCACAATCAAGTAGCGACCCTGAGGATCAGCAATTGCCGTATGTAAATTAAAAAGGACAGAGTCTCTGATTGCTATCATTACCCCTTTCGTTTTAGAAGTGGCATTTGCGAAAAACGTGTGTGGGAAGTTCTTATGTTTACAGACAGGCGCTGCATGTTGGCAGAAATGGGTTTCCTGGGCGCAGAGGATGTCTGACCCAGTAGATAACGCTTCTTTCCACATAGACTTCCTTTTCATAGGGTGGTTGAGTCCTTTAGTATTAATAGATAAGAAGTTAATGGCCATGGGAGTATTCGGGGGATGAAAGTGTGATATGTGCTGTATACATAAAAAGAGAATAGAAGACGTCTTCTAGAGGTGTTAGCATGTGTAAAATGACCACTCCATGGGGAAGGTACTCACAGTTAGGCCGAGATTGAGTGTGGTCTGTAAACCGCTTTTGAAGTTGGTCTTGCAAGCTGTTGTCCGTACGATGAACAGGTGGTCTTAAGGTGAATTGCCGGGTTTGCAGGGACTGGTAAAACTCCAGGAAAAGAGAAAATGCATGAAAAGTAATTGAGTGAAAAAAAAAGAAGAAAATCCAACTTGTATAAACATAACTAAAATATTGAAAGAAAGAGAGCATGATAAGCTCTAACATAGAACCAAGACACCCCTCTAGGGGGAAGGGGTGAGTCGTAAGCAACCGAGTGTTGCTCAGGTAATTCGGGGTAACAGTTCAGGCCCAACGAACGACCTGCCTCCCCAACTAGAGGAGAAGGGACCCCGTTGGTGTACAATCAAACTTGTGAGTTGGCGTTTCGCGGTGTCGCTGACTTCCAGTCCGGGCTGAGCGTCCGACGATTGGAGGCGTCTGCATTGTTGTCCTTAGGATCAGGGAGAATCTTCCATTCTTTTAGTAAGGTAATGCCTTTGTCCAAGGAGTCTATGACAAACGAGCGTTCCTGATGTGTGATCGTAATTTTGGTAGGATACCCCCAACGATAGGGGATTTGATGGTTGCGCAAAACTTTCGTGATCGTATTTAGATTTCTTCGTTTTTGAAGCGTATGCTGGGACAGGTCAGCATAGAACTGAAGGTGTTGGTATTGAGGAGGGAGCTGCTCTTGCTTACGAACGTACTGCATCAGTTGTTCCTTTGAGTAATAGAAATGCATACGAAGAATCACATCCCTGGGGATTTTGTCTGGGAGATACGAAGGTTTTGGTAGTCGGTGTATCCGGTCGATAGACAGTTCAATGGCTGAAAGATTGGGTAGTAAAGAGGTGAACAGGTCGGTAGCATAGGAGCGCAAATCCGAGGCTTGGACGGATTCGGGAATTCCTCTAATCTTGAGGTTGTTCCTCCTGGACCTGTCCTCAATATCGGCCAGCTTATCTCTAACCCATGTGGACTCCCCTTCTTGCAGATCGTGCGCATCTACCAAGTCATTTATGGTGGAAGCAAATTCCCCCATCTTGCCTTCCAAATGATCAACCCTGTCTTCCACCTTTCTCACAGCTCCACTGAGTCTATTCATGCAGCCCATCAAGTCAGCTTGGAGCGTGCTCCGCAGGGAGACCAGCATGTCCTTCAGTACCGTATCCAGCACTGGTTGATTGGTAGTAGGATAATTGGAAATAGAGTCATGGAGTTCCCTGGTGTCATCCTCAGAGTCTGCAGCCGGGCTCAGCGCGGGACTGCATCCAGAGCCATCCAGCTTCAATTTCACTTTAGCTGGGCTCCCCGAGGGAGAGGATGCCGGTGGGGAAGCCTGGTCGCTGTAGGAGTCTATATTGTTAGGGGATGAGGTATTTGTGGGCAGTTTTAGTTTATGCTTTGCAGTCAGTGGAGAAGGGTGGTCGGCGCCATCTTGCTTACCTTGATGGCGCGGTTGGAGGAAGAAATCCGTGAGCCGCTGGGGCTTCGATGAGCCTTTTCGCTTGCCCATCATGCTCACCAGGTGTGCCCCTCTCAAAACGCCAGGTATGTGGACGAATATCGGGGTCCTATTAGCCGCTTGCAGCCGTGTTGTCTTTGGGGAAGCAGGAGCTCTGGAATCAAACGTCCATTCGGTTCCGCTGCAGGCCACGCCCCCGTTCCGCTGCAGGCCACGCCCCCATTTTAAAAACTTTTTAATTTCCCCTGTACTAATTGTAAGTTATCTTTGTAGAGTAATTTCAGAAGTATTTAGAGATGTTAAATAGTTAGGAATAGAAAATTAAAAAATCCTAAAATGTAAGGTACAGGCTTTGGTGACTGATTGTCATGTCTGTAAAAACTCAGACAAAATGTGAAAGTAAAGACCTCATTTAAAAGTTAGACTCCAAACTCAGTTCATGATTTGCAATTATACCTGACAAGAGCTGAGGTAATGGTTTTGTATATAGACTCTCTGAGACTATTTAAATATTATTTAATCATTGTTCTGTGGGAGCTGAGGTAATAAGCCTTCATATGTGGGCTCAGTAGTTCTAGAAGAAAATAAAAATTAGGGACCACAGTTTACTTTGTTTTTGTTGAGTCGGAAAATATGATTCTGGACATCAGGGTATTAAATTGATCGAATCAAGTCAGCTGAATTTCAGAAATTGTTACATAAACATTCCCACTGAGTCTTCTATGCCCCCTTAATGCTGATATTTGATCAGCTATTCAGATCACAATGACATGGAGATTACAAGAGTTTTCATGGCATACGCCTCACGTTCTCCTCATTACGCTAATAAGGCGCTTGAATAAAAGTGTTCTTTAATTTGATTCTGTCCCTTGGGTGTGCTATTAATACGTATGAGATGAAATCCAAGCATTTATACATTTTCTTGGAAGTTAAACATAACCTTTGCACTAGCTGGAAGAAAGATCATGGTCTCTAATATAATCATTACAGGTCAAATGCAACTAAAGTGCATGCCATTTTAAAGATAGGTGATTTTATATATATATATAATAGATAGGTAGGTGATTTTATATATATATATTTATATTATATATATATATATATATATATATATATATATATATATATATATATATATATATACTGACAGAATGAAAGACCAGCCTATTTGTTTTCTTCCTCCATCCTACCAGCATTAAAAAAATAAAATAAAAAAAAGAGAATCTTTCTGGAGATGTTACATGTAATGCTGCATACACACGATCGGTTTTCCCATCAAAATAAACCCCGAAGGTTTTTCCGACAGAGTTCCGATGGAGTTCCACTGAAACTGTCGTGCGTACACAGAATCACACCAAATTCCGACCGTTTAGAACCCAGTGACGTACAGCACGTACGACAGGACTAGAAAAAGGAAGTTCAATAGCCACTAGCCAATAGCCCCCGTCTTACTTGATTCTGAACATGCGTGGGTTTTTTGCGCGTCGTTATTGCCACAGAAGATCGCATTTTCGGATAGGAACTTTTCCCGACCGAAAAATTGAGAGCATGCTCTCAATCTTTTGCTGGCTGGAATTCAGCCAGCAAAAGTCTGATGGAGCATACACACGGTCATATTTCCCAACAAAAAACTCTCACCTGTCTTTTGCGGGCTGAAATTCCGATCGTGTGTACGTGGCATAAGACAAAATTTTCAACTTGCTTTTTTTATAGACCGAGAACCTGTGAATTGTTGTCTTTCTACTAAAGTGTAGAAAAGCAAGTATGGCTGTCTAATCAAGTATTGTTGCATAGCATCGACAGCAGCATTGGAATTATTGTGAAAAGTGTGTAAGAATGGTAACAATCATCATCATAAACCATAGTAATTAAAGATGCATCAAAAATGATCACCCGGAAATACGGCATTTTGCTGATAAAGAAAAAGGTGTCAATAATGGCCCTGCAATTTTGCTGCGATTTTGTAGTGATTTTACTGTGATTTTTCTGCGATTTTATCCCAATTTTTCCATGCTTATGGTGTGTTTTTCATAGATCATGTCTCATGTGACTAAAAAAAAAAAAACACATCAAAAACATAACACGGGTGCGTTTTCAATGCATTTCAATGGAAAGGTGCGTTTTTGTTGAGTTTTTTTTAAACTGACCAAAAAATGCAGCAAGCAAGATTTTGTAACACCACAACGGAAGTGCAACAGGCCAGTGAAAAGACATACATAGAATTTAAAGGGATGCATTTTTCTTGAGCTTTTCTTGCGCTAAAAGTGCCGATAATGGCCAACAATAAATTCATATTTATTTAAATTCATGATATTAATTAAAAAGTTGAATTTTAATACAATTAAAAATATATATATTTCTTAAAAACTGTCATTTTTGGTTTCGGTTTCGGTTTCAGCCAAATGCATCCTGAATTTTTGGTTTAAATTTCTGCACCAAATGTTTATTTTGATGCACCTCCTATGTTTACTTTTCACCCATTTATCTATCTACAAATTCTATCTTCCTACAAAAGCAGTGGTTAAATATTAACAAACAAAGCAATAGTGTTACTGTATATGTTCTCACCTTTAAATATACAGAGGGCAGAAAAATTCATACAGTTCATTTTTTTGTACAAATAACAATGATTTTAATACCTAAACAATTTTTGCAACAAATGTCAGCACTGAATGGGTTTATCTCTGACCTTGCTGCCCTTCAGGGACAGTCTGCTAGGGGGTTTAGTCAATATAACATATCCAAAAGAATTTTGTGATGAATATCTAAAGAGTTTTATGATCATTTTTAAAAAGTTTTCAGTGGATACATTATCTGTGAATTTGCAGAGCAAGATAATAGGGCAAAATGCATCATCATAATATTAGGATTATATCTGCAAACAGAAAAGTCATCATTATCTTGACATACAAATGCTACTGATTTAACATCTGGAGGCTTGTATAGTGCTTTAAATTACTTTATATTTTCTCGCAGATGAGACAATAGTGTAATTTAGACATTTCCGACTCAGTTTTTATGTATGCTTTCACAGTTATCACAGGCCTCATTTAAAGAGGAAGTTTGCTGAAAAACATTTCTGCTGTTGTGCAACAACTTTTGTAAAAGTTTTAAATGGTCTTTTATTCATGTCAGAAGTAATTTTGTGAAAGGGACAGTATATACGTTTGTAGCGCCGTCTCCTGAAGAAGCACGCGCTATGTGTTTTGTCATTTAACTTTTCCTGGAACCGCAGTCTGGTTTTGGATTTAATTACTCAAAATTTTGACCTCAGTATCAGTCTGGTTGGACTGCATGGTGTTCTGCCTGACCATAGGTGACGCTGTCATCCCTGTCAGGGTTTAGAACGCAGTCTAGTTAGGTGCATTAAGAGTTTATTCTCTCTCTGAACCAGCCCAGTGAGAGTGTCACTCTTGCTGTGCATTCTGGGAGAGGGTACTTAAGGAGCTGATGTCACGTGCTTCGGGATTCCGGTCCAGAAAATATTTCTGTCTTTTTGGTCCTGGTCCTCCTGACCAGCCCCCAGGGCTCTCATGGCTTGAGGTGCGGATTCACCCGACTCCAAGTCTCTGGGGCTGGCTGGCCCGAGGCAAAGAAACTGAAAGAAGGATTCAGAGGTGGTCCGGTGCCGTCTTGGTTTGTGGTGAGGCCCAGCAACTGTGGAAGCATCCAGGGGAGGACTCTTCGGGAGAATGCCACGCGAAGGTTGGCTTCTCAGAAGGAGCCTGGAGGCTAAGTTGAAAGACCCCAAGTGAATCTGATGTTGTGTTGTATCGCTGGACAGCAAGACACTGGTACCAGACGAGGGTTCTCTAAGCTGCTATATCCTTTCAGTTATTCAAGTGTTCTACATCAAGTCTGTGGCAGAGACTTTATTCAAGTGTCCTATAGAAAGTCTGTGGCAGAGGCTTCGCATTGTTTGAGTTAAACACACTGTTGGCTGCTAGGCCAAGTGAGAGAAGGACTATACGATAAGGGTGAACATCCAGTTGTGAATGGCTATTCTCTGGATTTCCTAACATGAGAGACTTTTGCATTATTTGATTAGTATTAAGAGTACCTGGACTTTCCTACCTAAACCATCTAACCCTATTTTTAGAGACTGTGTTTGTTAACCCTTTTTGCAAATAAAAATCCCTTAAATGGATCTGGCATCAGTCTCGACAGTTTTTGGGCATCTACCTCGGGAAACCCCTAGACACGCACGAGGTAAAGAAGGTAACGGTAAGCCCAATTAAATCAGCTGCTCCTTCGGGAGGTCAGTGCTACACGTTTATAAAATTATTATATGCCATGTAATTGGGAGACTGATGAAGTTCCCGTGTTTATTTCTTCTCTTGTTGCTCATTCTTCATGTGCCTATTGAGATGAGGTCTTCTATAGACATTTATGGACATTAAACCCTAAGGCAGGCCATACATTATCCAATTTTCTTTCCTTCAACCTGGCTGAGGGAAAGAAAATTGCTCAATTCCCCCATCAAAACAGGCAGTGTTGATGGGAGAATCCCTCCTGCATTGCTATTGTGTTCTGCCTGCGGGGATTGTGGAGATATTTTCCCACTGGCAGAATACAATGATTGTCAAAATAAAAATCAGACAGGCTGGTTGTACTGAAGTTGATCAATGAATTGGCTTCAATACAACCAGCCTGCCCAAAAATGGATCGACATTCAGATGGTTCCTGCTGAGAAGCTTTGGCTAACTTAAAGGCAAATCACTTTTGATAGAAAGAGGAATAGAGCGCACATGTAATTTGGTAGAAAACATAATGCTTCAAATGAAGAGTAGATATTTTTTCTTCTTTTGATTAAGGGTTTAAAGTTTTGGCTTTTGGTAGAGCACGTTGTTAAGGATTTTAGCTAAAAAAAAAGCCTGCATAAAATTTTCCATCTCCCCAACATAGAAAAGAACTTTACGGTAGGAAGTTAGATTTGACCGTTTCTGAAATCTCTTGAAATGTTGATTGTTGCTGCATACTGTATGGTGTCTTTTTTATATAGAAGCCAAAAGCTATGAAGAATTCTTGATATATAATGTGAAATTTTAAGTTTGGATATAGAGGAATGTTAAATACCCTATGTCAGCTTGTATTTTTCAAAAGTAATATGCAGCTAAAAAAAACACTTTGTAACTTTGCAAACCTGCTCTACATTTCTGGCATGTCACAATATATAGTAACAGTATATTTTTTCAGCTGTTCCCTTTTTCATTAAAAACAGAGTTCAGTCTCAAGTCTGATGACTTTGCCTGTGCTAAGATGAAGCCATCAGTTTCCTGCAGGCATGAACAAGCATTTCAGCAGTCTCGACTCCCACAGCAATTAGACTGCAATACAACATTGTAACAAGACACAAGGCAAGAGATTGCAGTAGGGCAGGGGTATGCAATTAGCGGACCTCCAGCTGTTGCAAAACTACAAGTCCCATCGTGCCTCTGCCTCTGGGTGTCATGCTTGTGGCTGTCAGTGTCTTGCTATGCCTCATGGGATTTGTAGTTCTGCAACAGCTGGAGGTCCGCTAATTGCATATACCTGCAGCAGTGGCGGAATTATAGGGGTCGCCAAGATCGCCATGGCGACCGGGCCCCTTGCTGCAGGGGGCCTTTGAGGGCCCCCTGTACTCTTCGATAGGAGGGGAGGCTGACAGGAGCTCCCCGATCATCAGCCGAACTGAAATCGGCACTGCGTGGGGAGCTCCGTTCTCACATTAGCCTAAGTAAAAGCACAGTGTGTGCTCTTTGTCTCCCCCTAGAGTGCAGTACCCAGCAGGAAAAGCAGAGGTAAATGTCTGCCGTTTTTTTTTTGTTTTGTTTTTATAATTCTATCTACTGTATTTGTCTTTATATGTGTGTGTGTGTGTGTGTGTGTGTGTGTGTGTGTGTGAGCATGCCTGTATGTGTGTGTGTGTGAGCATGCTTGTATGTGTGTGTGTGAGCATGCATGTATGTGTGCGTGTGAGCATGCATGTATGTGTGCGTGTGAGCATGCTTGTGTGTGTGTGTGTGAGCATGCTTATATGTGTGTGTGTGAGTGTGTGTGCATACTTGTATGTGTGTGTGTGAGCATGCTTGTATGTGTGTGTGTGAGCATGCTTGTATGTGTGCGTGTGAGCATGCTTGTATGTGTGCGTGTGAGCATGCATGTATGTGTGCATGTGAGCATGTATGTGTGCGTGGGAGCATGCATGTATGTGTGTGTGTGAGCAGTGAGCATGCATGTATGTGTGCATATGTGCATGCTTGTATGTGTGTGTGTGAGCATGCTTATATGTGTGTGAGTGTGTGTGCATGCTTGTATGTGTGTGTGCATGCATGTATGTGTGTGTGTGCATGCTTGTATGTGTGCGCGAGCATGCATGTGTGTGTGTGTGAGCATGCTTGTATGTGTGTGTGAGCATGCTTGTATGTGTGTGTGAGCATGCGTGTATGTGTGTGTGAGCATGCTTGTATGTGTGTGTGTGAGCATGCTTGTATGTGTGTGTGTGAGCATGCATGTATGTGTGTGTGTGTGAGCATGCATGTGTGTGTGTGAGCATGCATGTATGTGTGTGTGTGTGTGTGTGTGTGTGTGTGAGCATGCTTGTATGTGTGAGCATGCTTGTATGTGTGTGTGCGAGCATGCTTGTATGTGTGTGTGTGTGTGAGCATGCTTGTGTGTGTGTGAGGATGCTTGTATGTTTGCGTGCGAGCATGCATGTATGTGTGCGTGTGAGCATGCATGTATGTGTGTGTGTGTGTGAGCATGCTTGTATGTGTGTGTGTGTGAGCATGCATGTATGTGTGTGAGCAGTGAGCATGCATGTATGTGTGTGTGTGTGTGTGCATGCTTGTATGTGTGTGTGTGAGCATGTATGTGTGCATGTGTGTGCATGTATGTGTGTGTGAGCATGCATGTGTGTGTGTGTGTGTGTGTGTGTGTGTGAGCATGCATGTATGTGTGTGTGTGAGCATGCTTGTGTGTGTGTGTGAACATGCTTGTATGTGTGTGTGTGTGTGTTCATATATGTATGTGTGCATGTATATGAGTGTGCATGTATGTATGTATGTGAATGTGCATGTGTTTATCAGTGGCGGAGCATCCAAAAGGGCGCACAGGTACCGCCCCCTCTCTCCAGCCACCCCCTCTATGACCAATGGATAAATTCATGCATAGCATAGCATGAATCTATCCATGGCCACCGCTGCCACCCCCATATTTAGGTGTCTGGTCCCTTTTGGGGTGTCGGGTGCCTGAATTACAGCAGCGGGGGTGTTTTTGCAGCACCTGATTAGAGCCATAGGCTCTAATAGGCTTCAAAATAGGTGAACTGCGAGCGCCATGCTTGACGCTCACAGTCCACCCAGGTGTGTTAGAAAAGTGAATTAATATTCACTTTCCTAACACTAAACCGCCTCTCCACCAATCGGGTCTGTTATCCATCACCTGATAGGCGTCCAATAGCTGCGCCTATCATTTCAGACAATCAGGAGGAGAGGACGGGAGATGAGGATGGCAGGAGATGCATGGAGGACCCCGCTAATGGCCGTTACCCGCTGCCCCACCAAGACAGGGTAAGTGGCAGGCAGACAGCGAGCGGGCGGTGGGGATTCACAGTGGCAGCATTTGATGGACACACCAACAGCATTTGATGTGCACAGTGGCTCCATTTGATGGCCACAGTGGCAGAGCTTGATGGGCACAGTGGCAGAGCTTGATGGGCACAGTGGCAGCATTTGATGGGCACACTGGTGGCATTTGATGGCACAGCGGCAGAGTTTGATGGGCACAGTGATGACATTTGATGGCACAGTGGTGGCGTTTGATGGTACAGTGGCTGTAATTTATGTTTTCTTCTGAATTTTTCAGTTTGCTTGCACCCCCCTAAAAATTTTGAGCACCAGCTGCCACTGGTTTATATGTGTGTGCATATGTGAATTTTCCTTCCTGCAGCCGCTGAATGCCTGTGGGTGGGAGAGGAGAAAAAGCGGGGGGAAATGGAGAAATCGGTTCCTTTATAGGGCAGCCACCCACTTGGGACCGGGCCCTGGTGTTCCACCAGCGGGCTCGGAGAAAAGAGCCCTGTACGGAGGTGGGGGGGGGGGGCCCTCCATGGTTTCTTGCATCGGGGCCCTGAAGGTTCTAGTTACGCCACTGACCTGCAGTAGGGGGTTGATCTGTATCAGACATTTCTATACACAGCCAAAAACTGCACAGGCACCAGGATTCGCATGACTGAATCACCTAATAATCAGAATCTCAGTCCAAGAAGTACATGCTGGCCCTGAACGATGCCAGAACAAAGCTGTCTCTGTCTCTCTGGAGAAATAACAGATGAAGGCATTGCTAGAGGGAGTATTGTATCTCTCTGAGGGGTCAAGGCTATGGTTTCATTTATGCATTATTTAGCATGTATCAACTTTAGCTATGCCATTGCAACAAACCAGTAAGAATCATCAGTAATGGTATTCCCAAGATCCTTTGGAAAACTCTTTCCTCAATTTATATGCAGAAGGTGAACCACTAGTTCTCAAGAACACACAAGCCCTCCACTTTGGCCTTTCTTGAAGTTACGGCCTGTCCCCTTCCAGAGATAGGCTCTGCTTCCTACCATTTAGCAATCCAGTGTCAAAAGCTTTTTACTGGCCAATGAGGAATTACTGATTGGAAGGCAGTCAGGCTCCAAGAGGGAAAAATGCAAGTACCTTTGTGTAATGTCTTACCAGGATCCAAAAGCACTCTGTGTGCAAAGAAATTGATTAGATGATTCATAAATCTTTGCAGCTACCATTGGGCTTTACACTGATCAGAATTCAACTCATTCCACATTTCTCATTTCACATTTCTGCTAACATTTCCAACTAGCTCCTCCTTGTCATGCTGAGTGCCACTGATTGTGTATATCCATGACATGTATATGCATTCTCAAAGTGATCAAGTATTTACTTAACCACTTCAGCCCGGAAGAATTTACCCCCTTCTTGACCAGAGCACTTTTTGCGATTCGACACTGCGTTGCTTTATCTGACATTTGCGCAGTGGTGGCTCCCAAACAAAATTTACGTCCTTTTTTCCCCACAATAGAGCTTTCTTTTGGTGGTATTTGATCACCTCTGCGGTTTTTATTTTTTGCGCTATAAACAAAAAAAATAATGTACATTTCGGTAAAAACGCATTATTATTTACTTTGTGCTATAATAAATATCCCCCCAAAAATATATAAAAAAAAACATTTTTTTTCCTCAGTTTAGGCCAATACGTATTCTTCTACATATTTTTGGTAAAAGAAAATCGCAATAAGCGTTTATTGATTGGTTTGCACAAAAGTTATAGCGTCTACAAAATAGGAGATAGTTTTATGGCATTTAAAAAAAAAACGCAATAAGCGTTTATTGATTGGTTTGCACAAAAGTTATAGCGTCTACAAAATAGGAGATAGTTTTATGGCATTTTTATTGATATTTTTTTTTTTACTAGTAATGGCAGCGATCATTATGGCGGACAGATCAGACAATTTTGATACATTTTTGGGACCATGGCATATTACAGCGATCAATGCTAAAAAAATTGCACTGATTACTGTAAAAATGTCACTGGTAGTGAAGGGGTTTACCACTAGGTGGTGCTGTAGGGGTTACGTGTGTCCTAGGGAGTGATTTTAACTGTGCGGGGGAGGGGCTGTGTGTCACTGATCAGCGCTCCCGATTACAGGAAGAGCTGATCAGAGACAGTGTCATTAGGTAGAATGGGGAGATTCTTGTTTACATTAGCATTTCCCCGTTCCTCATCACCGTAACACAATCGTGGGTACCCCCACGGACATTGGGTCCACAAAATCCAAGATCACGGTCACGGAGCTCCCGGCGCATGCACGCAAGCTGCCTCTTAAAGGGCAATGTACAGGTACATTAATCTGCCTGTATATGCCCTTCTGCCACAGTATATCTGCGTGAGGCAGTCGAGAAGAAGTTAAAGTGTTTGTTACCCTAAAAAAACAATGGATGCTGTTCCTTTTAAGCATTTTATACAGCACGGTTCTTGTGAAGTGCAGTTTGGCCCCTTGTATCACCTGAAATACCTGGCTGATCCTGCCTGGTTCTGCCTTTCCCCTGTAAATTGACCACAGTTTACAAGGGCCAATCATGGTGGCTCTTTACCACGTGATCAGCTGTGTCCAATCACAGCTGATCACAATGTAAACACACTGGCCGGTTATTAGCAATCCTATTCCCTCAGCATTCCTTTTCTTGCTCAAAAAAACTAAACTCACAAAACTATCACAAATATATTCCACTCCTGACTTGGAGACCACACATTTGTGCGTTTATGTTAATACATTTTGGAGTTAAACAGACTAGAAGATTTAAATAAAACAAAGTTTATAAATGAGGAAGTCTAAGTCGCATTGAAAAAAAAAATGTCATGCAAAGCTGTTTAAGAATGTTTTTTCATGGCATTTAGAAAACGGATCTTGTCAGTACTTATGATTTACCATAAGTAATATACCATGATAATCCGTGTATAGAAGAGAGCAAAAATATAATGTAATCCACTTACTGCAGCCTGACTGATGCTTAGAAAACAAAAATGTATATATTTAAAGCAAGTTCAAGTTAAATTTGCATAATCCAGGTATACAAAACACACATCATTTATTCAGCTATATCTCATATCCCCAAGGAAGCAGCATTCATTTTCTATTAAAGTAGATTATTTTGAAGTATGAACAGCTTTACAAGAGCATTAGAGCTTTGAGACAGAATTATTTCCTAATATTATCATCTAGTTGTTTTATATAGTGTGTTTCATGTTTTGAGTGGAAATCCTCAATTACCAATAATAGAAAGGATCAGTACAGTACTTAAAGGTTTAATAAGTTACAAAATGTCTACAACACAGAGTTAGCAGATATACGTTATGAGACATAGGATTGATTTCTAATTCGGATGCTATGTCTACAAACAGAAATAGAGACCCAAACTGCTGATTTTATGAGACGTTTGGACATTGCCTTGATTTTGAGGATTCTTGAATGTTGTTTTGAGTAAGCTATATAACTTATATATTGACTGTCTATGCTCCTTCTCCTCTATTATTTACTCAAACATTGTCCCATCTGCTATTATGTAACAAGCAAAAAATGATGGCACTTGCATAATGAAAATTATCACTTATTTAGATGTTCCACTGCCAGCAGTTTAATGTTCACAACTTGTTCCACAAACATCAGGATACCAAATAGTCAGTTCAGCTAATGCACCCTGTGATCACTCCTCCTTTACATAAACACAGTTGCAAAATATCGCATTGAATACACAATACAGTGGTGGGAGCCCATGCAGCTTCTATAGGGCCTGGGAAAGAGGGTAGTCCACATTTTATTTGCTGTCTATTCCCCCAAAATGTAGATGCATCCTCTCTATTTGTCTGTTGTCAAGTGAAGGTAAATTCATAATTTACAGTGAAGAGGAATCCTTTCAATGTAGTGACAGTTTACTGTGGCAATGGTCTTTGAGAGCGATTCCCTTTTAGAAACATAGAAAAAGACTGCGTAGTCCATCAAGTCTGCCCATTTTTTTTTTCAGTTAACTCTGTTGTCTGGCTATAGGTCTATGTTTATCGCAAGTATGTTTGCAGCCATTTGCTGTTGACTGTCTTACTACCTCTGCTAGTTTATTCCAAGCATCAACTACCCTTTCAGTAAAATAATACTTTCTAAGATTAGTTTTGAACGTCCCTCCAGTTAGTTTAAGGTCATGTCCCAGTGTTCCTCATTTTGGTTTCACATTGAAAAAAATGCCCTCCTGAACCTTATTCATCCCCTTGATGTTTTAAAAGGTTTCAATCACATCTTCCCTTTCCCTTCTTTCCTCCAAAATGTACATATTAATGTGGAGCTCCAGCACCACCACCAAAAAATTCAAAGTCATTTTTATATTAGAACATTCAAGTCAAGTTTTTACATTAGAACATTTATCTGGCAAGGGATCCTGTGATATCGGAACCCCAGCTGATTTTTTAATCGGCTCTTGGTTGCTGCCATCACCATTCCTTGTAAGGGAAACTGGCAGTAAAGCCTTGTGGCTTCACAACCGGATCCCTGCTGCGCATGCGCTAAGCTCGCTGCACTTTCTTAATGGCCCAGCGGCAGGAGGAGGGGGCTGAACTTCCGGGTGACCTCACCGTGGCGAGGTCTCCCGGAAGTGGGGATGGGTACCTGTCAAAAACAGGTACTCCCCCCTCCCCAAAAGGTGCCAAATGTGGCAACAGAGGGGGAAAGAAAGCAAACAAGCGGAGCTTCCTCTTTTGGGTGGAGCTCTGCTTTAAGTTCCTGAAGTCGCTTTCGATATGTTTTATCCCCCCAAACCTTCCCACCTTTTTAGCTACCCATGTTTGGACTCGTTCTATCTCATTCCCTTTTCTTTGTAGAGATTTTTTCACATTTCACATTGCATCTATGGCACAGGAAGTGAAAGGAATTCTATTCATGAGACACAAACAGCACTGCTTGAAGAGAAGTAGTCAGGAAAGAAATATGGAGGTGTAATTGTGGACCTTTTCTTATCAAAATACTGTTAGTTTGGCTGTCATACAAATGCTTTAGCTTCAATGGAATTGAGTCACTGATTTGAGTCACTGACCCAGAACAACTATAGAGGAAAGAACTTCTGACTTTCATTTTGCTATATGTTCTTTTCTGGTTCTGTAGCCAGACACAGCCAAGAAACTACATTCTTTAGAAGGATGTCAGCAGCGGTATTGAATGTTGTGTCTGATATACAGTTTCTCACAAAAGTGAATACAATCCTCACATCTTTGTAAATATTTTATTATATCTTTTCATGTGACAACACTGAAGAAATTACACTTTACTACAAAGTAGTGAGTGTACAGCTTGGATAACAGTGTAAATTTGCTGTGCCTTCAAAATAACTCAACACATAGCTATTAATGTTCAAACTGCTGGCAACAAAAGTGAGTATACCCCCTAAGTGAAAATGTCCAAATTGGGGCCAAAATATTTTGTGTGCCCACCATTATTTTCCAGCACTGCATTAACCCTCTTGGGCATGGAGTTCACAAGACCTTCCCAGGTTGCCACTGGAGTCCTCTTCCACTCCTCCATTATGACATCACAAAGCTGATGGATGTTAGAGACGTTGTACTCCTCCACCTTCCGTTTGAGGATGCCCCACAGATGCTCAATAGGGTTTATGTCTGGAGACATGCTTGGCCAATCCATCACCTTTACCCTCAGTTGACACTTTGGGCACAATTTGGACATTTTCACTGTACTCACTTTTTTGTCAGTGGTCTAGACAATAATGGCTGTGTTGAGTTATTTTGAGGGGACAGCAAATCTATACTGTTATACAAGCTGTACACTCACTACTTTACACTGTAGCAAAGTGTAATTTCTTCAGTGTTGTCACATGAAAATATATAATAAAATATTTACAAAACTGTGAGGGGTGTACTCACTTTTGTGAGATACTGTGCGTGTGTGTGTGTACATGTACATATACTGTATATGTACATGTATTTATACAAATATTAGACACAACACATTAAGTGATGATCATTTTTTCTTATATCACATATAAAATTATTTGTTGCTTTAACAGTAGACATCAAGTTTAAAGAGGAAGTAAACTCTCCCACTCTGATGCTTCTTTTCATTTAGTCCATTATAATAAGTAATTATCAGACTATAGCCACTGTAATCCAGCCAAAATCGCATATTACTTACTGTTTAAAGAAACTTTAAAAAACTTGTTTCCAGGGGTTAGGCAGCACCATCTTAAGTATTGTTTTCTGAGTCCACAGTGGAGTGTATTTCCGCCCTTACATTGAGCACTTCCTGTACTGTTTACCAAGCCTCTATCTTAATCCAACGTTTCTATGACAACCATGCTTCCCTGTTCATAGCTTACTTGTTTATTTCATAGTATTTACTTGTGCCGATGTCTAATGTTTGCCTTTGTCAGCTTCAGCTGATAGGACTGCAGTAATGGCCAAGTTTAGACTGTATGTGAGGTCACATGGTCACATGGTGTGTAGGAGGAAGCTCTGAGTGATTAGCAGAGTTCAGTGGTGTGCCGTAGGAAGTCCTGATAACAGATAGATAAGCACACAGAGAGTGTGCCGTAAATCAGGGGATCCAAGAAATAATCCCTGAGAAAAAGCAATTCTTGAAATTTGGGCTCAATTGATTCATTCTTTGAGGAGAGGGGTCGGTCCCCCAAAGTTTGACTTTATTAGGCTAAAGGGTACACTTCTGCTTTCTGTAGTTATGATATGCTGCCAATCCATTCTGGTTTGTGAGTACAATTTGTATATTTTATCTTGTATCTAAAAATTCCTTTTTTAACCTCCCTGGCGGTATGATTATGTCAGATTTTGGCGTCTCTAAGTCCTTTTACGCACGATCGGACATTCCGACGGAAAATGTCCGATCAGCCCATGTTGTCGGATAATCCGACCGTGTGTGGGCTTCATCTGACTTTTTCCATCGGAATGTCCGCCCAACAAAGTTTGAGAGCTGGATATAAAAATTTTCCGACAACATGATCCGATCAGACTTTGTCCGATCATTTGTAGAGAATTCCGATCACACAAATTGCCACGCATGCACAGATCAAATTCCTAGGCCAAAGCTATTGGCTACTAGCCTGAACGTAGTCCCGTCGTAACTATATAATGTCATCGTGTTACGAACGATCGGATTTTCAACAACTTTGTCTGACTGTGTGTATGCAACACCAGTTTCGGACAAAATCAGTTGGACAAAATCCAACGGATTTTGTTGTCGGAATGTCTGACCATGTGTACAAGGGCTAAGAAGTACAATTGTTTTGCATAGAAATTAGGCGTTTTATATTGTAGGCCTGTAAATCTTAGCAACAACACACTTAAATCAGTCCAAACAAGAGTCTAGTAGATATCCTGGGTATGATAAAATTTAACCCCGAGCCACACTCCGCCAAGGAGGTTAATAAATTGTATTTGGTACCCTATTAAGCCCCTGCCACTCACATGACTGATTGATGTTCTCAATAACCACAAGATGACCAAAGAAGGAACTTCACCTGGGGATGACACTAAAGCTAGCCAACAAGAGAGACTGATTTCTGCAATCGCTCAAATACAGTGCCTTGCGAAAGTATTCAACCTTTTGCCACATTTCAGGCTTCAAACATAAAGATATAACATTTTAATTTTTTGTGAAGAATCACCAACAAGTGGGACACAATTGTGAAGTGGAACGAAATCTATTGGATATTTTAAACTTTTTTAGCAAATAAAAAACTGAAAAATGGTGCGTGCAAAATTATTCGGCCCCTTTACTTTCAGTGCAGCAAACTCACTCCAGAAGTTCAGCGAGGATCTCTGAATGATCCAATGTTGTCCTAAATGACTGATGGTGATAAATAGAATCCACCTGTGTGTAATCAAGTCTCTGTATAAATGCACCTGCACTGTGATAGTCTCAGGGTTCTGTTGAAAGCGCAGAGAGCATCATGAAGACCAAGGAACACACCAGGCAGGTCCATAATACTGTTGTGGAGAAGTTTAAAGCCGGATTTGGATACAAAAAGATTTCCCAAGCTTTAAACATCACAAGGAGCACTGTGCAAGCGATCAATTTGAAATGGAAGGAGTATCAGACCACTGCAAATCTACCAAGACCTGGCTGTCCCTCTAAACTTTCAGCTCAGACAAGGAGAAGACTGATCAGAGATGCAGCCAAGAGGCCCATGATCACTCTGGATGAACTGCAGAGAACTACAGCTGAGGTGGGAGAGTCTGTCCATAGGACAACAATCAGTCGTACACTGCACAAATCTGGCCTTTATGGAAGAGTGGCAAGAAGAAAGCCATTTCTCAAAGATATCCATAAAAAGTCTCATCTAAAGTTTGCCACAAGCCACCTGGGAGACACACCAAACATGTGGAAGAAGGTGCTCTGGTCAGATGAAACCAAAATCGAACTTTTTGCCCACAATGCAAAACGATATGTTTGGCGTAAAAGCAACACAGCTCATCACCCTCAACACACCATCCCCACTGTCAAACATGGTGGTTGCAGCATCATGGTTTGGGCCTGCTTTTCTTCAGCAGGGACAGGGAAGATGGTTAAAATTGAGGGGAAGATGGATGCAGCCAAATACACGACCATTCTGGATGAAAACCTGTTGGAGTCTGCAAAAAACCTGAAACTGGGACGGAGATTTATCTTCCAACAAGACAATGATCCCAAACATACATCATACATACAACACAACATACAGCAAAATCTACAAAGGAACGGTTCACAAATAAATGTATCCAGGTGTTAGAATGGCCAAGTCAAAGTCAAGACCTGAATCCAATCGAGAATCTGTGGAAAGAGCTGAAAACTGCTGTTCACAAACGCTCTCCATCCAACCTCACTGAGCTCGAGCAGTTTTGCAAGGAAGAATGGGCAAGAATTTCAGTCTCTCGATGTGCAAAACTGATAGAGACATACTCCAAGCGACTTGCAGCTGTAATCGCAGCAAAAGAAGGCTCTACAAAGTATTAACGCAAGGGGGCCGAATAATTTTGCACGCCCCACTTTTCTTTTTTTTATTAGTTAAAAAAGTTTCAAAAATCCAATAGATTTAGTTCCACTTCACAATTGTGTCCCACTTGTTGGTGATTCTTCACAAAAAATAAAAATGTTATATCTTTATGTTTGAAGCCTGAAATGTGGCAAAAGGTTGAAAAGTTCAAGGGGGCCGAATACTTTCGCAAGGCACTGTAGCCAGGAGCCCTGGTTGCCTACAGAGATCGTGAAGCCTCTATAACCAAAGCTAAGTGACTTTTAGCATATTCCTATTGTATAGACCAGTGATGGCAAACATTGGCACCCCAGATGTTTTGGAACTACATTTCCCATGATGCTCATCTACACTGCAGAGTGTATGAGCATCATGGGAAATTATAGTAGTTCCAAAACATCTGGGGTGCCAAGGTTCGCCATCCCTGGTATAGACTATTGTTCATGATAATTCACTAGGAAGGTTAGGTAGCATGTGCGAGCATGTTGTATGTATATTTGTAATACCTTGTATGGCTTGTATTGTTTTCCTACATTTGTAAGTAGTTTGTATGTACAGCATTATTCTTTAGTAAAGCACTGTCTTACCACAAAGTGACCTTAAAAGACGCAAAGCAAAACACTGCACTTGTAATTTGAACTTACAATAAACAACAGACATTTAAATGCTTTCTTTTTTTTGGAAAAAATATGATGTTAATACGACCAATAAACATTCTTTGCAACTAACCACACATGAAGGGAAAATTAAATATAAACTAGGATTTTTACTGAATAAATTTCAATTCACCCATAGCAAACAAGCATTACATACTGCCAATGAAAAAAAATGGTTAACTACAGATATCTACATATCTTGTAGAATGCACCTTGCAGAAATAGGAAGAGGTAGCACACGTCCCCTGGCCCGAGTGGTTAACAGGTAAAACCAGCCTCAGCTGAAACATGTTGTGGACATGGCCTGAATGAATCGAGCTGAGACTGCTTTTAACACTCTGGCCAGACTAGGTGTGAGGTAGTGAGGTGGCCGGGCTATCTCTTTCTATTTCTGCAGTGTGCTTTGGGTTAGGACGGACCTCTCTTTAGCCTGCACCCTTGCTGGTCAGCGGCATCCAACTCATCAGATTTTGATAGCCTGAGCGGGGACCCTTAAGCATTTTTTGTAGCATGCAGGGATCCCTAGCAGTCATGGGATATTACAGAGGGCCATGCTTCCATTGCATTGCATTGGAAGGTTTCTATGGGCTGTTGCAGCAGTATTCTCCCTTAGCAACCTGCCTTAATTGATTTAAAAAAAGGTGGACAATTGTCCCATGCTTTTGGACCCTATTCAAACCTGCTGCCGCCAGCTGTATCCGCCCCAGCTCCCTGGACCAAACAACGGTTTTGGTTTCAGAGCTAGATATTTTGTTTGATATGTCATTTATGAATCATTTAAGGTTAGCCTTTGAATAACACCACGCCCAATAAAATATCCAATAAAGATTTAAGAGTTAAATCATTTGGTGTATTCTATTATCTTTTCTAAGTTATGTTTTATATGGCTCCTCTGTGCTATCCCATGCACTCTTTAATGAATTCTGTTTCGACCCAGCCAAGTGTGGACTTCTGACCTATAAAGTGCAAATCCTAATGCTTATTAAGAAAATAGTTCAGGACTTTTACAGTATACATATAACTGCTCCTAAGCCCAGTAAAGGAAATTCTCACTGAAATTTACTTGCATGAATGTAGATATTTTTGTATTTTTATGACTGATCTTTAGATAAATCTATTTATAAATGTATCATATAGAAAATGTGAATTATTCTTGTTGAAGGAAAGCTTCTGATCATGTAGAAATGTTCAAAGCTTTGAAAGATCTCCTTTGTCTTATTAATGCAGAACTACACTGCATCTGAGCACCAAAAAGCAAAAACGCTATTTAATTAATTTTGTATATGCAAAGCGAACTCACTCATTTATCTTTGTCTCCATGCTTTATTTTAATGATAATCACTTTGAAAAACACCCTATAGCATTTCTGACTGTGGCCATCTTGAATAAGGAGAGGTGATTCATATCGCATTTACTTTCTGGAAACCTTCTGTCCTTAGCTCAGGCACGCAGGCAGGGGTCTGTGCTTAGTTGAGAAACCCCTCCTGCCCTCCTCCCATAAAGACTCCTGGGATGTATGAAACCATCTGCCTAGGCCTGAAAAAACAGTAAGTAACTGAAGAAACGTAAAACTTTAAAACAAGTAAACATGATATACTTTCCTATATATTTACTAATGTTAACAGCATACAAATTACAAATAATCAATGCTGATTATTGAGAGAGTGAAATTCCACTTTAAGTGGGCTCACCTATGAGTCTGTGGCTACAAGCTATATTGACAAAATGTTCAACGCATCTAAAAGAAATATTTTTAGAATTATTGTGAGGTCCTTGGGCCACGGGAGCTAATAGTGGAACTGAGACCATTGATATGTAATGGCAATGATCTCTAGCAGACTCATTTAACAAGTCTACAGTTCGTGTTAATTTGCAGAACATTTTTTGCTTCCCTCTGAGAATGCCAAAGATGGCAGTTAAAGCCACCCTACAAATAGAAATGTGACCACTACTGGCATGCAGGATCTGTGCTCAAGGGGCCTTTCAAAATGTTACTAAAGTATTTTTCTTTTCATTTAAAAATAAAAATACTTACCTGCTCTATGTAATGGTTTTGCACAGAGCAGCCCAGATCCTCCTCTTCTCGGGTCCCTCTTCCGTGCTTCTGGCCCTTCCCTCCTACCAAGTGCCCCCACAGCAAGCAGCTTAATATAGGAGCACCCTAGCCGCTTTTCTGTTCTGTGTGTCCATTCAGACCCAGAGCCACAGCCTGGCCCCAACCCCTCTCTCTTCTCATTGGCTCACTGACTTTGAGTGACAGTAGTGGGAGCCAATGAAGCTTCGCTGCTGTCTTAGCCAATGAGGAGGGAGAGTCCTGGTCAACCGAGTCTCTCGTGCAACATCGCTGGATTGGAGGAGGCTGAGCTAAGTATAAAGGGGGACCGAGGGGGGCTACTGCACACAAAAGGTGTTTTAACTTAATGCATAGAATGCATTAAGATAAAAAAATTAACTTCTGCCTTCACAACCAGTTTAAGGTTTGTGGCATTAAACAGCATGTGTGGTGTGAAACATTAGAGATCACAGTTCCTGTAAGTCACAGTTAAGATATTCAGCCTGCTATCCAGTGATGCAGTGATCCAATACCATTGTGTTTTGTGTTTTGGAAGGAGAAATCAACTGTGCCTAGCACGTAGAATTATAGAGGAGTAGACTGAATTAAATAAGTGGTATAAATGGTTGCTTGTTAATAAGTGCTGGGTAGCAGGTGTAGTGTCACAACACTATAAAATAATTAATGAAAGCTATGGTCCCGACAATAAAACATGCTCAATGAATAGAGAGCAAAGAGGGGAGATTTCGGGACTTGGAATGAGGTGGGTGAGAGTGGCTAAGTGAGTTATGAAAAGGATACCTTAATTGTCAAAAAGCATCACAGCGTAACATAAATGCAATGAGTAAATATACAATCACATGTTAAAAACCATGTATGGTGAAAACAATAATGCAGCATGGCAGGCCCATAGTATGGTAAATGGTAAGATCTTCCATGTGGAAGCAAAATAAGATCACAGAAATCTAGTACATACAGTATATTGGAATAAATAAATCATCTACAGAATAGGTCTATCCAGTAAGCCTGATGTGTTTTGTGTATATAAAATTATACTCTTCAGGGGCAGGTGCACTTGGGTCAAAAACATGAATAAGTCAATATGTACTATGGTTGAAACCATATGTGGGAGAAATATATACATATAGGGAGAGGGATGTAAACTCATCCCTGTGGATACTTACAAGCCTGTAGAGTCTGAGTCTCAGGGAGGGCTGCCAAAGGTATCATTCCTGAGAGCTGAGGTCGGAACCTGGCATTGAAAAGAAAAAAAAATCACGAAACTTCCATATTAAAAAGCTTAATATATAGTAGATATGCGATGGGCAAATACATATACATACTGTAGATGTACATATATAGAAACAGGACAAAAAATATACAGAAATGAATGTGATCTCATACATCCTTTCTAACAATTAAACATTTTTTCAAATATCTACTATATTCAGTAAACATTTCTTCCCAATGATATATTCTTTTTAGTGAATCCTTGATTCGATCTCTGCAATTACTCTTAAATGTGTACTTTATTTGTTTCTATTTTTCTGCACTAAAATAGCTGAAAAATATTTAGCTCTAAGTGAAATGTCTTTGAGTTTCCATGATGGGCCTGTTAATGTAACCTTTGCCATGTCATGCATACACCGAGTAAAGGGGCATTACTTTGCCTGATCTGTGAATAATCTAACGATTTTTCATTAACCAACAGCTTATCTGAAGGTAGCTAAATTTTATGGTCCATTAGCAGGCTCACAGGGTGCAAATGACTAGCAAAATCCTGCAGCCTTTGATAAATTACCTTATTTTTCCCTAAGACTTTTCATACTAGTACTGGTCTGTTCAAACAAGTTCATACACCTTGACAGGTTTTAATTTGCATTGCATCATGAAATTGTGTGGAAGAAAAGATATTTCACTGGAGGTTTTATGGGTGCATGAGTACTAATTTGTTCTTCTGTTGTAAGAGCTGGCTCATAGAAGTGTTACTGAATTAATGGACTTTCATATAGCTGTGCTTTATAAGCATCATTTTGACTTTCTTTCATTTTTTTTGTTTTCTTCTCTGAAAGTAAGTTGCTATGCAAACTTGATTATACCGTAGCTTGACGTGACAAATATTGATTGCAGAGCATGCAGTACTTGATTGCTAGCAAAAATGTTAACATTTTGATCTGTATGGATTGATACAGTATTGGGTTAATTGATTGCCTTTTCTCACAAGTACTGGGGAATCAAATGCCAGCTTGTTATATGAATTGATGCACAACAAAATTATCGCTTTTGTCACCCTTTAGCCTTGATAAATTACAGCAGTGGTGTTCAGAGACTTGATTTTCCTGAAGGAATAAAGCCATATGCTAGTTAAGTCCTAAGATGAATAGATGTTATCTCCAAAAGTACTTTGGGGATCATTTACTGGAAATATAGTAAATGAAGCCCAGTCATTTTGTTACTTAGATTGACCTCATTTTGAATAATCTTGATTTACTGTAGTGACAGTGCATATAACCTTTACAGAATAGTGCTCTGCTTTTTAAACCAACTTCAGAAAGGTAGAATCCTATTTATAGTACTAGTGAAGAAAGTAATTTATTTGGCTGAAATACCAAGTGTAAATCATGTGTGACTGTGACTTTTACATTCCTCCTCCAGGTTAACCATTTCCATTCTATACATTTAGAATTTCTCTAGTACTAGATAACAGGATGATTAGCAGTTTAAGCATATAGGTTTGCTGAAATGTTACATAAATAATTTTATATTGTGAAATATGAATTATTTCTCCAAAAAGTTATCTGCAATTTTGATCTCCTTTTTTTCTTTTTCATTACAATGTTTCTTCCAGTTAAGATCTTGCAGCTTGGTAACCATGTTACTAGTATGATAAGTCTTAGGAAAAAATAAGGTGATTCATCAAAGGCTGCAGGATTGGGTAGTCATGTGCACCCCGTGAGCCTGCTAATGGATCAGTTACTTTATGAAATACTGAATAAGCAAACCTATTATTGTGTAGTCTGGCTGCAGGTCCTTTAAGCAATGTAGCAGGATAAGTTTTGTACCTGCTGGTAATGGACAGTGCAGGGAGGAGGAAGGGGTGACCTGATTGACTGCAACAGCCTCGGGCCTTTATCTCCAGGAAGTGCCCTCTATACAGGTGACCATTTTTTTGGAGACCAAAAGAGAAACACAAGAAAATTACAGAGGAAGAATGTTTAACGGAGATTCATTACTTAGCCTTAACTCTGGTCCAGTCACCACAACATAGAATGGTGACAACACGCTCATACAGGAAACCAATTTTTTTTTTTTAAATCCATATTTCACACTTCCAGCTGCCATTCAAAACATGTCATCGGGGGTATCTCAAGGGGCCAATTGATTATGGATAGGATACAGAGGCACAATTTATGGAACAAATGTTTCACAAACGGGGTAATAACCAGTATCAAATAAAAAAGGCCTGTCTGTCTGCCAAGGAGAATTCCAGAAACGTGTTATTAGATAGGGAGTCCAGAAGAAAAGATGACTTTTATTCTACGGCGGTAGTTTTTCCAACTTGGTATAGTCAACAATATCATAAAATACACATATTATTTCAAAGTACCTACCCATTTTTCATGGCGATCTGGTTTACAAAACAATTCTCTCACAGGGAGCCAAATTTGTTGCTAGAAGAGCTAAACCAATAGGAAAAACTATTTCTCCCAGTCTGTATCTGAGAAATCGAAATGTACTTGGCTACACACCACAGAATTTTGTACTGTAATGCTGCCAGCTGTCATCACGCAGGGGATCCACACATACTGAAATGCTACATAAAACAGCTATTGAATTGCCAAACATAATATTTGATTTATGTTTTGATTGTACCCAATTTAGTATGCAATATGTTGACCACACAACCAGATGTCTTTGTGACAGGTTACGAGACCACATTTCAAATATTAACATCAATAAAGATACTAATGTTGTAGATACTTCAGATTACAACATCAGCCCAATCTACACTCTCTCAGTATCCAAATGATAGAAAGAGTTGATTTTCCAAGAGGTGGAGACTGATCTTCCCTCCTGTGCAAAAAGGAGGTAAATTGGATCTTCCAACTAGTATCCCAAACAGAATTAAATATGAAAGGGACATAACTCTTGTTTTCTCATTTAGTTAATCCAGTTCTTCTCCTTTCCACCCCATTTTTACTCCCCCCTCCCCTCTTTCCCACACCCCTCTCCTTCTCTCCTCTTTATTTTGTAATTGTTTTATCACATTTTTATTTCTTATTATTCCCTATTTTCTTTTTTCAATCAATATAGTATTTTTGTTGCACTTCATATTATATAAAATCACTCAGTTTCTCCTACATCAATATCCTATTATTTTACTGTCATTTTCATATTTAATTAGATCACTTTCTTTTCTTCTACCCCTTCCCATCATTCCATTCAGTGTTTTTTTTTTACCCACACTCCCTTGGTCATGACACACTGTTCACTTTCTAAGCTTTCAATGGCTGATGATATATATATATATATACTGTAGCTCTTATTTGGTTCTAGACTCACTACCCTATGTTAAAGCTCCAGTTGGCGAAACAAAACATGTCAGGGCGCGTGGCTTTGGCAGAGACTCATGGGCTAAGTCAGTTTTCAAGTCTACACTAGATTGGCTGGTCAGGGGTGTGGCAGCTTTGACTCTATACAGGCATTGCTTCGGATGAGCACCTATGGCAGCCTGGACCATTCTCATCGGTGACTGTGGGTGTTTGTCTTCTCTGCCTTGAGCAGTGTTCACAATTTTGCACCAAGGTCAAATAAGGTCCCTTCCTATGTCTTTCCCCAAACACTATAAGCCAACCATGTGACTCCAGCCCTCCCATGATATATACGCTCAATTCCAAACACAAGACTGACAGTGTGCTATGACCGAATGCACAGTTTTTCTGCATATTCTCTATGTATGTGCTTTGACTATGTGCACTGTCTTTGTGCTGAAACTAAGCCCTCTCTGTTCTAAAGTTCAGTAGATTTCACTTATTTACAGAGACTAATTCAAATTGTTACCACAAATGTTGATGTCTTATTGTATTTCAAAAAGGCAATCTACCACAGGAGATGTGTAGGGTATACTGAAATAACAAATGTTCTATTTTCAGCTAAGCAAGAGTAATAACTTCATAATCGAAAATTCAGCACCAGCCAGAACAAAAAGTTGAACGATTGGCACAGCTTTACTTTTGTAAAAAATCTATTTCTTTTTATGGCACTTCTAGCATTTACAAGTGTTTCAGGTCACCGATTAAACAAAACACTATGAATATACTAATAGAGCATAGAAAATAAGTGAATTTAAGAGACCTAGGCTGAGCGTGTTCACCTAACCAACTGGTATACAGAGTGAGCTGGGGATAGCTAGTGGGCATAATTCTCCCTGAGATGAGACGGTCTTTTTGGGCACATTGACCAGTCAAGGGGTTTACTTGGTAGCAATAATTAATTTATTGGTGCAATATACAGCTATATATAAAGGGGCTGTAGAGGGCTCCAAATTGAATAAAATACAAAACCTAGCCATGCCCCAGCACTAACATCATGCGAACAGTTCTAACCCACAGATTGAACAGGTCTAAAGCTTGAGAGCCATGAAATGTACAGTTTGACAGGTATCACCCACTTTTAGCTCCAGGAGACTGAATCCTGTCTACTCCACAGGCTATGTTGTCTTTGTGTCTGACCTGACACTTTAGTGCCTTACACAGGGAGGTACAATCCTAGGGTGAATCAGAGATTCTAGAAAGTAAATCTCAAGAACCTAGGTGAAGTATAAGTTTACAATCACTTTAACACACTATTGCTTGGGTTTATTTTAATGTTCTAGTTTAACTAAACAAACCTAAGGTTATGGCATTTTTTTTTTTTCGATTTGAAAATCTGTCAGTGGGCTCATGTTCAATGTTTTTTTTTCATTGAAGCACAGCCTAAGAGCCTAAAGCTAGGAGTGAGATGCTTTGGCCCTGCATAATAAAGAGCTGTTCATATAACTCAACCCACCAGAGGCAGTGCTGTGTGTTCAAAGTGCCTGTGATGCCTGTGGTGCTGAACAGGGTCCAATCCAGGTGGAAGCTCACCCTAGGGGACAAATCTATTTTGTTAAAGTCATTAAAATAAAAATATGTTTTTTTTTTGTAGAATCATACTTAATCAGCTGGATGCAGCATCGGTTCGATGCTGCATCTGTCCCCCCCTGAATCTAATACTGAGAACTGAGTGATCAAACACTGCCAATTGCTCGGTTCTCAGAGTCCTGTTAGCAGAGGGCTAGTGACTGTCAGTCACTACTCTCCTCTCTGCTCTGCTCTTCTCCCCCTGTACTCACTGGACTGTGGAGGGGTGGGAGCAGCCAGTTCAGGCTCTCAGCAGCTCGCTAAGAGGCTGAGCCGGGTGCCAGACCTGAAGGGCCTGGTATGGAATTTAGGGGGACCCCCACATATTTTTTTTTATTTTGGTTTGGGATTCCCCTGTGGGGAAATCCCCATGCCGTTTTTATCAATTAACTTTTAGGTGTATTGTGGACTGACAATTCATTGTACCAGCAAGTAGTTTTAAATGACTCTTTTTCCTTTAGAAATGACATTTTGCTGTCAGACTGTTCTAAACACGAGAAACATGAGCCCCTTTTACATGCATACTATAGACACCCCCCAGGTACGAGATTTAAAGGAATATTACACTTTTATTGTTTCACTTTAAGCATTATTAAAATCACTGCTCTCGAAAAAACAGCCGTTTTAAAAAAAAAAAAATTGCATTGATACATGTCCCCTGGGGCAGGACCCATGTCCTCAAACACTTTTTATGACAATACCGTGCACATAAGCCTTTAAAATCAGCACTTTTGATTTCTCCCATAGACTTTTAAAGGGTGTTCCACGGCTTTCGAATTTGCTGCTAACACCCAAAATTGTTCGCTGTTTGGCATGAACATGAGTTTGACTCGAACATAAAGATCATCCCTGATAGTCATAACTTTGTTCAGACGATACTGTACACTTATGGCAATGTAATTTTAAGATTTAAAAAATTCCCTCCCATACTTTCCTGCTCTCTTAGCATCTCCAAGAATACTTTACAATCAACACCTCTTCCATGTCCAATGTCTTTTTCATATGGAATGCCCATAAGGCATATTTGAAAGGTATATTTTGCAAATCAGTCCACGGGATAAGAAACTACAAAACCAGTGACTTACTGCTGTACTTTCAGATATACGTGACATAGAATCCAAAAATAAAATTGTCCCTAACCCTACTAAGGCCTCTATCTTATCTAAACTTACAGAAGAATTGAAAGGCTTGCTATGTGATAAATATGATAAGTACTCCTGCAATCTTAAGCTACAATACTATACAAATGCAGAGGGTCAAAACAAAAATCTCTCACCTGATCCCCTCCCTTTATAAGCATAAAAGTTCCTAACTCCCAAGATATTGCAGATTCATTTGCAGAATAATATAGCTCCCTATAAAACTTGAAAGATGGTGCTCAGACCCCTCAAGCATCTGAAACTGACATAGCCAATTTTCTAGCCAAACTGAATCTTCCCATGTTTGTGGATGAATAACGTCTCTAGCTAAATGTTCCCTTCATGTTTTCTGAGATTGCTAAAATCCTAAATTCATTACTGAACGGTAAGCCCCCAGGTCCAGGTGGCTTTACAAATGAGTTTTAAAAATTGTTTAAAAATATACTTCTTGGACCTCTATACACTTGCTGCTTCTACAACAACTCTTGTAAAGCTACCATCCCCCAGAGTCATTGAAGGAATTTTAAAGCCAAGGAAAGACCTTACCAGATCTTCAAACTTTAGACCTATGTAGCACCAGCTGTTTTGAAATGTAATGTTTCACTTGAACTGCAGTTTGGTTTGGGTATAATTATTCTAAATTTTGACCTCAGCATCAGTCTGACTAGACTATAGGGTGTTGGGCCTGGCAATAGGGGGCGCTGTCTCTTGTGGCGGGCATGGAAACACAGTCGGGTTGGGTGCTTTAAGGTTACTTTCTCTCGGAGCCCGCTCAGTGGGAGTGTCACTCTTGCTGTGCTTTCTAGGAGACGGTACTTAAGGTGCAGATGTCACCTGGTTCAGGGTTTCCGGTCCAGAAGTATTTTCTGACTCCATCGTCCTGGTACTCCTGACCAGCCCCCAGGAAGGCTATGGCCTGGGGTGTGGATTCATCTGACTTTATTTCTCGGGTTGGCTAGCCCGAGGCAAGGAAACTAAGGAAAGGATTTGAAGGTGGTCTGGTGCTGTCTCCGGTTGTGGAGTGGCCCAGCAACTTTGTAGCTATCCAGGGGAGGACTCTTCAGAAGAAGGCCACGCAAGGGTTGGCCTCTTAGCAAGAGCCTGGTAAGGCTGAAGGACCTGAGTGAATCTTATCTTGTGCGGTTTCACCAAACTGGCTGAAAGATACTGGTACCACACAAGTGTTCTACAAGTCCTAGTTTCCTATGTGTTCTACAACAAAGTCTGTGGCAGAGACTTATTCCTACATGTTCTACAACAAAGTCTGTGGCAGAGACTTGTTCCTGATTTACTTTCAAGAGTTTTTATTGATTTTACATAACAAAGAGAAACAAAACAGCAAAGTACAGATAATCTTGCTCACTTGTCGGAGGTAAAAGTCACTGATAAGGAATACATAAAAGGTTGCTTAGGACATCGACCAGGAATTAAAACATAAACACGTTTCAGAATAGTCGCCCTGCTCACTTGCTTGTGACATATAGAGGTTCAATCTGGGGGTCACTAGTCAGTCCTCCCCTGCACCCCGACTGGGAGCATACTGTGCAGGGAAGGAGTCCCGTGGCATCCGGCGTTTTCTACAAGAGGTGAGAGACCCCCATAACCATGGAGGAGGGGTACTACATTAGTGGAGTGACTGATGAGCCTACACCTCATCTCTCCAGTATTATATAACATGAAAAGCAAAATAGAGGAGAGCCATAAGGGACCTGGGGAGTGAGGCAACAAAATAAAACCAAACAAAACAAAATAAAACAAGACTCTGTACAGACAAACAAGGGGTGAGAGGTGTGGGAAGGGGGAGATGGGGGGGGGAGGTTGCGTGTCCGCAGTCGAGCAACCTTCAAAGTCGATAGTGGTCCAGGGAACTAGGGTCGGACTCCTGGAATAAGTGAAATGCCCATGTATTGAGCCCATGGCTCCCACGTAGCCTCGAACTGAGCCGTGGAATCTAAAAGAATGCCGGTAAGTTTCTCTTGCACCATTATCCAAGAATTTTTTTTAACGGCGGCTGCAAAGGAAACTTTAGGGAGTTTCCAAACCTTGGCTATTGTCATTTTGGCACCCAGGAATATAAATTGAATTAGTTTACGAGTATGTTTCGGGATCCCAGGGAGATTAGCGTTGAGTAGGGCAATGGCAGGGCCTCTCGGGAGGGTATGGTTAGTGATATTCTTTATTAAGGCTAGGATTCTTTTCCAGAAAGGCCTAATTCTGGGGCATTCCCACCAGATGTGGGCCATGGTCCCCATCAGGTGGCACCCCCGGAAGCAGCTGGGGTCAGCTGAGGGGAACATTAGGGAGAGTCTCGAGGGGGTTAGGTACCACCTGGTAAGGACCTTGACATTGGCTTCAATTAGTGAGACATTTCTAATGCCTTTAAAGGCTCTGGAGAAGGAGGCCTGCCACTGCTCTACCGTCATGCTAAGTGCTAGTTCAGTCTCCCAAGCTGTCATGTAAGAGGATCTATTAGGTTGATGAGCAAGGGCCTTGTATACCACTGAGACTGCCCCTCTCTGTTCCGTGGCCTGTCCGCACCATGATTCGTACGGAGTGCAGCCTGAGGAGGCCTGCTTACCCGTCCAAAGCTGTAGAAAGAAATGGCGGATTTGGTGGAACCTAAAGCGTTCTGAAGGAGGCATCTCGAGCTGGTTCACACAATGTCCCAGGGTAATAGGGCCCCGAGCGTCCAGAAAGTGCCCTATTCGATATAGACCCTTATCCAACCACCATCTAAAAGCCGTGGGCTCCTGGCCCGGTGAGAAGTCTGGGTTGTTGAATAATTGAGCTAATGGTTTTAGGTGCGAGATGAGGTGGGGGGATTTTTTTAACCTGTCCCATAGACGAAGCGATTGTGAGAGAATCGGGGAGAGGATGGGGGGCCTGAGCCTTGGGGGGGACCAGAGGAGAGATTCAATGGTGTAATCCGGGGCTGCTTGATTCTCCAGGGAAACCCAGTCTGGTTTTTCAGAGCTATTGTAAATTATTGATAGCTGTGCTAATCTGGCTGCCTGAAAATACCAGAGCAGTCTCGGCAACCCCAAACCTCCCTGCGATTTGTGGGTGTACAAGGTCTGCTGGGGGATCCTATGGCCTCTCCCTCCCCATATAAATTTGTTTATTTTTGCTTGGAAAGACCTTAGGTGATCCAGTTTGATATTGATGGGTATGGCCCTGAAGAGGTATAACAATCTCGGGAGCAAAGTCATTTTAATTGAGTGTATCCTACCCAACCACGATAACTCTCCCTTCTCCCATTGTCCCAGATCCTCCTCAAGTTTTCGATAAATGGGGGGGAAGTTAGCTTCATACAGCTGTTCCACCTTGGCAGTTAGGTTGATGCCCAGGTATTCTATAGAGGAGTCGCTCCATTTAGACTTGTTCCTGATTTAAGCACCCTGTTGGCTGCTAGGCCTTGTGAGAGAGGGACTATCCAACTAGAGTGAACATCCAGCTGCGAATGGCTATTCTCTGGATTCAGTCAAAGTAAGCAAGTTCTTTATTATTGACTTTGACACTAAGAGTACCTGAACTTTTCTCTTAACCCTCTGATCCTATACTAAGAGACTGTTCGTTAACTACGTTTTTACAAATAAAAATCCCTTTAAGCGGATCTGTCGTCAGTCTCTAGAATTTCTGGGCCATCTACCATGGGTAACCCCTAGATGCAAATCGAGGTGAAGAAGGTAACGGTAAGCCCAATCAAACCAGCAGCTCCTTCGGGGGTTAGTGCTATACCTATTTCATTGCTCAATACAGAAATTAAGATCTATGCTGAATTGCAAGCAAGGCACCTGATTGACATCTTGCCCATTTTGATTCAACCTGACCAAATGGGTTTCTGTAAGGGCCAGCAGGTCTCAGATGGCACTAGAAGGACACTCAATGGGTTCTACTTCGCAGAGGTGAAACAAATGTCTTCTCTGCTCCTCTCTCTGGATGCAGAGAAGGCATTCAACAAAGTTCATTGTTAATACATGTCTCAAGTGTTGTTAAAGTTTGGATTTCAAGGCAATTTCCACTCCACAATCCAAGCTCTTTACTCTTGTCCATCAGGATGCCCACTATGTCCGTCTATGTATACTTAAGTTAATGATTTACCTCCAAGCAGAAGCTATTCATTCTTATCCCCATATTTCAGGTTTTCATTTTCAGCACTGGTCCCACACCATTTGCCTCTTTGCGGACAATTTGATCCTACTTTTAACAAACCCTTCAATTTCTTTATCGCACCAATTTAGCCATTTGTATTATTATAAGGTGAATTGCTCGAAATCTATAATACTGAACCTAGGTATTAAAAAGCATGTTAAACACTCTTTGCAACACCGATTCCCCTACACCATTATTTCAATTACAATAGGCGCATTCCAGTGCGCAATGGTGCAGGATTGGCGAACCAACACAGACAAGGGCACATTGGCGCACATCGGCGCACAAGTATGCACAGCGCCTTGACTAGGTGGATGCATGGTGCCGTGATCAGGGGAACGCGCATGCGCAACGGCACACGCTCTCCGTAATCTGGGCGCAACTGCATATTTAAACCCACTGCTTACAACAATGCACTGCTTATCTTCAGCTCCCCCTGTGTTCTCGTTCCATGTATTACCTGCTGATCTGATCTCCTGTGTACCGACCTGGTTTGTTCTGACCTGCTCTTTCTGATCCCCTGCTCGATCCTTGGCTTGCACCTGACCACCCTCTGCCTGATCCCTGCATTTGACCCCAGCCTGGCTATCAGACTCTGCTTATCCTGCTGCCTATATCAAGAATCAGCTCATCCCTGGTCATTCTTATTCTGGACTATCTTCCTGTGAATGACCCCTGGCCTGGCTTCCGGTTCAGCGATCCAGTTACTTCCCTGGTCCTTGTCTCCTGGACCTGCCAAAGCACGTCTGTCTCCAGCAACCAGGCACCTGTGCTTCTGTTGGCACCACATCTGCTTTGTCACCTTCAGTGGTGTACTGCACTCAGCCGCAAAGGGAGCCCTCTCAGCATCTCGGCCTCCTACCAAGTTCCTGACACCATGTCAAATTGTTCACACAAATAGAGCTTTCTTTTGGTGGTATTTAATCACTCCTGGGTTTTTTATTTTTTCCTAAAAAAAAAAAAGACCAAACATTTAAAAAAAAAAGTTTTTCTTAGTTTCTGTCAGTAAATTTTGTAAATAAGTAATTTTTCTCCTTCACTGATGGACGCTGATGAGGCAGCACTGATGGGCACTGATGAGGTGGCACTTATGGGCATTGATGAGGTGGCACTTATGGGCACTGATGATGAATATGCCGCACTTATGGGCACTGATAGGTGGCACTGATATATTGCCCTGATAAGCACTGATAGGTGGCACTGATGGGTGACACTGGTAGGCATTGGGCAGATAGGCAGCACTGGTGGGCACAAATAGGCAGCACTGGAGGTCACAGATAGATTATAAAGATAGGTGGCACTGATGGGGACTGATGGGTGGCATTGATGGGCAGCAGTGATGAGCATTGATGGGCAGCACTGATAGCCAGCACTGACTGGCTTCACTAATGGCCACTGATTGCTAACACTTGTGGGCACTGATTGCTGGCACTTGTGGACACAGATTGGTGGAAATTGTGGGCACTGATTGGCACTGATTGCTGGCACTGGTGGACAATCATTGCTGATACTGGTGGGCAATTAATTGTAATCAACGCACTGATGATCAGTGCCCTGATTACATACCTAGCTGTCTACTTTGAGGAGATGATGCTGGTCGGCTCTCCTCACAATCTGTCAGAGTGAGGTGAGGAGCGCCGATTACTGGCATCTCCTTGTTTACATGTGACCGGCTGTGATTGGGGGTGCGGCTCTTTACACAGATCGGGGTTGCTCCCTGTCCTAGCCCCCCGGAAGCACGCAAGAGCAGTCGTTCTGGGAAGTTGTCAAATAATGTCCACCCAGAATGAGAGCCGCACTGCCCAGCCATCATTTGACGATGGGCGGGTGGCAAGTGGTTAAGGATCTTACACTTTCCCTTTGCGTCTCCTCCTCCTAAGACCCGCATCGATAATAATTCTATATATTTCCATCACCAATACATAAAGGCATTTCCCTTTTCTATAGCTTACTCCAAATCCAGTTGACATTTGTTAAAACTCAGCCTTTCCTAAAATGGGAGATTGACCCTGCCTCTACTTTCACTTCCTCTCAATGGTGAATAGCTCTTAAATCTATCTATATGGCAACGTAGTGTGTTAACCATCGTGAGCTGGCACAAAAGATCCTGTTATACTAGTACCTTACCCTGTTTCAGCTGGTTCATTTCACTCCCTACCTTTAGAGATTGATACCTTTCCAGTTAACTGCCATAAAGTTGATTCCCATATCTTACTGGGGGGGCAAGACTCACCAAAACTAGACACTGGAGACAACACCTGGCACCTAATCTGTCCAAAACCATATCTTTAATTAAGATTCATTACGTGTATGAAAAAAATGTTAACTCCAATGTTTAAAGAGGAAGTTAACCCAGATGAGTTTACTTCCTCTTTCATTCCCTGCAAAGGCAAAGCATAATGGACTACTATGCATCGCATAGTAGCCCATTATGTGTCACTTACCTGACACAGGAGCCAGTGAAGTCACCGCTGTCCCCTGTAGTCCGGCACATCCATCTTCTCGGTGGGGTCTCGCAGCTCCGCCGCTGTCATTCACCGAACCTGCGATGATGTCACTCCCGCGCATGTGCACGGGAGCCAAAACGCACGGCATTGCGTGCCATCGTCGTCATCGACGATGCCACGCTCAGTGCGCCTGCACGCCGCTGTCTACGGCGCATGCGCCGTAGACAGCGGTGCCCGTCTTCGGGCAAATATCTCCTAAACCGTATAGATTTGGGAGATATTTCTTGGACCTACAGGTAAGCCTTAATCTAGGCTTACCTGTAGGTCAAAGTGGTTTGTAAGGGTTTACAACCACTTTAACTGTAATAGTGTTTTATCGTTTTATTTAGTCTCTGTAACGTTGCCGAGATTTTTTCAGGTCCAGTTTAGTTTTTTTTTCCTGCCCAACTTCTGTTGCTATTCTTGTTATATTTCACATGCATCTGCTGCTTTGGCAGCTACCCTTTGTAACTTGTTGTTATATATACATAAATACAATATATATATATATATATATATATATATATATATATATATATATATATATATATATATATATATTATATACAGTATATATACAGTGTATATATATATATATATATATATATATATATATACAAAATAAAAACCTACTGAAACAAAAATCATACTCTCATCAGAACTGAAAATTAAGCCAAAACACATTCTGAAGGAATAAGCATACCAGCTAGAAGTGCACCAGGCCACATAAGTTCCTTTTGCTGGTAACCTTGTCATCAGAGGACCTCTGTTTTTATCTGTATGTGACTGGGAAAAGCTGTTCAATCCCAGGGTCTTTGCTCATAATGTCCAAGTGTCAATACTAATACATTTCACACTGCCACCAATTCAAACTGACCTTGCACATCTGAATATGATTGATCAATCAGGAGGTAGCAATATTGGTAATGGGAGGCATGTGACTGACCTGAGATTTATTCTGCAGCGAGACAATAACCCCAAACATACAGTCAATGTCATTAAGAGTCCTAAAAGTGATGGTTTGGCCCCTACAGAGCCTAATCTCAACATCATCTAGACTGTCTGAGATTACATGAAGAGAAAGAAGGATTTGAGGCAGCCAACATCTACAGAAGATCGGTGGTTAGCAAGATGTTTAGAACAACCTATCTGCTGAGGTCCTTCAAAAATTGTGTGTAAAGCCGCGTACACACGGGCGGACTGTCTGTCCAACTTAGTCCGCCGAAATACATTTCAGCGGACAGTCCGCTCGTGTGTGGGCTTCAGCGGACTTTTTCAGCGTGCAGTCTGGCGGACTAAGTATTTCGGAATTTCCGTAATATTGTCCGTCCAACTTTGGTTTCAGCGGACAGTCCGCTCGTGAGTAGGCTAGTTGGACGGACTAAGTATGGCGCATGCTCAGAAAGGATTTACACGGCGGAAGGTTGCATTGCTGTGTATTGGACGTCCTATTTCTAGTCCCGTCGTACGTGCTGTACACGTCATCGCGCAAGCTTTCAACGGACTGTTTGTTCATCGTGTGTGGTCAAGTCCGTTCATTCGAAAGTAGGACGGACTGTCCGTCGGATTGTCTGACGGACTTAGTTGGCCAGACAGTCCGCCCGTGTGTACGCGGCTTAAGTGTACCCAAAAGAACTGATGTTGGTTTGAATCCAAAGGGTAACCACACTAAATATTGATTTGATTTAGATTTTTCTTCCAATCGCTCACTTTGCATTTTGTAAATTGATAAAGATAAACAATTAAAATGCATATATATTTGAAAACATTCTAACTTTACAGCTTTTCTTCACACCTACCTAAAACCTTTGCACAATACTGTACCCTGATACCCTAATAGGTCTCCCATTTTTTATTTCCCAGTCTTCCTGTCCTCTGCACTGCTCAGTAAGCTTCCAATTTACATCTATGCACAACATTTAACATCATTTCTTTTGTCCTTACATTTCAATAATTTCATGTTTATTCTGTTCTCTAATCTCCTTACTACACAGTCTCTTCTCTCTCCCCCACAGTTATTTTCTTTTTATACAAACTTGGTTTTTTTTGTATCTTACTTTCTCCCACAATTTGCATTTTTTCGTTTCCTGCCTATTAACCCAACTCTGGCTCATCACACTTTTCTCTGACCTCTTCCCCTCACACTTCTAGTTTTTTTTTTTTTACTTTTCTGACACAGACAAACTCCTCCCTATAGCATGTGCATTGCTGTCAGTTTAGTGTACAATGGAAATCCCTACACCCCCAAAGCTGCATTTGAACATCCACTTTGACCACACATGCCTCTATAGATTGGAAAGCCTTTTAGCAATAAATATGTCCCATTCCCTCAGTGTAAGCCCTTGTACACACAGTCGGAGATTCCGACGGAATGTGTCCGATCAGAGCGTTTTGCCTGATATTCCGACTGTGTGTGGTCTGCATCGGACTGTTTCCATCGGAATATCCGTCGGACCAACTTTTCCAACTTCCCGGAAATATTTTCCGATAAAATGCTCCGATCGGACATACTCCGATCATGTGTAGAGAATTCCGATCAGACAAAGTGCCACGCATGCTCAGATCAAATTCCTACATGAAAGCTATTGGCTACTAGCCTGAACATAGTCCCGTTGTAACGAAATAACGTCATCACGTTCTGAGCGATCAGATTTTCCGACAACTTCGTCCGACTGTGTGTATGCAACAGTTTCAGACAAGATCCGTCGGACAAAATCCGACGGACAGAATCCGACAGATTTGGTTGTCAGAATCTCCGACCGTGTGTACAAGGGCTAAAACCTGTGCAAGACCAACTCATTGTGGTTTGTAATATGGAATGCAAATTAACAGGTATTCTTGATGTCACTATTTTCTCCCCACTTTTAACACCACACTAGACTGGCTTCTCAATTCACCACATTTTCCATTTCCAAGGTCATTTTCTGATCAGTTTATACTATTTTGTCTTTATGACATTTAGGATTTAAAAACAGTTCATTAAATGCAGGGCAGGAACAAAAATAGGAAAAGCTGTGTTCCAGGACCTCCTTGCAATTGACTAACCGTCATAGTGTAATTACTGAATATTTTCCACAGTAAATAATGGATTATATTGAAAATCTGAAATGCATTTGTCTTCTCTTGAAAAATCGATAATGTGTCCTTATGCACAGAAGTATACTTCATGAAGAGGTTACAACAAACATGAAGAATTATATATTGACGCGTTTAAACAAGAACTGTTTGTGTTAACATATAGCAATAAATCAGATTCAAATCCAACATGAAAAGTCCAAGCTGGAGAACAGGAGAGGATAAAGATTTTTTTTTGAAGATACTGGGTGGATTTACTAAAGGCAAATAGACATTTGTACATTTTGTAAGCGCAGTTGCACTCTGCAAGTGTAGTTGCTCCAGAGCTTATAAAATGAGGGGAAATAAAAATCAACATTTTGCTTGAACATGATTGGATGATGGAAGTCAGCAGAGCTTCCCCTCATTTACTAAGCTCTGGAGCAACTGCACTTTCAAAGTGCCCAGTCTATTTGTTTTTAGTAAATCCACCACACTAACTTAACTTAGGATAACTTAGGCCAAAAATTCTAAATGGCATATAAACCCAATATCCACACTGTGTTTGTCTTGCATAAATCTTAAATTGTTACTTTTTTGTCAAGTACATCTCAAAGGTTTTGGGTGATCTACTGTCTGAAACTCAATTAGTTGTAAATTCTGAGAAGGCCCTTCATCTACTCCCAATATGTTCTGCTTGTTATGATTTGTTATAACTTTAAAATACTAAAGCTTGCAAGGCAGTCTGGGGTCCCCAATGTCTTTAAGTATTATACAGCAGCGCAGAGCTCCCCGTTGACTATGCTTCACGTGGCTATGGATGTCCCTCTTTGGGTGTTACTTGAATTGTCCACTTATGACTCATCCTCCCTACAAGCTCTGCTCTGGCTCCCTCGTTACTTGCACTCTCCCTCCCTGAGCCCCCTGCTGTTGCATAGCCTGCAGATATGGAATTCAGTTCGCTATTCTGGTAATTTGGTGTCTGCCTTTTTACCACTACTTCCTATCACTCACAATCCTCTTTTCCCCCGGGCCTTGAGGAGCCTCAGGTATTCTCTTGGTGGCTCTCTCACGGCTATACATGGGTTCAAAACTTTCTTTCCCCCCGATCATTTCTATTCTGGGAGGCCATCCGAGAAATACGACACACTGGGAAGCTTCCTTCAATTGAAACACTGGATTGTTGCCCTACGCTGCATGTCCACTTACCCATTTCATAAGACTTTCTGTGAACATGCATGTCAGCATGCCCCTGGGGCCCCTGGCCTCATTTTGGCTATTTATGCATCTTTGTATGGAGACCCAGCATCAGCATCCCTCTCCTAGATGGTTGCATGAGAAGAGCCTTCCCTCCGGTAATGACATGTAGATTTTGGGGACACAGCTACATGTGTTCATTTTTTTGTACCATCCCCTATTTTCAGTTTGGTTAAAGAGGAGTTCCACTTAAAAAAAAATAAAGTCAGCAGCTACAAATACTGCAGCTGCTGACTTTTAATAATTGGACACTTACCTGTCCCAGGGTCCAGCGATGTGGGGGAACGAAGCCCCGCTCGTCGCCGTGATTGGCCACGCAGTCATCTGCGACGTGTCACGTGTCCCAGATGACTGACAGGAGGGAGGGGGCAGATCTGAGCCCTTCCTGCGCTGAGGGGAAGTGATGTCACCAGCACAGGCACTGAAGGAGGCAAACTATGAGGGACCCCTTAGCAACAGGCAGACAGGTGAGTTCATTTTTTCTTCCAAATGTTTTTATTTTTATCTTTTTTAGGAATGTTAATCCTTTTTTTTTGTGTGTGGAACACCACTTTAAGTATAGTTATGTTCATTATTGTTCATTGGTAATGTTTACCCATTGCACGGGTAATAAACAAGCTTGCTTACGAATCTCTGAGGCCGCGTACACACGCGCGGACTGTTCGCCCAACTTTGTCCGTCCAACAGTTTCGGCAAACAGTCCGCTCAAAATTAGCATGGACGGACATGGCCACACACGACGAACGAACAGTTTGCTGAAACCGTGCGCGATGACGTGAACGGCACGTACGACGGGACGAAAAATACGACGTCCTATACACTGCATTATAACTTTCGGCGTGAAAATCCTTTCTGAGCATGCGCGCAACTTTGTTTGACGAACAAGCCTACACACGAGCGGACTGTTCGCTGAAACAAGGTTTCAGCGGACAGTTTTACGGAATTTCCGAAAAACCTTGTCCGTCAAACTGTCCGCTGAAACTGTCCGCTGAAAGCCCACACACGAGCGGACTGTCCGCCCAAACACTGTTCAGCGGACAAAGTTGGGCGAACAGTCCGCGCGTGTGTACGCGGCCTCAATCTCTTATTTATTTCCAAAAACTCAATAAACATATTGAACCAGAAAATACTAACGCTTTGAACACTAGTAATGTAAAGTATTTGTATGACATAACTGGGTGGGAACCATGGTGTCTTTATTTTATAGCAGTGTCAAACCCAAAAACAAGCATTTATTTTATTACAGCTTACTGCAATTTCCTGTCTCATCATAGTCTTTCTTTCTTAAATTTTTCTTTTGGCAATCTGGCCGGTAGGACTGTAGTTTTTCAAAAGGACAACTTTCTTACAGATGTATCAGTTTACAGGGATGAGCCAAACCATGTAGCAGTGGCAAAGTCACTTACAATGATAAGCTCTTATTTTTCCATGTAAAACCTTTATCCCCAAAGGAAAAAACTTTTGCTGTAACTTATTATAAAGTGTGAGCTGGAATTTGGCTTCAGCATGTTAGTGTATTTAAATCTGTTAGTACATCTACCCCCCCCCCCCCCCCCCCCCCACTGGCTGACAATGTTGACAATGATCTGGGAATGGGTTAGTGGGAAAAGTTTAGATCTCACATGCTACTTTAGGGCAAATTAAGCAACCAGTCCACATCCAAATGAGTTGGGATCTTAGCAGTTTATTGACTTTGTACTGGGCTAACATTGTAAACATTTTATTTATTTCTGACTGCTGACAGATTTGCTGTAGCACCAGCATAGGTGGGCCTAATCACCCAGAGCGCAACACGCACTGCAGCAGTTGGGTGGCCGGCGCTGGAACTCTGTGTTCCAGCAGGTGGCACAGAAAGGAGATGCAAGCAGAGTGGCAGCGGGAGCCTGGTGCTGGAACCCTGTCCGTGTACCAGCACCCGGCACAGGAAGGAGTACACTGTCGGCAGCTAGGTTTTTTACCATCAGAACCTCCATTGCTAGCCTCTAGTGTCTACACACACAAATCCCTCTCTGCTCTCCATATACAACAGAGGAAAGGGTGGGGCATTGTATCCACTTGGCTGCTCTAGCCTCACACCCGCAGCTTTAAGAGAAGCCTGAGGCAACAGCCTGACCAGCCACAGTAAGTTTAAGATTCTGTTCTGCAGGGGAGGGGAGAGCTGTCCTGGGTATGGGACAGGTAAGGTTGAAGCACTGGAACTCCAGCTGCACTGGAAGGAGAGGAGAGCTTTCTCTTGGGGAAAAATTGTAGGGGAGAGCTCTGTACAGGGGAGAGGGTCTGTAAACTGGCGTAGCATCCCCTGAACTTTGTACAATAGCACACGTCTGAACTCTGTATCCTGTGCATAGAGAATTCATGAACTCTGCACTCTACAGAGCACACTTCTGAACTCTGCAACCTGTGCGTAGCGCATGCCTGAAGTCTACACTCTGTGTTGGCGCACTCCTGAACAGTACACCCTGTATATAGCATTCTTCTGAACCTTGCGCACTGAATGTAGTGCACTCCTGGGCCCTGCACTCTGTACAAAGCAAAAGTTGACCCCCCTCACCCTGCCACACACACTTTTTGTTGCCATTTCCCTGATAGGGCCACCAGTGTATCACATTTCCCAGGTGCCTATGATACTTTTAAGACTACCCCGGCTCTGTGTGTAGATGGGAAGATCCCCCACTGATGGCTAGGGTTTATAAGAGAAGTGTGGAAGCATGCGTGTGTGTGTATATACAGTACAATGCTGTGAAGAAGTATTTGCCCCCTTTCTGATCTTTTTGCTTTTGTCACACTTAACCACTTTCAGACCGGACCAATTTGCTGGTCAAAGACCAGACCACTTTTTGCGATTCGGCACTGCGTGGCTTTAACTGACAATTGTGCGGTCGTGCGACGTGGCTCCCAAACAAAATTGACGTCCTTTTTTTCCCACAAATAGAGCTTTCTTTTGGTGGTATTTGATCACCCCTGCGGTTTTTATTTTTTGCGCTATAAATAAAAATAGAGCGACAATTTTGAAAAAAACGCATTATTTTTTACTTTTTGTTATAATAAATATCCCCCAAAAATATATAAAAAAAACATGTTTTTCCCTCAGTTTAGGCCGATACGTATTCTTCTACATATTTTTGGTAAAAAAAATTGCAATAAGCGATTATTGATTGGTTTGCGCAAAAGTTATAGCGTTTACAAAATAGGGATAGTTTTATAGCATTTTTATCAATCATTTTTTATAATTTTTTTTTACTAGTAATGGCGGCGATCAGCAATTTTTATTGTGACTGCGACATTGTGGGGGACCCATCGGACATTTTTGACACATTTTTGGGACCATTGTCATTTATACAGTAATCACTGCTATATAAATGCAGTGATTCCTGTGTAAATGACACTGGCAGTGAAGGGGTTAACCAGTGGGTGGCAGTGTAGGGGTTAAGTGTTTCTAGGGATGTGTTACTAACTGTGGGGGGGTTGGACTTTCATTTAGTGAACACTGATCTCTGCTCCAATCACATGGAGCAGAGATCAGCGTCACTAGTTGCTAGGCAGAATGGGGAAATGTTGTTTACAACGGCACTTCTCCATTCGGCCGCTCCGTGAGACGATCGCGGGGATGCCCACGGCGATCGAGTCCGCGGGTCCCGCGACCGGACTCACGGGGGTCTCGACCAGCACGGGAGCGCGCCGCCGGCGGTGCGCTCCCGATGGCAGGGCGGCAAATTTAAAGGGACGTACATGTACGCCCATTTGCCTGTCCGTGCCATTCTGTCGACGTACATCGTTGTGCGCTGGTCGGCAAGTGGTTAAATGACTCGTCATCAAACACATTTTATTATTACACAATGATAACCCGAGTAAATACAAAATGCAGTTTTTAAATGATGGTTTCATTTATTAAGGCAAAAAAGTTTTCCAAATCTGCCTGGCTTTATGTAAAAAAGTAATGGTGGCAACAACTGCAATCAAGTGTTTGCGATAACTGGTAATGAGTATTTCATATTGCTGTGGAGTAATTTTGTCCCACTCTTCTTTGCAGAATTTAATTCAGCCACATTGGAGGGTTTTCCAGCATGAACAGCCTGTGTAAGGACATGATACAGCATCTCAATTGGATTTAAGTCCAGGCTTTGAATAGGCCACTCCAAAACCTAAATTTTGCTTTGTTTGAACCATTTGGAGGTGGACTTGCGGTTGTGTTTCCGATCATTGTCCTGCTGCATGACCTAAGTGCATTTGAGCTTGAGGTCATGAACTGATGGCCAGAAATTCTCTTTTAGGATTTTCTGATAGAGCTCAGAATTTATGGTTCCATCAATTATGGTAAGTTGCAAAGCAGCCCCAGACCATCACGCTACCACCACCATGTCTGACTGTTGGTGGGACGCACACCTTACAAAAAGTTAAATTTTTGTCTCATCAATCCACAGAATATTTGCCTAAAAGTCTTGGGGATAATAAAGATGTTTTTTGCTAAATGTGAGATGAGCCTTTGAGTTTCTTTTGGTCAGCAGTGGCTTTGTCCTTGAAACTTTCCCATGGATGCAATTTTTGCCCAGTCTCTTGCTTATTGTTGAATCATGAACACTGATCTTACCTGAGGCAAGCGAGGCCTGCAGTTCTTTAGTTGTTGTTTTGGGTTCTTTTATGACCTCCTGGTTGAGTCGTTGTCATGCTCCTGGAGTCATTTTTGTATGCCGGCCACTCCTGGGAAGGTTCACCACTGTTCCAAGTTATCTCCATTTGTGGGTAACGGCTCTCCCCGTGGTTTACTGGAGTTCAAAAGCCTTAGAAGTGGCTTTGAAACCCTTTCTTGACCGATACATGTACATTAGTTTGTTTCTAATCTGTTCTTGAATTTTTTTAGATTGTGACATGATGTGTGGCTTTTTGTGATCTGTTAGCATGCTTCATTTTGTCAGACAGCTTCTATTTATGTGATTTCTTGATTCAACAGGTCTGACAGTAATCAGGTCTGGGCAAGTGAAATTTGACTCAGCTTTCCAAAAAATTGTGGTTCATCAGAGTTTATTCATGGTTCAGCATGGGAGGGGGCAATTAGTGAGTGTGAGAGTGTGAAGTGTGAGAACTATGCAAAAAAAAAATATATATATACATACACATACAGTACATACACATACACACATGTGTGTTTGAGCTTTAAGCTGCACATCCTAATACAATATGCTGTGTCCATGAGCACCTAATACTATTCTGCCTTCACACACCTACTTTCATTAATATTAAGTGTAAATTGTGGTCTTTTGGTTGAGATATTTATATTTGAAGTTTATCCCTGTAATAACAATATATTTCACAGAACCTTGTTTTTCAGCAACCACCACCTTGGCTTACATTTTCGGTAAAACTCACCTGGGGCAAATAACAGGTGTGGGCAATATAAAAATCACACCTGAAAGCAGATAAAAAGGAGAGAAGTTCACTTAGTTTTTGCATTGTTTGTCTGTGTATACCACACTAAGCATTGTCAACAGAAAGAGGAGAAGAGAACTGTCTGAGGACTTGAGAACCAAAATTGTGGAAAAATATCAACAATCTCAAGGTTACAAGTCCATCTCCAGAGATCTAGATTTGCCTTTGTCCAAAGTGCGCAACATTATCAAGAAGTTTGCAACCCATGGCACTGTAGCTAATCTCTCTGGGCATGGACAGAAGAGAAAAATTGATGAAAGGTTGTATGTAACACAGGATAGTCCGGAATGGTGGATAAGCAGCCCCAAACAAGTTCCAAAGAAATTCAAGCTGTCCTGCAGGCTCAGAGAGCATAAGTGTCAGCGCGAACTATCCCTTAACATTTAACCTTTAACATTTAACATTTAACCCCACTGCTGATACAGAGACATAAAAAAGCAGTACAGTTTGCCAAAATGAACTTGAGTAAGCCTAAATCCTTCTGGGAAAACGTCATGTGGATAGATGAGACCAAGATAGAGCTTTTTGGTAAAGCACATGCTTCTACTGTTTACCGAAAACAGAGGCCTTCAAAGAAAATAACACAGTACCTACAGTGAAATATGGTGGAGATTCAATGATGTTTTGGGGTTGATTTGCTGCCTATGGCACTGGGTGCCTTGAATGTGTGCAAGGCATCAAGAAATCTGAGGATTACCAAAGGATTTTGGGTCGCACTGTAGAGCCCAGTGTCAGAAAGCTGGGCTTGCGTCCGAGATCTTGGATCTTCCAGCAGGACAATGTCCCCAAACATATCTCAAAAAAGCACCCAGAAATGGATGGCTGGAGAGTTCTAAAGTGACCAGCAATGAGTCTAGATCTAAATCCTTTTGAACACCTGTGGAGAGATCTTAAAATTGCTGTTGGGAAAAGGCACCCTTACAATAACAGAGACCTGGAGCAGTTTGCAATGATGGTTATAGGAAGCGACTGATTTCAGTTATTTTTTCCAAAAGGTGTGCAACCAAATATTAAGTTAAGGGTGCTAAGAATTTTGACCAGCCCATTTTCGGAGTTATGTGTGACATTATGTCCAATTTGCTTTTATTCCTCCCTTTTTTTGTTTTGTTCCAATACACACAAAGGGAACAAACATGTGTATAGCAAAACATGTGTTACTACAATACTTTTCTGTGAGAAATACTCGATTTTCTGGAAACGTTTCTGGGATGCCAACAATTTCGCCCATGACTGTATATATATAAATATAGATATCTAAATATATATCTATATATATATATATATATATATATATATATATATATATATATATATATATATATATATATATATATATATATATATATACACTCTGCATTCAGTGTAGCCTATATATACAGTGCATTCCTGGGTGTACAGTTTCCAATACACTTCAGGCGGTATACATGGTATATAATACAGTTCAAGCAGTGTACACAGTATATAATACAGTGTACAGTTTATAATACAGTGCAGGCAGTGTACACAGTATATACCACAATATATAATACAGTGTAGTGTGCTGTGAAAAGAGAAAATCTCCATCATGTCCGAAAGGCCACCAAGGAAAGGCAGACGCTCACATGCCACTAAAAGAGGGCAAGCAGCCTCTGTGTCTACAGTCAACAGTGGTGGTCATGGACATGGTGCATCCTCTGCAGGAGGCTGTGGGGCACGCTTGTCCTTTTTTTCTGCTGCTGTCTGGGTTATTGAGCCACAACATGCAGAAGAGTTGGTGGAGTGGATAACAAAGCCGTCCTCATCCTCCTCATCCTGCGTTACCCAGACTCATAGTAGTTTTCCTTTCAATGCAGCTTCCAAAGTGGCCTATTCCACCAGCTTCTTGTCCACAGTTACTCCTTCTGTAGCCCCACCATCATGCACAGAGGAGTCCCAGAATTATTCAAGCACGTTGTCGGTTACATGCTTCTGGAGGATGCGCAGCAATTTGAAGGCTGTGATGTTGGTTTCCAGGTTGAGGAAGGGTGTAACATGAGCCTAGATAGAGGAGGTGCCACAGAAGGACAAGAAACTGGCAGTCAGGTTCCCCAAGCTGCAGCAAACTGCCAAGTTTTCTCCAGTGACGAGAGGGGAGGGGATGATGAGGTCACTGACTGTACTTGGGTGCCTGAGAGAAGAGAGGAGGAGGAGGGACAACTCAAATGAGGCAGGATGTCCTCCAGGGGTCAGCTTAAGGGCAGACACCCTATTACATCACACCGCAGACCTCCGTAGGTGCAGGGTGCTGCTGACTCCCCGCTGACTTTTACATTTTTCTTGGTGTGGGCCTTTTTCGACATGTGTGCAGCAGATTGCATCATTGCTTTTTGCAACCTATGTCTGAAGCGGATCAAGCATGGCCAGAACAGCAGCCACTTGGACACCACATGCTTCACCCGACATATGACGACCTGCCATGCAGTCCGTTGGCAGCAGCACCTAAAAGACCCACATAATAGAAAAAGGCAGACTTCTCCTTGCTCCTCATCTGCAATCTCAAACCCTACTATAATTCCAGTCCTCTCAAATACCTGCACTGAGGAATGAGGGTATAGGAATAGGTGTCACAAGTACTTGCAGCCAAATCTGCTAACAGTACACCACCAGTTGAATTCAGCAGGCAAATTTCCATACCCCAATTGCTTAACTGTAAAAAGAAATGTGGTTCCAGCTATCCCCATGCTCAGCATCTAAATGCTAGCTTGGCCAAATTGCTAGCATTGCAATTTCTGCCTTTTCAGCTGGTAGACTCAACCCCCTTTTGTAAATTCGTGGAATGTGCTGTACCACAGTGGAAGGTTCCAAAACACAGTTTTTTTTTTCACGTAAGGCCATTCTGACTCTCTACCACCATGTGGAAGGCAATGTTTTGGCCTCGTTGTACAGGGCAGTCAGCAGTAAGGTTCATATCACCGCTGACTCGTGGTCCAGCAGGCATGGACAGGGATGTTACCTTTCCTTCATGGTGCACTCTGCTGGCAGCTGGAAAGGATGCAGGCTAAGGTTCATTCAGTGTTGGAGCTTTTTCCACCACCATGCCTCCAAAAAGCTAGTGGTGATTCTGCCACAACATCTGTATGTACCTCCCTCCTCTTCTTCTTTCTCTATGGCCTCTTCTGCAGAATTGCCCTCTGAACCAGCAGTGCTCCCTAAGTGCTCAAGGGGCTACACAAGCAGTCAGGCAAAAAGATGTCATGTCGTGCTTGAGTTGGCCTGCCCAGGGGACAGGAGCCACCCTGGGGCAGAGATTCTGCCAGCTCTGCAGGGGCAGGCTCAGAGGTGGTTGACGCCATCCCAGCTTCAGCCAGGAATGGTTGTATGCGACAGTAGCACCAACCTTTTCTCCACCCTCCGACAGGGACACTTGACCCATGTTCCATGTTTGGCACAAGTCCTCAATTTGTTGGTGCAGCATTTCTTGACCAGGTACCCAGGCTTACAAGATCTCCTGAGGCAGGCCAGAAAAGTCTGTGGTCATTTCCACCAGTCATACAAGGCCAGTGCTCGACTGGCTGACATTCAAAGGGAATGCAACTTGCCCACCAACCGCCACATTTATGACAGGCCCACCAGGTGGAACTCAACGTTGGCAATGCTGCAGTGGCTGCACGCACAGAAGAGGGCCATAAATGAGTACCTGTGCGAGTATGGCACCAGGACAGGGTCAGGGGAGCTTGGTTTCTTTTGGCCACATTAGTGGCTACTGATCAAGGATGCATGCACTGTCACCATTTGAAGAGGCCACAAGGATGGTGAGCAGTAGTGACCCTGTCCCTCTAATCTTCCTGCTGGAGCACACGCTTCATGGTATCATGGACAGGGCACTTGAGGCAGAACAGCGGGAGGAAGAGGAGGGCTTCCTTTCCTCTCAAGGCACCCTTTATGCAGTTAGCATTCCTGCGGGTCCGCCAAACACACTGGAAGAAAAGGAGGAGGATTGTGTCAGCATGGATGTCGAGGATAACATGCCTCAGTCTACAAGGGATGGTTTTCAGTCCCCAGAAACCATAGAAGTTGTACGTGGCTGGAAGGAGGTAGTTATGGATAATGTGATCTTTAGTGACTTAGAGGACTCAGAATCAAATGCCTCTGCAAACTTACACTGCATGGCCTCCCTGATTCTGCAAAGCCTGTGAAAGGACCTTAGGATTTGTGATATCAAGGAGAGGGATCATTACTGGCTGGCAACCTTTCTTGATCCACGTTACAAGGGTAAGGTTGCAGAACTCATCCTGCCTTTGCACAGGGAGCAGAGGATGAAACATCTTCAAGAGGCCTTGAATAAAAGTTAGCTTAATGCATCTCCAGACCCTGGGAGGTTACTATTTCTTGGTGCTGCACAACGTGTTTCTGTGGATTCGTTCGGTCAGAGGAAAAGCAGTGAAGGTGACCGATGTCTTTAAACAATTTTTCAGTCCTCAGCGCCAAGATCTGAAAGGTTCCAGTAACCATCACCAGCGTCTCCATTATATGGTGCAGGAATATCTAGGGACAAGAGCAGACTTGGAGACCTTTCCAACAGAGTATCCACTGGGTTACTGGGCGGTGGATGGACCACTGGCCAGAACTTGCTCAATATGCAATTGAGCTACTGGCCTGTCCTGCATCCAGCTGAATGCACATTCAAAGCTGCTGGAGGGTTTGTAACGGATCAAAGAGTGTGCCTGTCCATAATCTCTATTGATAGGCTCACATTTATAAAAATGAATCAGTTCTGGATAAGCAGCTACCAAGCACTGATTGAATTTTCTATGGATCTGGGAGCCTATGCTGCCTATCTTAGTCCTCGATCATGATGATGCTAGCTTCCAACAATATTTTTTGGTTAGGGCACCACCACCACCCAAGGCCCAATTGTTCTGGCCCTATTTAACAGGGGAATGTAATTAAAATTTTGGAAATAATATTTAACAGCAGGGCCCGTTCCTGTGCCCAACAAGAGTAACTGTGAGGGGTTACAGTGTTCTGGTACCACCAACACCCAAGAAACTGGGAGGGGTTACATAGTGCAGTCTGTATAGTATATATACTGCAGTTCATAATATATGCTGAAGTCCGTATAGTATATATACTGCAGTTCATAGTAACTAGTGCAGGTAGTGTAGTATATTTAATACAGCGCAGGTTATATAGTGCAGTTTACAATATATAATATAGTGTATTGAAGTGGTTAAAGGGAGCCCTATGATAGAATTAAGAAAAAAACGACATGGGTTCCCCCCGTCCATGCCAGGCCCTTTAGCGTGGGTGTCTCCCCAAAATCCATACCAGACCCTTAACCTAGCATGCAACTTGGCAGGTTGCAGGAAAAGGGGTGGCGAGAGACTGACCCCCCCTCCTGAACCATACCAGGTCATGTGCCCTAAACATGGGGAGGGTGCATTGGGGTCCCCCCAAAGCACCTTGTCCCCATGTTGATGGGGACAAGAGCCTTATCCGCACAATCCTTGCCTGGTGGTTGTGGGGGTCTGCGGGTAGGGTTTACGTAAAACAGGTGACCCTGTCCCCCTCTGACTCCATGGGAAAAGCCATAGGGAAGTCCCAGTGCGTCAGAAGCATCACACAGCGAGAGACTCCCATTGAGGCAGATCGTCCGGAGGACGAAGCGAGAAAGAAGAAGCCGGAGGAAGATACCGAATGAGAAGACCGGAGGAAGAAGCAGAGGAAGATAGAGGAAGAAGCGGGGGAAGAACAAGATGGAGGAAGAAGAAGAAAACCAAAGGAAGAACAGAACAAGATGGAAGAAGAAGCGGGGAAAGAAGAAGACATTAATAAAGGAATTGTAAAAAAACAGCTATAGTCTTTTTTAACATTTTTGACACTTTTTTGTGAAATTGTAGGGGTATATTTGTACCCCATTAGCAATTCACACAGGGAGGGCCGGGATCTGGGGGTCCCCTTTTTAAAGGGGGCTTCCAGATTCCGATAATTCCCCTGCCCGCAGACCCCCACAACCACCAGGCAAGGGTTGTGGGGATGAGGCGCTTCTCCTCATCAACATGGGGACAAGGTACTTTGGGGGGGCTACCCCAAAGCACCCTCGCAATGTTGAGGGCATGTGGCCTGGTACGGCTCAGGAGGGGGAGCTCTATCTCACCCCCCTTGTTTTCCTGCAGCCTGCCAGGTTGCGGGCTCGGATAAGAAAGAGGTCTGGTATGGATTTTGCTCTCAGACTGTTGTAAACACGGGAAACATGCGCCACTTTACAGGCATACTATAGACCCCCCGGTACGAAATTAAAAGGAATATTATAGTTTTATCGTTTCCCCTTAAGCATTATTAAAATCACTGCTCCCAAAAAAAGGCAGTTTTTAAAACTTTTTTTTGCACTGATACATGTTCCCTGGGGCAGGACCCGGGTCTTCAAAAACTTTTTATGACATTAACTTGCATATAAGCCTTTAAAATGAGCACTTTCGATTATTCATGTTCGTGTTCCTTAGACTTTAACGGTGTTCGCGTGTTTGAAATAATTTTTTGCCTGTTTGCATGTTCTGGATGCGAACCAAATCGGGGGGTGTTCGGCTCATCCCTAGTCTAATGCACAAGAAGAATCCAGAGGCGTGAAATCCCCCAGAAAGTCAATGCTTGGAACAGGCACATATTCACACCTTTGTTTTTGATGGGATGACTGCGAACTGATTTTTTTCTTTTGGGATGTTGTGCTGTTCTGCTGTAAAATAAGTTCACACTATTTACACACTATAGTTTTTAAGGTAAGATGCACAATTGGAAAATTCTGTTTTGAATCATTTATAACTACAGTATTGAAAATAACCTGTTCTAGTAGCCCTAATGACAGAAAGCTGGTGTAAAGCTTACAAGTGACCTCTGTAGGAACGAAAGGCAATCAAGCCTGTTTATTCCAGCGAAAGCAGCTTAAGGGTTAAGCCCTTATGGATCCCAAAAGCCTTATTGCTGCATTTACAGATTATGTTAAGAAAACATCTCTTTCATCAAAAATGAATAGTTCATCTGTGCCTTGAGTATATGACGGGCAGTTGAGTCAATGGCCCTGCATGTAATACAACTGTTAAATCATTTACAAATGGAAAAAGAAAAGTGCTTGTCTTTTGACTTTTTAAACCATGCCATTGTTACATTTTACTATTTATGTTTTAATAATGTGTCTATATATTTCATGTCCTTGGTCTTAGATTGAAATAAAATAATAATTTTACTGTTAATTTCAATACAGAATGTTTTCAATGAAGGATTCTTAAGGGCAATGTCCTGTAATCCCTTACATAAAGTAGGATTTGTGCATATTAAGTTTAAAAGGCCACCATATCTAGTGGATCTTAATGAATGCAGAATTCTTGTGGGGTTCTTTTCAGTATGGTACAGTTGTCCTTTACCAGCTCAACTGTTGTGAAATTTAGTCATACCACTCATTCTCATGGTGAACAAATGTTTATTGACACATACACGTGCATGGAGAACTGGCCAAGAGTTACTCTTTTACAAAGGTATGTATACTGTGTATAAGGTCCACACATGGCTGGTCAACATTGTTTACAGATATTTGCAGTTTTATCAACATGACTGATTTGGGATAGATTGCCACGAATGGCATGTTACACTATAAACAACAAACATGGTAGTTACCCTTCAACATATGTTGCCAGATGGTCATGTCATAAATCAAGTTTCCTGTTTTAGGCTGCATTCACACTTGAGTGTTTTCAGCTCATAAAACAATAATAAAAAAACGCCCAAAAAAACAACTGAAAAATGCCCAACAAGCAAAATCCCATTCATTTCAGTGGCACCTGTTCACATCTGAGCATTTTGTCACCTGAAGCAAAATGCCTGAAAAACGCCCTATGCTCAAAAAAGAACATGAGTTTCTTTGGGGCAGATTACAGATGGTTTTCTGCCTTTTACATTGGTGACCTGAACAAAACCGCTGCAAAATCGCAGTAAAAACGCACAACTTTGAAACGCTCAGGTGTGAATACAGCCTTAGCCATCTTCAAGGTTTCTTGATATAGGAATGAACCCAGCCCTATGTTATATTTTATTTTGTATTCAGACTAACTTCTTTATTATATTCCTCCTTTTTGTTTGCTTCAGCAAACATCTAATACTTATTCTTATAACAATCATTTCTTCTTTTCAGGAAAGTATAGTTGTCTTTTAACCAGGTAGCCAGGAAAGGCTCCAGAACTGAAAATACTTCTCTAGTTGCACATGACCATTTGGTGAAATGTAATTAAATCAGTTTGTGTGTCATTTGGCACCATGCTTGTTTAACACTGGTTTCTTGGTGGCCCCTTTAGGCCATTCTGCAGGTTTCCCCAGCTGCAATCATTGAGAACCCTGCTTGAACTACGGTACAGGGAGAGGAGAACACAGAGAAGGAATTGGATTGGCTGTTGTAGCCAAGGGATTGTACTTACTCCAAGCAATGGGGGCAGAAGAATTCCTATTGCTGGTGGTGGAGAGGAAACCTGCCCTGGAAACAGGAAAAAAGGACTTGGCTGATGAGTGGTTAGGACTGTAGCTCAGCCCACCAGACTAGACATGTGCAATTTGTTTCGGTCTGATGATAAATTCAGACAAATTGGTTATTCAGAGATGCTGGTGTATCTGAATCTCTGGATGAAATAATAATGATTTTTTTTTTAATTCATTTAATTTCATTTGGTTTATTAGTTTTTTTCACATTTTTGGAACAAATTTGGATCGCTCAAAAAATGATCGACCGATTTGAATTCTGTGTGAAGAATAGCTGGTTGTTAAGGAGGAAGCTGCCTGCGTCCTTAACAACCAATGACTCATCAACTGTCAGCGCGGTTCCCCGCTGAGAGCTGAAATGTAAACAAAAGAATACCGGCAATAGAAAATTTAGGAAAAAAAATGTGGGGTCCCCCAATCCATACCATGCACCTTGTCAACATGGGGAGTAGGGGGGCCCTGCCCCAAAGCACCCCCCCGTGTTGATGGCATGTGGCCTGGTATGGTTCAGGAGGGGGCCCGCTCACTCATCCCCTCCCTTTCTTGGCCTGCCGGGCTGTATGCTCGGATAAGCGTTTGGTATGGATTTTGGGAGACCCACATTGTTTTTTTTTATTTTGGCATGGAGTTCCCCTTAAAATTCATACTAGACCCAAAGGGCCTGGAAAGGATTAGGGAATCCCATGCTGTTTTTTTTTTCCAGAATTTTCTATTACCAGCATTCAGCTCTCAGCAAGGAAGCCCCCTGACAGTTAATAAGTCATTGGTTGATAATTAAGTGGTCACCGGCTTCCCAGCCCACTCCTTAACAACCAGTTATTCTTGACACAGAATTCAAATCAGTCGATTTTTTTTTTAATTTTGAATCATTCCGAACATTTGGAATTTGTTAGAAGATAATAAACAAAACCATATTAAATGAAACAAAACTAAACTAAACAAATTAGTAACATAAAGACTCTATCTGAAACTAAACAAAACACACTTTTCCATTCTGCACGTGTCTTCACCAGATTTCCAAGTAGTTTTACATGTGGGCAGGAGCCCAGAGCAAAGGGCCCAAAACTGCAATGAATTTAGTTGTGCCGGCTGATTACCCGAAGACTACTTTTGCTGCAATGAAATTTCCTGTGTGGAACAGAGCTGGGAGAGGTACACATGCAGCTAGATGCCATGAGGAGAATTGCTAAGGCAATTGTCAAACACCTGGCACTGCTGCTGAAATCCACATGGCCTGCAGTGCAAGCTGCTGCTCTGCCTATGTTGCTGTGAGGTGTGCCATTGTGTTGTGCTTTCCAGAGACTGGCCTACTGTCAGGTACAGAGCTTAGAGCTGTGGTTCTCAACTCCTGTCCACAGGACCCGATAACAGGCCAGATTTTAAGTTTTACTTTGGGGAGATGCAGACTAGAATACTGCAATCACTGAGTAGCAAATGATATCACCTGTGATGTATTTCAGTTATCTTTCAAATATGGCCTGTTAGTGGGCCTTGAGGACAGTTAAGAACCACTGGCTTAGAGAAAGAGAGACTATTGCTGTGGACCACTCTAAGAAGCGAGGGGGCTGCAATCTAACAAACACCAGTTTGAGGAGATTAGAGTAAGGCCGAGTACACACGGGCGGACTGTTCGCCCAACTTTGTTCGTCAAACAATCCGACAAACAGTCCGCTCAAAATTTGCATGAACGGACTTGACCACACACGATGAACTAACAGTCCGCTGAAAGCGTGCGCGATGACGTGAACGGCACGTACGACGGGACGAGAAATTCGACGTCCAATACACTGCAATGCAACCTTCGCCGTGTAAATCCTTTCTAAGCATGCACAAAACTTAGTTTGTCGAACAAGCCTACACACGAGCGGACTGTCCACTGAAACAAAGTTTCAGCGGACTGTCTTACGGAAATTCCGAAATTTTCAGACTGTCCGCTGAAACTGTCCGCTGAAGCCCACACACGAGCGGACTGTCCGCTGAAACACTGTTCAGCGGACAAAGTTGGGCGAACAGTCTGCCCATGTGTATGCGGCCTAACTCTTTGCTGTCTCTTTGAAGGACACATCAGGAGCTTTGTTAGTGGTGATGTTAAAGTGTTCATTTACCAATTGTTGTTATTGTTGCTACCTAAAAAGGAGATCTGTTAAAAGGAGATTGTGTTGCGTCTATAATACTTGGGGCTACAAATACTTTCGCCAGAGAGTCAGTGCTCCTAGGAATAATTAAAGAGCCCCAACACTTGCAGACTTGTTAGGTCACTGGCTAGTGAATAGACAAGTTATTTTCTGCTGTATTGTAGCCGTATTGCTGTCAGCACTGCTTTACAGTGTCTGGGTTGATATTACTGTGACAATACTGTTAGTCTTGCTCCCACACTGGCCTAACGTGTGTTCTAGACCGGTTATTTCACAGATAGCTGTGGTGAACAGTATATCAGTTTTAGCTGGGTTGCACCTATAATTGTGTCCTGTGATACTGAACCTGCATTGCCATTGAAACTGCTGTCTAACCAAACGTCCTTTAGGCAGGGGAAATCAAATAATCCAACAGCTCTTCCAGGGATAGCACTACGCTAGTACTCACACTCCCATTCTTTCTTGGATCATACGTTCCAGGAACAAATGACATAGGGTCCGTTTTGATTACAAAATGTTGGAAATTAGTCAAAAGCTGGCATTGTACAATATATTTAAATAGGTTCCAGCCCTCATGGCAGCTTTACTTTGTAGTGGAAGCAAAGTATGTTTGTAGGACCTCCCAACTAGATCAGTATCCTCCTACAATTTATCATTGTGTGATTTATATGTATAGTGAGTAGGAGGCAGGTACTGACACTTCTTCTAACAACAAATTATATTCTTTGTGACCATACTGCCAAGCTTGCAAGAAGGTGTAAATAGTTCACCTAGGTCCTACCTTTTTATGTATGCCCAGGATTACAGGATTCTGTAAACATAGACAAAAAATGTTCGCCAGCATGAATATCGCAAATATAAAAAATAATGTTTTTCTGCTTGCAAGGCTCGAGATTACATTTTGATCAAAATTACTGGCTTTTTCTCTTTTCTAGTTTTTAGCTGTCTGGTAGGAACTCTTAAGTAATCATACAGTAATTGGCATACAGCCACGCAAACTGTGCAAAAATCAGAGGCAGCAGGATTCAAGCAGGAGGAAACCTGTGGTCTTCTCTAATATCTAATTCATTTTAGTAAAGACAACAGCATACTGTACATCCCTGTATGATCATCTAATGTATCAAATGGTGCACGCCATTAAGTCACACTTATAAAATAAGTGGGAATCTTTGATATGCAGCTGAGAAAGAGATTTGCAATGAGGGTTTTAATTAAAGATGGCAAAAGAATAATTTATCTTAGATATAAATCAGTCAAAGCTACTCTGGACAACCCATTAGCTATTCATTTGAATGCTTAATAATGTGACATCTGAGATCCTGAAATTATAACAATGGCCAGGTTGATTCATCTATTCCAACCCCAGCTGGTGGCACAAAGTTGATAATTAGAATTATTCCTGAAAGACTAAAAGAGAGTGCTCCACATTAATCTGAACTTACAATCAAAATTAGAAATATTAATGACACTCATGAATGGATGAGAGTTTTTTTTTTTTTTTTAAAGAGTTAAGCTTTTGAAGATTACTTTTTTAATCAAGTGCCTTTAATACTAACTTATACTGAGAAAATGTATAACTACGTTATATCATAGTATAAAACTTTGCAATCAATAATGATCGAAGATTTAAAGCCATAGGTTTCTTATTATATGGAGAAACACATTAATGGGCAATTTTTACTCTGAACCCCAAAGATACTAAAGCTGGAACATATTTATAAACCAAAAAGCAGTACACAAAGTAAACATGGAAAAATAACTGTCTTTAAAGTGGAACTTCACTCTCTCAATTAACATTGACTATTTTTAATCCTTATGTTGCTAGCATTAGTAAATATATCTAATAGTATTTAGTGTTTACTTAAATCCCAGAAGTCTTCAGGAGGGGAGGAGGGGTTTTCTTAGCTAAACAAACCCTCCTGCCTGAATGCCTGAGTTAAGAGAAGATAAATTCCAGGAGTTAAATGCTACATGAATCATCTGCCCTTAATCAACATGGCCATGGTTAGAAATGCTAGGGGGGTGTTTTTCAAAGTGAAAATAATGCATGGAGACAAAGATGGATGGGTGTGTTTGCTTTAAATTTTAAAAATGATTGAAAAAGCATTTGGGGTTTTTGATACTCAGATACAGTGTCATTCGACTTGATTGATTCTTAACTGCTTCCCACCTGGCCAAAGTATGTAAACAGACGAGTGGAAGCTTCCCCGTTCTGAGTGGATGTACCCGTATGTTGCTCAGAACGGGAGGCCTCACAATGGTGCAATCTTGTTATGGCTGTGATCTTTGGACACAGCCCATCACAGATTAGGACATGGGTGCTGGGATTGGCCCTCCTGATCACACAATGACTGTGTCCAGTCCCAGCCTTCACACAGTGTAAACAGAGACATGTGTTTGTTTTGGCTCTCCCAGCTGAGCTCAGTGAGAGCTTATTCCGAGGGGGGGGGGGGGGGAATTGCAGCCTCTGTGACAGTTCTCTATGTATCTGATGATTTTAATGTTCAGTTACACATATATCACACTAGGGGTGGCCCGTGCATTGTGGGCGCACAGGTACCGCCCCCTCAAATCCTTGCCGCCACCTCCCGACCCATGCGCCAGGCCCCTTTCATGACGCAGGATGCATGGACTCCTATGGCAGTGTGGGCAGGGGTGTTTTTTTTTGAAGCACCTGATTAGAGCCTTGGGCTCTAATAGGCTTCAAAAAAGGATGGGCTCAGGCGCAGAGAGTGCACCCTGGTCCCACCCTGTTGTGTATGAACATAGCAGATTATTTCTCGCTATTTTTACACCAAAGTGCCTCCCCGCCAATCAGGAGGCAGGTCAGTGAGACCTGTTTCCCAATTGGCCAAAGCTCCGGGCATCCTATTGGATGCCCAGCGCTTTGGTGGAAGAGACACACTCACAGGGGAGGAAGCTGGAGAATCAGACTCCTCCACCACTGCCAACAAGGAGGAGAGGATGAGGACCCAATGGAGGAGGAGATGCACAGGATGCAGGAGGCGTCGCCTGCCCATCACCCAGCTCGCTGCTATCACCCAGATTGGGTAAGTGCCGGTCTGATGGTGGGTGAGTAGAGGGGGGTGTCACAGTGGCTGCATATGATGGGCACAAGCTGCATACGATGGGCACATGCTGCATAAGATAGGCAGAAGCTGCATATGATGGGCACAGGCTGCATATGATGGGCACATGCTGTATATAATGGACACAGAAGCTGCATAAGATGAGCACAGAAGCTGCATATGATGGGCACAGAGGTTGCATATGATGGGCACAGAGGCTGCATATGATGGCCACAGGCTGCATATGATGGGCAGAAGCTGCAAATTATGGGCACAGGCTGCATATTATGGGCACAGAGGCTGTATGATGGACACAGGCTGCATATGATGGGCACAGATGCTGTATATGATGGCCCAGGCTGCATATGATGGGCACAGAGTCTGCATATGATGGTAACAGAGGCTGCATATGATGGGTACAGTCTTCATATGATGGGTAGAAGCTGCATATGTTGAGCACAGAGGCTGCATATGTTGGGCACAGGCTGCATGAGATGGGCACAGAAGCTGTATATAATGGGCACAGGCTGCATATGATGGGCACAGAGGCTGCATAAGATGGGCACATATTGCATATGATGGGCAGAAGCTGCATATGACTGGCACAGACTACATATCACAGGCAAAGACTGCATAAGATGGGCACAGAGGCTGCATATGATGGCACAAGCTGCATAAGAAGGGCACAGAGGCTGCATATGATGGGCACAGAGGCTGTATGATGGGCACAGGCTGCATATGATGGGCACGAGGCTGCAATCGATGGCATAGTGGCTGCATTTTATGGGGCACAGTGACTGCATATGATGGGTACAGTGAGGCTGCAATTGATGTTTTTTTTCAGAATTTTGAGCACCAGCCGCCACTGGATCACACATACCTTACCCATCCCCACACAGTACACCCAGCACCATCTCTCTCTGTCCAAGTGTCCCGTGAACATCTGTGCCATTGTCTCATCAACATCAGTACCAGTGTATCAGTGTCCCATCAACATCTGTACCAGTGCACCAAAACATCTGCAATAGTGTTCCATTGCAACATCAACATCTGTCAGTGTCCACGAGTGGACGATCAACATCTGTCATAGTGTACAAGTGCAAAAAAAAATCTGTCAGTGTACTATTGTCCCACCAATAAATAAAAAATGTAAAGAGCCCAAACCCCCCTGTGCTTGCATGAAAAGGCGAATGCACATACTGGTCCCGATCGCACCACACATGTGAGTTATCACCATGAATGTCTGAGCGAGAACAATAATTATAGCACCAGACCTTCTGTGTAACTGTCTATGGAGGTTTTTAAATATTGAAGTTTGGCACCTTTTCACCAGCGTGTGTAATGTTTGGTATCAATTTACCTGGCGCAACACCATATTTTATATTTTACCAAAAATGTGGGTATTATATTGTCCTTGTGTGCATTGAAATTCATTAGAGTGTATTAATGCGTTAGTGTGTAAAATTGTGTTAAAAATAATTGCTGCACAAATACTGTGTTTGAAAATTTGCAAAACCCACAATTTTATATCCTAGGGGCTTTGCTACAAAAATATATAATGTTTGAGGGTTCTACATAGTTTTGTAGCAAAATACAGAATTTTACTTGTAAACAAAAAGTGTCAGAAGAAGGCCTGGATAATTAAAGTGGATAATGCCTGAAGTACTCCTTGGATGTTGTGCCTCTCTATATGGCTAAGCTGTGAAAAAGTCTCACACATGTAGCATCACCATACTCAGGATGAGTAGCAGAATGTGTTTTGAGGTGTAGTTGCAAGTATGCCTATGTGATAAAAAAACTAATAAAATTTCTTCAGTTTCCAAAGAATTATAGGAAAAAATTACAACTTGCCATGCCTCTTACTAAATACCTTGGATTTTCTACTTTGCAAAAAGGGGTCATTTGTGGGATATTTATACTGCCTTGGTATGTTAGAATATCAAGAATTTATAGGCTTTCAGTACATCAGGTGTGATTAATTTCCCGTGATTGGCACCATAGCTTGTAGACTTTGTAAATTTTAAACAGACCAAATAATATACACTGATTTTGGTTATTTTTACCAAAGAAATGTAGCAGTATAAATCTGGGTCAAAATGTATGAAGAAAAATTAGTCATTTGCAAAATTTTATACAGAAAATAAGAAAAATGCTTTTCTTTCCAATATTTTTGGTATTTTTTCATTTGTAATACAAAAAATATAAAACCCAGTGGTAATTAAATACTACCAAAAGAAAACTCTATATGTGTGAAAAACATGACAAAAATTTCATATGGGTACAGTGTTGCATGACTGAGTAATTATCATTCAAATCTGACAGCACTGAAAGCTGAAAATTGGCCTGGGTAGGAAGGGTGAAACTGCCCAGTACCGATGTGGTTAAAGAGATGCCAGAGGGTTATCCATATCTTTTCTTATAACTACAGGTAAAGAATATTTACTGTATGTAAAGATCTTTTGCTAAGAATATCAAAACAGCAGTGACATTTGAAAGACAATATGTGACATATGAGAGAAAAAAAATAAAGGTACAATTGAGTGGCACTAAATGAGAGAAAAAGGAGTTGAGTGAGCCTGAAAGCAAAAAAATATGTGAGTGCTAAATAAACACATACAAAGGTAGAAGAAGAATGTAAAGAGGAGAGGTAAGCAGAAACAGAGGGTGCCGAGTAAAACGGATATTAAGGAATGAAACACAACAATCATAATTATTTGGTAAGATTTTTGTCAATATGCATGAGTATAAATGTATTTTTGATACTTCAGCTGTACATGATATTGTTTGCTGTGCAGCCTTTTTCAGCCAGGATGCTCAGGCCCCCTGGGATACCTTGAGGTTTCTTCAAGGGTACCTTGGCAAAATGCCTAAAAACTGCCCCAAAATTTTATACAAGCCAGTGGGTGGATGAATCCTGCCTTTTAGTTAGCCACAGGTTTAAATTGTACACCATTACAACCTTCTAGCTGCCAATCTCCTAATGACCAGTGACAATATCATTTGATAAGGAGGATGCCAGCTGCCTGCATATCATCCTTGTTTGACCCTTCCTTGCTTCCATCAACTTTGGGGTCTCATTAGCTGAGTGATAGAGAAAAATTGAGGGAGAAGAAAAACATTGGAATTCTAGTCAGTAACAGTTTGCAAAAGTGTATTTGTCTCTGAAAGAATAAATCACCCTTAACGTTGGGTGTCCTATGTGTATTAATGTTGCTGCAATATGTAAAACTATCAGGATAGTTTTTACATTTTAGAAGACTGTCCATAATTTTGGAGGGTGCCTCAAGATTGTCGATAATTTTAGACAGTACCGTGGCTGAAAAGGTTGAGAAACACTGCATTTAACCAGTTCCCACCCGGCCGTCATTCTGCTATAGGCTGATGGTTGCGTTATCCTGATTGGGCATCATATGACGTCCAGTAGGATAAGCCGCTAGGGCGTGCCAAAGGAGTCACACAGTGCGATAATTGGGGATGGCACCCATCCACGATCACAGTAAACATCCAATGAATTTGGCTAAAAATATGGGCAGAAATCAGCACCAAATAAATTGAGATAAATATGGCACCAACATCCCTAGAAACTATTTTGTAGGAGATATAGGACTTTAAAGGTGCACCGTATAGAAATTCACTCAGACGTAATATAAAAATATACAAATAATTTATTTAAGAAAGTGTTAAAAAAGTAAGGAATACAGTTTGATCAAAGCCATAGGTATACACACACTGCCTATTGTTGACAATGAAATACTGTAGTCACATACATATTTACATCACGTCCAAATATCTCAACATGTTTCGCCGAGATGGCTTCTTCAGGAAAAGGATGTAAGGACCTATATTATTAGGCATAAAGGAGTATATTTCACTTAGCTTTATGTGTATATGAAAAAGAAACAAAAAATTATTAATACATCATATATGACATTTTAAAAGTTAACATTACAAAACATGCACAAGTATGACTATATATCACTCACAGAACAAGTAAAACCCAAATGCAAAAAACTCCCTTCCTCTATATTGAGCATGGGAGTTGATTCCACAGGGAAAATCCTCCTGAATGGCCCCACAAGCCAACACCTAGATCCAGTCGAAGCAATGCCAGATCTCCCGTAGGGTGGAGTATAGTGCTTATTACATAGATTGATTTTAAGAGAAATGAAGTACCTGCAAGGTGCATTAAATATATGTCGGTCAAAGAAAGAGGAGAGAGGTAGCGCACACAAGTTCATGGCAGGCTCTGATAAATGAACTGCACTCACCTCAATCCTACTTGTTATTTATAAAAGTACTGGGAGCTCATGCGGATGAAAAAGGGGCATAGGTCTATGTTAATATATTAAGGAATTTCACCCATTTGAAAAATTTGAAAGATATACTGTATATACATGTATCAGATATTATTCTAATTATTCCAGCCTAAATATACCCTTATACCTTAGGTCCTTAAGTCTCACCTGTATTGATCTTAACACTACTACAAAAAGTACCCATCCAGGGTTTCCTGGACACTCAGACGCCAAAAGCGGAAAAAAAACACATAAAGGGGAGAGAGGAAGAAACCAAATCCCAGAAGGAGAACGCCAGACCTGCACCTATCCGTAAAAGGGTAAAAAGGACAAAGAGACCGCCATTTTGGCTCCATCCATATACAGACAAAGCCATCCCATCAGTCAGATAAATACCTGAAATTTTCGTCCCTGTTGATCATCAGAACAGTCACCCATGCTTGCCATCAGTTTCCTGTTGGTACCACCATCAGTACAGTCACACATGCCCGCTATCAGTACTGCCATCAGTACCGCCAGACAGGCCCACCATCAGTACCATCATTATGGCCAAAAGAGTTAACACACCTGAGGAGGCATATACCATGCTTACCATGTCGGATGATGAGAGCAGCGGGGAGCTCCCATCATCCGATTCTGGTTCGGAATATGAGCCAGTAGAGGGTAGTGGATCGGAGTCCAAGGCAGCGGAGGAAACCGTCCCTCCTAAAAGAATGAGATCAGGACCAAAATCAGAAGACCTGCCTACCACCAGCAGCGCCAGACACCTGGAGGAGGGGCTCAGTACCAGTACTGGAATTACACATCCAACCCAAAGAATCCGGCCCAGTCCTACCTTCCTAATGCCCTGGCAAACCCCAGGATCTGCTATAATCCCTCCTTTTACTGCACATCCAGGTATGCAGTCCAACACTACAAATTTTTCCCAATTAGATTATTTTGATTTATTTTCCCCAAAGAATTGTTGCAGTACATGGTGGACCAAAAAAATCTCTATGCAGAACAATTTATTGTCACCAACCCCAATTCCTCCTACCCCCGTATGTTCCATTGGCAATGTCTCACACTAGACAAATTGAAATTGTTTTTGGGCCTTACTTTTAATATAGGCCTTACAAAGAAGAATGAACTGCATGCCTACTGGTCCACCAACCCCATCCCCCACATGCCAATATATTTTGCTGTCATGTCCAGGACATGCTATGACATGATTATGCATTTTCTACATTTTAACGACAATTCACAGTGCCCCCCAAGATCACCCCAACCACGACAAATTGTACAAAATACACTCCCTAATAAATTATTTTTCCCAGCAATTTGCTGAAGTGTTTATCCCAGACCAAAATATTTGTGTGGACGAATCCCTTATACACTTTACTGGCTGGGTGCTTTTCAAGCAGTATATTCCCAGAGAGAGAGCCAGGTACGAGTTAGAACTAAACAAACTTTGTGATGGAGCCACTGGATACATGTACACCTTCCGTATTTATGATGGCAAACACTCCCAGTTCCAGCCCCCTGAATGCCCCACATATATCGGAACCAGTGGGAAAATTGAAGATTCAGAGAAGACACGCCCCCATTGTAAAGCCTGAACATGTACACGACTATAATCTGTTCATGGGGGTGGAGAGGGTGGATTTAGATGATCAGATGCTACAACCATATTTGTCAACCTGGAAGTCTCGTTGCTGGCATTAAAAAGTTGCATGTCATCTCTTTCCTATGGCCATGTTTAATTGGTTTATCTGCTACCAAAAATCAACCGAAAACCAACCCATCACCTACCTCAAATATATTGAAGACATTGTTACTGCCCTGATTTACCAGCAAGGACCCGCCCCAGGAAGCATTCGCTCTGATAGTGTTAGTCGACTTCACGTGCAACATTTTCCCTATAACATTCCCCCCACAGAATCCGCAAGAAGACGCCAAAAGAAATGTTGTGTATGCAGCAGAGGAGGAGTTAGAAGAGATACCAATTATTGTTGCCCCCAATAACCCTTCCAACCTGGCCTGTGCATTGGAGATTGCTTCAGAAATTATCACACATCCATTAGATATTAGTTCCTCTTATTTTTAATAGACTGCCATTTTCCTGTTTCAAATACTTATGTGGATCATTTGCCTGCTACCATGTTTCTACCTTCCACTTTAACTGACCCTGGCCTGTTTACCAACAATGTCTTTGCCTGCCGTTTCAAACCATGTTTCTGACTTCCACGTGCACCAACCTTGGCCTGTTAATCGACCATGTTTTTGCCTGCCACTTGGACTGATCTTTTGCCATTCTACTTTAGTACACAGGTGTCTCACATATGGGAGGGGCTTCAGAATAGCGTTCAGAGTAGAAAAAAAAACAGTTTTTGGTTTTCTGTGTTCCCAGAACATGGTTTGGTGTCCAGAGGCTTCAAAGAGATTTGGGTGCCAGAAGCCTCTACCCTTGTCCCCATGGCCCTAAGCTTGATGGTCCTCCCTGCTGCCTGGACCAATACTTTGACTGTTCTGACCATATCGCTGCATGTAATGACCCAGGACATTATGGACCATGTTTGTTCCTGCTGCCTGGACCAATACTTTGCCTGTGTAGACCATATCTCTGCCTGCTGCCTCTACTGACTATGGACAGTATTTCTGCCTGGACATCTCTGCCTGCTACCTGGACCAATGCTTTGGCTGTGCTGTCAGTAGCTCTGCCTGTATTAACTATGAGCAGTATTCCTGCCTGCTGCCCGGATGATTGATTTTGCTGTCGTTGACCACATCCCTGCCTGCTGCCTGGGCCGATGCTCTCCTCTGTGGACCACTGCACTACTAAAACCACAAGTAATCTTTTGTTATTTGGTATGTACATGCTATGTGTTAGAAATATGAAGGGCCTTCAAAAATGTGATCGGTAGTCAGAAAACTATATGTCTCATTTATGCTCCTAGAACGCTTGGAGGTGCTACTTTGATGTTGGGCCTCTGTATATGGCCAAGCTGTGTAAAAGTCTCACACATGTGGTATCGCTATACTCTGGAGGAATAGCAGAATATATTTTGGGGTGTCATTTTTGCTATGCACATGCTGTGTGTTAGAAATATCTTATAAATTTATAACTTTGTGTAAAAAAAAAAGTTTTTATTTTTTTCCACGTTTTCAGAAAACTTGTGGGAAAAAAAAGAACGGTTTCAAAAGACTCATAATGCCTCTTAGAATATACATTGGGGTGTTTTCTTTCCAAAATGAGGTAATTTTGTTTGCATTTCCATTGTCCTGGTGGTCCAGGGCTTTCAAAAGTGAAATAAGTTGTCTTGAAATTATGCGTAATTATGTGTAATTTATGCTCCTAGAACGTCTGAAGGTACTACTTGGATGTCGGGCCTCTGTATGTGGCCAGGCTGTGTAAAAGTCTCACACATGCGGTATTTCCATACTCAGGAGGAGTAGCAGAATGTGCTTTTGGGTGTCATTTTTGCTTTGTACTTGCTGTTTGTTGGAAATATCTTATAAATGGACAACTTTATGTAAAATAAATGTGTTTTCATCTTTTTCCCAGAGATTCCAAAAACTTTGGGAAAAAAATGAAGTGTTCAAAAGACTCATAATGCCTCATAGATTATACGTTGGGGTTTTTGCTTTCCAAAATGGGGTAATTTTGTGGACAATTCCATTGTCCTGGTGCTCAAGGGCCTTCAAAATTGTAATAGGTGGTTGAGAAATTAGATGTGTCATTTATGTTTGTAGAATGCCTGAAGGTGCTATTTCAATGTTGGGCCTCTGTATATGGCCAGGCTGTGTAAAAGTCTCACACATATGATATTGCTATACTCAGGAGTAACAGAATGTATTTTGGGGTGTCATTTTTACTATGTACATGCTATGTGTTAGAAATTAGATATGTGCAATTTGTTAAGTTCCAAATTAGTATTTTAATGAATGTAGACAAATTCATTAATTTAGAAATATCTGAATTTCAGAAATTCCGAAATTCTAAAATTCTGAAATTTAAAATTTGAAAGTTGAAAATTGAAAAATGAAAAGTTGAAAATTCTAAAATCTGAAATAATAACTAACTAATAGACATGTGCAGACTGAAATATTTTGTTTTAGAATTTTGTTTTCGTCCGAAAAATAAATGTATTTAGTTACTCCCAAAATTAATTTTTATTTATTAAATTTTTCGTTAAAACATTGCATTCGTCCGAAAATCCAAATAAATTATGGTCGAATCTGTCATTGAAGGCTTATGGTGTATGTCGGAATGTTTAAAGAAGATTTGACAGAGCAGCGAAACTCACTTATGATGCTGCAATCATACATTCCGGGTTGAATATTTCGACTACAAGCTATAGTAGGATTCTAATGTTGTACGTCTTCTATGTTTTTTTAAGGCTATTTGCATTGCACACAGGTCATTAGCATTAGCATTAAGAACAAAAAAATTAAGAAAAAAAATGCGTGGGTGTCCCCCGAAATTCCATACCAGGCCGTTTGGGTCTGGCATGGATTTTAAGGGGAACCCCGTGCCAAAAAAAATGGTGTTGGGTCCCCCTCAAAATCCATACCAGACCCTTATCCAAGCACGCAACCTGGCAGGCCGCAGGAAAAGAGGGGGGACGAGAGAGCACCCCCCTCCTGAACCATACCAGGCCACATGCCCTCAACAAGGGCCTCATCCCCACAACCCTGGCCGGTGGTTGTGGGGGTCTGCGGGTGGGGGGCTTATCAGAATCTGGAAGCCCCTTTAACAAGGGGACCCCCAGATCCCAGCCTCCCCCCTGTGTGAAATGGTAAGGGGGTACTTTTCCTACCATTTCACAAAAAAAGTGAAAAAAAGTTTTAAAAATTACAGGAGACGGTCTTTGACAATTCCTTTATTAAAGTATTCTTTCTTGTGTGACGCTTCTCTTCTTCTGACAGTTCTTTTATAACGGAGGGTGGGGGCCACCCGGTGACTCCGCCCCCTCTGACGCATGGTTCCATGCGTCAGAGGGGGCGGAGTCACTGGGTGGCCCTGTCCTCCGTTATATAAGAACTGTCAGAAGAAGAGAAGCGTCACACATCGGGAGCCTCCCATTGCATGGAGCGGCCCGAGAACCAAGAAGAGACGCCGTGGAAGAAGATGCTGGACGAGAACACCGGACCAAGAAGAAGTGGATCAGAGGAAGAAGAGGATCTGAGGAAGAAGATGGAGGAAAAAAACTGAAGGATGAAGAAAAGAAGAAGGAAGAAGACCAGAAGAAAGAAGATGAAAGAAGACTTTAATAAAGGAATTGTCAAAGACCATCTCCTGTCATTTTTAACACGTTTTTGTCACTTTTGTACCCCCTTACCATTTTACACAGAGGGGAGGCTGGGATCTGGGGGTCCCCTTGTTAAAGGGGGCTTCCAGATTCCGATAAGCCCTCCGCCCGCAGACCCCCACAACCACCGGCCAGGGTTGTGGGGATGAGGCCCTTGTCCTCATCAACATGGGGACAAGGTTCTTTGAGGGGCTACCTCAAAGCACCCTCCCAATGTTGAGGGCATGTGGCCTGGTATGGTTCAGGGGGGGCGCTCTCTCGGCCCCCCTCTTTTCCTGCGGCCTGCCAGGTTGCGTGCTTGGATAAGGGTCTGGTATGGATTTTGAGGGGGACCCCCATGCCATTTTTTTTTCATTAAAGTCTTGTTGTAAGTCGCACTGTGATTCACACTCAAGTCGTGTCCAAGTTGCCTTGCCTCCCAAAGTCGTGCTGGAAGTCGTGTTGCCTCTGTGTGAATTATTGGACTGTTATGATACAAGTTCAATAGACACAGATTGTTATTGTTAAGCCGCGTACACACGGGCGGACTGTCTGTCCAACTTAGTCCGCCGAAACACATTTCAGCGGACAGTCCGCTCGTGTGTGGGCTTCAGCGGACTTTTTCAGCGTGCAGTCTGACGGACTAAGTATTTTGGAATTTCCGTAATATTGTCCATCCAACTTTGGTTTCAGCGGACAGTCCGCTCGTGAGTAGGCTAGTTGGACGCATGCTCAGAAAGGATTTACACGGCGGAAGGTTGCATTGCTGTGTATTGGACGTCCTATTTCTAGTCCCGTCGTACGTGCTGTACACGTCATCGCGCAAGCTTTCAACGGACTGTTTGTTCATCATGTGTGGTCAAGTCCGTTCATTCGAAAGTAGGACGGACTGTCCGTCGGATTGTCTGAAGCATTTATTTATGTCGGATCTTTCGTTTTTCAGACTCTGTGCCTTCGTTATCGTTTGTCAAAACAATAACATTTTCACTTAGGGGTGTACTCACATTTGTTGCCAGTGGTTCAGACATTAATGGCTGTGTGTTGAGCTATTTTGAGGGGACAGCAAATTGGCACAGTTATACAAGCTGTGCGCTCACTACTTACATTGTAGCAAAGTATCATTTCTTCAGTGTTGTCACATGAAAAGATATAATAAAATATTTACACAAATGTGAGGGGTGTATTCACTTTTGTGAGATAGTGTATATCAAATACACTGCCACTTACTGAATAACCTGCCTACTTAATCTAAATCAAGCTATCGCTCTGTCCACACCAATAACACAACATACAGCTGCCATGTAAGCAGTCTTATATAGTGTGGGGTGTGGACCTAGTCCCCCTGAGCCATGATTGGCCAAAGGCAGGGTGCCTATGGCTCTCTTAGTAGAGGGCTTGTTCTGGACCCGGACTAGAAAAGCCCGGTATCTTGTTTCTGTCCCCCTGGCCAAATGAATCCTTAATATAAAGTGTGCACCCTTGAAGTCAAACACTGACACATACGTAGTTCAGTATTCAGATACTTCTTCTTTTTTATTTCCTGGACTCCGGCTAATATACAGTGAGCCGGATATCTCACTATCAAATCAAGAATTAGATAAAAGAAAGCGTGTACAAACCACAAATTATACATATTCATTATTGTGACGAAGGTTAAGCTTTTAAGCTGGGTCATGTCTTAAAAGGGTAAAGCAAGCTACGATAGAGTCTTGTTCCCAGCCCCCCTTCTCCTTGGGTGTACTGACGAGGTGGCCGAGAACAGGTGCAATTCTTCTCTTTGACGTTGCTCTCTTTCTTTTAACTCTTGCAGTTTCACATGAAGGGAGAAGCTAGCAGACATCTTAATTATGATTAAATGAGTATGATTAAGGTTGATAACTGATAATGAAAGATAAGCACTTATATCTATAAGAGTACCAGAAATAGGCATTTCACTTTCACTCATGATCACATCCATTACAGGCTTAGTAGAGATCTTGCAGTGCAATATGGGGCGTTCCACAAGCACTCCATAATGTTCACTCTTCCACGAACGGGAGAACACCTGATGTTCAAATCGAACTTATGTTCGACTCAAACATCAAGCATATCTCCCTAGTTTCTATATATTTCAAAGATGAAGTCTTAGGTTGATCTTCCCAGCACAGATCAGGGTATTATTCTTTAAACGGAGTTCCACCTGGAAAAAAAAAAAAAAAAAAAGTCAGCAGCTACAAATACTGCAGCCACTGACTTTTAATATATGGACACTTACCTGTCCAGGGAGCCCGCAATGTCGGCACCCGAAACCGATCTTCGGATCGACTCACATGTTGTGCCACTGCCATTCCTTGAAAGGGAACCAGGCAGTGAAGACTTTTGGCTCCTTGCTACCTAATGCACATGTGTTAGTCATGCTGCGCATTCTGAATGTTTCCTACTGTCTTCTGGGCCCTGTGTGTCTCCCAGAAGACAGCAGGGGGAAGGAGTAGAGGCCGGACATAGCATAGCTCACACTATGTGGGGCGCTCTTTTGCCGGAAGCGGGAGCAAATACCTGGATTTGACAGGTATCTGCTCCCCCCTGAAAGGTGCCAAATGTGACATTGGAGGGTGGTAGGAATCCGATCACCAGAAGTTACATTTCTGTGTAGAACTCAGCCTGAAAGCCTGAAAGCTTTCTTTAAATACAGCAACTATTTTTCAGAACATTTCCCCATCTTAAAGAGCACAAGAAGTGAAGCCCACTGTTCCCCATTCCTATTAGTACTTTCTATTTAACTGTTGGGTCAGTTTATTATAAGTAGTCCTAGCATCAAGGCACTGGAAATTGCCAGATTCCACCACAAGAAATGTTAATTTTCCCAGCAACATTATTTGTTTTTTGTGAAACTTAAAAACCTCAATCCCTGACCTTCTTTCAACTTTTGACCTATCTGCAAAACAATTTTTTAACATCACAGCATGATACTCCTACCAACTACAGTATATTTTAAATTCTACTGGGAATTCATTAGAATTTAATTTCAAGAAATGTGGGACAAGTACCATACCTCCATGCCACACCATTAGAAAGAATACAGCATCAAAACAAATTCTGCTAGAATTTCTACCCACTGTTAAGAAATCCCTGTTCACGTTACAACATACCAATTAAGGGTACTCTAATCCCATATGCACTGTTTGAGGCCTTGTCAGATACAGAAGAGCTTGATCCGTTCTTTTTAAACTTAAACATAAAGGAGTACTAGGACTATCATGGGTGGTATAGTATGATAAAGGAGAAAAGGCTTTTCCACCCCACCAATGTTATGCATCTATAAAGGAGTCTGGAAGTCTGTAGCATTGCAGCTGCTTTCATTAATAATTTACAATGGATCCTTACCAGGAGAAAGAAAGTAGTTCTCTAGAAAACTCAGCCTTCAAATAAAATATTTTAGTATTACCATTAAAAACAAGAATTTCTTGCAAGTCTTAAATATCTTTGAACACTGTCATTCCAACAATCAGTACACTTCAGAATATATACCTGTCATATAATAATAACAACTCATGTCTCCCTCTTCATATATATTAAAATGGAAGTAAGGTTTAAATGTTCCCCTCTCGGCTGAGAACTGAAAGCAAACACAAAAGCAAATTTACTCCTATTATATGTTGCCCAGACTATACTGGATACCCCTGGTTTGTGGATCTCTATCCTTAGGGAATTTCAAACATAGCTAGTGGGAATACCCCAGGGTTGTGCAATTTTGTCTCAATGTAAAAGGTTATGTATATTATTTTGAGCCATACCATCAGGGAAAATTCCTACAAGACACTTAAAAAAAAGGTTGCACCAAAACCCAATTTCACCTAAATACATACAGTAAATAATAGGCCAAATGTAATGGAATTTTGATTCTGTTTATAGATGACATTCTTATGCTTGACTTTGATCATTGCTTCTAGAGTTGCAGTGGTGCACTTCCTAGTTCTGCTAAGAAGTTTTCCTTGCATGTAACCCAATCCCTTCTATGTTATCTTACTTTCTCTACGCCTTATCTTTACCCCTCACCCCTTATTCCCTTTTGTTTGCTCCTCCAGTTAGGTTGCTGTCTTGGCCTACTCCTTGCTGCACAGTGGGTTATGCTCCCTTTAGCTTAGCTTTACTGAACATATCCACTTAGTATAAAGTTAACCAAAGAATGAAAAACCCCATATAGTGGACTTTTTAGGCAAGTATAACAAGTGTAAAATATATAGAATGCTCTTTATTTTTCTAACACATATTATTCTATTTTTTTGAATAGAATTGTCATGTGCTTTATACCTACCCCTGAAGAAGGAGACGTAGGTTCTCCGAAACGCGTAGGGTGTTTTAAGCATTAGAGATTGTTGTATTGTATATACACTATTGATTAGTTTGTCTATGCATTGCTTGTTGTTCTTGTATATATATATATATATTTTTTTTTTTTTTTTTTTTATAACATTTACATTCAATAAACTTTTTTACATTCTATATATTTTACACCTGTTGTACGTGCCTAAAAAGTCCACTATTAGAGGTTTTTACATCTTTGGTTTACAATACTGGGTGTGGCACACAAAATTTAAAAATTATTGCCATCCATACACTTCATTCTTAGTATAACGTTAAAAAACCAATGGATTTTAGACTGTTGTATCAGACTGGCATGTATCTATCCAAATCAAGCCAGTTGGTCATAGAAGGCATGAATATCCCCTGATCATCCAATATTATATGAACTTCAATTTTCTTTTGTATTGTATGATCTGGCAAACAAACTGTACATTCTATTAGTTTGATACTGCTATGGTTATTGAAAAAATAAAAATAAAAATAAAAAGGATTGAAACTGAAAGAACCCTGAAAAAATGTATTACTTGGTACCAAAAAAAAAAACTGAATCAGCTATGAAAATAATTTGGTTGGAAGGAAAGATACTGTCACTATTAATTCTTTGCTGTTCACTTTGTGAACTGAATTTGTCAATAGCCTAAAGGACTGTTCCGGAAGCAGTAACAGACACAGCTGAGGTCGTCTGCTGCTCTTGAAGTTCACAGTAAGGAACACTTCCTCAGTGGATACAAACGCCCAAAAGTCTACCAATACAGATTGTATTTCTTCTTTAGTTAGCACATTTGTTGGGCTGGTTGACATATTCTTTTGTACATGTATTTCTCTGTGCTTGTGTATGTGTGGAGCTAGAGTTACAGTCCCTAAAAAAAGATTTCAGTATTAATACCGATGGCCTTAACAAAGTCTAGAAGTTAAATGTTACAAGCAACTGTGAGCTTTTTAGCCACTTCAATACCGGGCTGTAACATTTTGAATGACAATTGCACGGTCATGCAACACTGTACACAAATTCAATTTATATAATTTTTTCCCCACAAATAGAGCTTTCTTTTGGTGGTATTTGATTTTTTTTTTGCGTTATAAACAAAAAAAGAGCGTAAATTTTGAAAAAAAACACAATTTTTTTTAAACTTTTTGCTATAATAAATATCCCAATTTAGAAAAAAGAAAAAAAAATGTTTTCCTCAGTTTAGGCCGATATGTATTATTCTACATATTTTTGGTAAAAAAAATCACAATAAATGTATATTGATTGGTTATAGCGCCTACAAAATAGGTTATTGATGTATGGCATTTTGTTTATTATTATTTTTTTACTAGTAATGGCGATGGCGGTGATCTGAAATTTTTATCGTGACTGCCACATTGTGGCAAATAGATCGCACACTTTTGATTTTGGGACCACTGACATTTATACAACGATCAGTGCTATAAAAATGCAATTATTACTATAAAAATGTCACTGGCCGGGAAGGAGTTAACACTAGGGGGCGATCAAGGGGTTAAATGCGTTACCTAGAGAGTGATTCTAACTGTGGGGGGATGGGACTGTCTAGTGGAGGAGACCGATCGGTGTTCCAATATACTAGGAGCACACAATCTGTCTCCTCTCTCCTGACAGGATGTGGATCTGTGTGTCTGTCACGAGCAATCGTGGGTGCCCGGCAGACATCGCGGCTGCCAGACACGCTCATCTGCTCCTCCGAGACACAGCGGGCATGTGCCCCCTATACCCCAGAGAAGCCGAGGACATCATATGATGCCCACCCAGGATGGAAGATCCCATCTGCAGACATCATATGCTATAGCCGGGTAGTGAAGTGGTTAGACATTTTGCTGCTTTCAGTTGTTTCACTTTTCAGTTCTCAGATGGCTGAGCTAGTTTTCAATTTTTCATATGCACCAGTCAGAACAATAATGTTAACACTGTGTAAAAGTTTTAGGCAGGTGTGATAAAAATGCTGCAAATTATGAATGCCTTCAGAAATAGAAGTGTTAATGGTTGTTTTTTTTTATCAATTAACAAAATTAAAAGTAAATTAACAGAAGAGAAATCCAAATGAAATCAATATTTGGTGTGACCACCCTTTGCCTTCAAAACAGCATCAATTCTTAATTTCTTCTAGATACACTTTCAAACAGTGAAGGAACTCGGCAGGCAGGTTCCAAACATCTTGGAGAACTATCCACAGATTTTCTGTGGATGAAGACTGCCTCATATCCTTCTGTCTCTTCATGTAATTCCAGACAGACACAATGATGTTGAGATCAGGACTCTGCAGGGGCCACACCATTATTTCCAGTATTCCTTGTTCTTCTTTATGCTGAAGATAGCTCTTAATTACATTGGCTGTATGTTCAGGGTGGTTATCCTACCACATAATAAATTTGGGGCTAATCACACACCTTCCTGATGGTATGGCTTGATAGATATACTGTACACCTGCCTGTATTTCTCAGCATTGAGGACACCATTGATCCTGACCAAATCTCCAACTCCGTTTGCAGAAATGCAGCCCAAAACTTTCAAGGAACCTTCACCATGCTTCACTGTTGCCTGCAGACACTCATTATTGTATTGCTCTCCAGCCCTTTGGTGAAAAAAAACTGCCTTTTGCTACAGTCACATATTTCAAATTTTGACTCACCAGTCCAGAACACCTGCTGCCCTTTTCTGCCTACAGTTCCTAATGTTTTTGTTTCCATGTTTATTTCCACATCCAATGCATGTGAGCTTATTTTTTAGTCTGTGCAGGCTGTCAGTAATTCAATTTGTGATTGAGCATTTGATTTTTTGATTTTCTCAAAGCAGCGCTCTGTTCCCTTGCAGCTCTTTTAAACCCATTTGCATTTTATGTGTATTTAACCGGGTTGAGTAACCCCGAAGGTAGGCTGAGAAAGAGGAAGTTGACTCAAGACTTGTCCTGTGCATGCTCCAGGTGGTGATGGCACACAGGGGGCTGGCACTGTCGGATCTCGGAAGGAGTGAAGCTTATCTAAAGTGTACAAATATAATTTGTTGCGCTAATACACAAATACTAAAAAAAATAGCTGCTGACACAATATTGTTGGGTGCAATAATAAGAATATAGGATAAAGGGGTGGCGCTACTCAAAAAGTGATAATAAACAAAAGTTCATATTCATTTTTTTTTTTTTCTCAATCAAAGGTTTTTATTTAATAAAAAAGCAATAAACAATGAAAACACAAGATAAACCAGCGGTATGCATAAACATGGCATAGAATATGGCACGTAAATGAAATTATTACAGCAAATTCAGTAGAAGGTTGTAATACGATCTTTAAGGGATGGTAGTCAGGAGATGGTGGTGGTAGGTGGGAGGTAGGGGGATAGTGGGGAAAAATAAAAAATAAATAAAAAAAAAAGGGGGGGGGGGAAAGGGGGGGGAGACGGAAGGGGATACAAGAAGGGGTAATATGATAGAAATAAGTGATAGTATTCGCATCAACAATGGTATACCAGGCATCGGGGTAGAGAGCTGGGTTGGACTCGGAGGAGTCCGTGTTCATGTTGTTTACCTCATATCTATACTAGGTCTATACAGGACAGGGAATCTCAGAAGATAGTTACATAATGCGATACTTCATTTTTTATAACTGAAAAGACAGATATTCCCTCGAGAGCGTAAATAGCAGCCAGGGTTGCCAAGTTTCATGAAAATAGTTACAGTTTTCCTTTTTCATGGCCACCACTTCTTCCATTTTATACATATAGTGAACTCTGTCCAGCCAATCCCTGACCCCTGGAACATGCTTGGATTTCCAATGAAGTGGAATTAAACTCTTGGCTGCTGTCAATAAATGCCTTGATAACGCCTTCTTATATTTGCCTATAGAAAGTGAGTTCATGTGTAGCAAACAAGCAGCCGCGTCAAATTTGATCTTGGAATTCGTGATATGTTTAATCCAGTAAATTATTTTGTTCCAGTAGTCTTGGATCAGGGGACATCCCCACCACACGTGCACAAATGTGCCTACTTCTTTTTCACAATGCCAACATGTATCAGAGGATGTGTGTAACCATTTATTAGTTTTGACCGGTGTTATATACCACTGCGTGAGTATTTTGTAAGATATTTCTTGATACCTTGAACTAAGGGAGCACTTGTGTGTTAAGATACACACTTTTTCCCATTGGGCATCGTTAATCTGGATGCCTAGATCCATTTCCCATTTTTCTTTATGTTTGTTGTTACTATTTGGTGGTGGGGAGGCTAGCCACTTGTACGCTGTGGACATGGTTCCAAAAATTTGGGTGCCCTTGTAGCAAATGTCTTCGAGCTGGGTCAGCCTTTGAAAAAATGACAGCTTGTGTTTATTGTTAAGTAAATAGTTTTGTATCTGCAGGTAGAACCATGGGTTCGGGGCAGCGCTGCCTAGTTCTGATTTTAGGGTGTTCAGTGATTTGACCCTAGTTCCCTGTATACAATGCATAGCCAAGAAGCTGGAGTTCGGGCCAGGGGTAGATAGTATCCTCTGATTAAGACCTGGTAAGAAGTCGGGATTATGTGCCAGCGGGGTCAGTGGGCCTGATACGGTGGCAAGCCTATGTCGGGAGACAATTTTATGCCATATATGTAAAGTATTGGCCACCAGTGGGTGTGTGATTCGTTTGGTGTTTTTGGAGTGTGCGGACCAAGTGTAATATAATAACTGTGGTTCGCCATGTTGATATTCCAAGTGGACCCAGTCTTTTGTTTTGGCATGGCAGTGCCAGTCAATCAGTCTGGCAATATTTGTGGCGTAGTAATATTTTTTGAAGTCGGGTAGACCCAATCCTCCTTTGTGTTTGGGCCATGAAAGAAGGTGGAAGTTTATTCTGGGATTCCTATGAGCCCATAAGAATTTTCTTTGCATTGCTAATAATTTGGAGAAAAAGGAGTTAGGTATTGGGATGGGCAATGCGCTAAAAAAATACAGCAGTCTCGGGAGTATCGTCATTTTTAATATAGCGGCTCTACCAAACCAGGAGAATCCTTTTGAAGTCCAATTCTGGAGATCTTTATGTATTGATCTCAACAGAGGGATGAAGTTGGCTGAAAAGAGGGATTCTATGTTGGGCGTTAATTTTATTCCTAAATATTTAAGCGTATCCTGTTCCCATTTGAATTTGTAGTTACCTATAATTGTGCAAAGCTTTTCAGTAGGGAGGTTTAGATTAAGTGCTTCGGACTAGGTTTGATTCACTTTAAAATTAGATATATGTCCAAAGATGGAGAAGATTTTCATAAGGTTGGGCAGTGATAGGTGTGGTTGGGTAATAAAAAATAGTAAGTCATCCGCATAGGCGGCCAATTTGTAATCTCTTTTGTGTAGAGTGAAGCCTTTGATGTCAGGGGACAGGTTTATAGTTCTTATGAGCGGCTCTAGCGTCATTATAAAAAGGAGTGGTGACAGGGGGCACCCTTGTCTAGTACCATTGCGGATTTGGATCGGATCTGACAATGTGTTATTTACTTTTATTTTGGCCTGTGGGTTTCGGTAAAGGGCTTTTATCCAATTTAGCATGTTACCTTCAAGACCAATATGGGTACATGTGGCGAACATATAGTCCCAAGAGACCCTATCGAAGGCCTTCTCGGCATCCATAGAAACCAGAAGGCCCTCCAGTTTGGAAGAGACTTAATAATGTTATCCCTGGCCTCCCTGCCGGGCATGAAGCCTACTTGCTCAGGACCTATGATTTTCGGGAGTAGGGGTTTTAGTCTGTTGGCCAGGATTTTCGCTAGTAATTTGATGTCAATGTTTAATAGGGATATAGGCCGAAAATTCGCACAGTCTGTGTGGTCTTTATCTGGTTTAGGTATAATCGCTATGTGTGCCGATAAAAGGGTGTTAGAGTCGTGTTCGTTTTTAGCTAGATGATTAAAAGCTTTAAGTAGGGGTTTGGCTAAAAGTTGTGTAAAGGTTTTGTAATATTGTGTCGTGAAGCCGTCTGGGCCGTGGCTTTTGCCCGTTTTTAACTGTTTGATCACATCCAATATTTCGGTTGTGGTGATTGGTTCATTCAAAATATCTTTGTCTGAGGTTTGTAGTGAGGGTAATTTGCTATCTGAAAGGAAGTGTGCGATAACATCTGCTCTTGGCTGCGATATGTGTATCGGTTTGTGTTGAGGGGGTAAGTTATAAAGTTTTGTGTAGAAATCATGGAAGAGCGTTGCTATTTTTTCTGGGTTGTGTTCCAAGGTGCCTCCTTTGTTCCTTATTGCATGTATGTGATTCTGTGTCTTTGCATCCCTTAGGGCTCTAGCTAATTGTTTCCCACTCTTATCACCAAACTCGTAAAATATACCTTTACGGAAGAAAAGAGATTTCTGGGATTGGAAATGTAGTATTTGTAACAGGGATTGCCTTTGTTGAGTTAGATCTTCCGCAGCTTTAGCCATAAGGGATTGTTTATGTAGTGTCTCTAGCCTGGCAATTTTAAGGGACAAGTCCTCTATTTCTTTGTTTCTTTCTTTTTTCTTGCGTGCTCCCCATTTTATAAGGTCTCCCCTTATCACGCTCTTATGGGCTTCCCAATTTGTGAGAGGGTTGGTGTCAGAGTCTTTGTTGTTTGTGAATTAGTTGGTAATGGAGTTGTGTATGTCTTCCGTTATCATCTTGTCAGTGAGAAGTGCAGCATTAAGTCTCCAGTTGAAGGGTGTCTTTTTGGGCCGGTCAAGTTTTAAGGTGATTGCCGTGGGGGCATGGTCTGAGACAGTAATGATTCCTATATCAGCTGTGGTTAAGTTAATCAGGTCTCTTTGGTAAATAAAAATCAGGTCAATCCTTGAGTATCTTTGGTGTGGCGGTGAGAAATATGTGAAATCTCTCCCGGTGGGATGTATAAACCTCCACGAGTCAACTAATGCTAGGGACTGTAATAGGATTTTGATTCTCTTCAATATTTTATAGGATATGTGAGAGTACCCTGTCGAAGTGTCTTGTAGCGGTGATAATGGTATATTGAAATCGCCTCCTAATACAATGCATCCGGTGGCGAACCATTTAAGTTCAGTTATTATCTTGTTGCAAAAAGTAATATGTGCCTTGTTCGGAAAATAGACATTCGCAAAGGTGATTGGGTTGCCTTCCCATGTGCCCTTGAGAAAGAGGTAACGGCCTTCCGGGTCCGCCAGTCGGTCAGATATTTGAAATGGGGAGTTTTTATTTACTAGAATAGATACCCCTTTGGTCTTAGCTAATGGATTTGTGGCATGGTATGCATTTGAGAAGGTGTTGTCAGTAAGTCTGGGTATGTTTTGGCCTTTAAAGTGAGTTTCCTGTAAAAAAAACTATAGCAGGGTTCGATTTTTTTAGCTCTCTAAGTACTTTAGTTCGTTTTTCTGGAGTATTGAGTCCGTTTATGTTGTGCGATATTAATACAGGGGATTTTCCCAATGAGGAGTATGCCATTGTAGTTATAGCTTAATGGGGGAGGGGGGATGAGTGAGGAGGGAGGATATAAAAAATTATATAAAACAAAATAAAACAACAAAGGGGGTTGGGGTTGCCTAGAGGGGTGGATACAATCTGCAGGTACAGTTTTTAGTAAGGCAAAGGAACATGAAGCATGTATCACACATCTCAGCCCATCCAATCGTCACTTCGGCAGTACTGCAGCAGTGTAGCGTAGGTAACTTTAGGGTTTGAGACCTTCATGTCCATGCTACTGCAAAGTCAGGGCAGCGTGTAGGTCAAAGGACCAAATGCACATGTTACCTTATCTATTGCTTACCAATAGATCTCAGCCCTAGGAGCCATAAGCTTGTCCCGCTCTGGAGGCGAGAGAGATCATGTAAAGTAACCGACGGCATCTGATAGCTGCGCAGTGAAAAACGTCTGCTGGGTAAACTACCATCTGTTACCGCAAGTGTCGGTCCATTGGTGTAATGATCTGGTTTGTTGGGCTAGTTTCAAAAGTAAGTAACAGTGTGTGAGGGTTCGTCACAGCAGAGTACTAATACAGAGGTTGCCTACACGCAGGCCAGTTTAAATTCAAAAAGATCAACTTTATCAGTGTAACTTTCTCTCTATCATCGCATGAGGTGAGTAATTAAGGGGTTGGTAAGAAAAACAAGGGGGGGAAAAAAAAAAGGAGAAAAACAATCGTCAACGGTATTTGAGCGTTCATCCCAACTGTAATTACAGATTGGTGTAGGTTAGCGATTCCATTTCTGCAACTAAGCAATGTATGTTACCTCAGCTTCAGCCAGTAGCAATTTAGCTATAGGTGGATCAGTACATACAACCACACATGGGAGCTCTCGTTAAAGGAGATGAGCGGGCATACCAAACTGTATTAACCGGGTTAACATAACCAACTTTGACGCCCAATTCTCCCTTTAGCGGTGTGAAGTCTGAGGTATGAGCCGTTGTGCATGTAGATAACCCATGTTCAGCACTTCAGTTAACACGGGTGGTACAATCTATGGTTGGCCTGATGACTTTGTGGCCTGAATTAAACAGGGTTGTTTTCATGCGCAGCATGGCGTCCAGCTAAGGTTAAAGGGGATTTACTGCAATCTTTGCGCAGTAATCACATTCTAGGGCCCTTGGTGGAGGGTGAGGAGTAGCTACGCCTGGAGGAACTTCCTCTGTTTCTCCCGAGGTGGTAGGGAGATTTTGCTGGGGAAGGGTCTGATGTGGGAATCACATTATTGATGAGGGGCGGCAGTCTGTACTCGGAGTACCAGTCAGGTAGATCCATTGGGGCGATATGTAGGCTTTCAAAGAATTTAGGTAGTTCTTCCGGCACTCTAAGTAAGTGTTGTTTGCCATTAAAGGTGGCTTGGCGAGCAAAGGGGAATTTTCACCTGTAAGCAATCCTTTTTTCTTGGAGAACTGCTAATAACGGTCTCAGAGCTCTTCTATTTCTCAGAGTAATTGGTGATAAGTCCTGGAAGATCTGGACTGCATCATCATTAAAAAGCACTTGGTCATTTGTCCTGGCTTTCTGCAGAATCTCCTCTTTCAGGGGAAAGTTTGGCAGGCAGCATATGATGTCTCTGGGGGGATTGTTATCCTGTGCTCTAGGCCGCAGAGCTCTGTGAGCTCTATCGTATTCTATGGGTGAATCAGCAGGCCTGCCCAGGAGGCCGTTGAAGATGGAGGACAAAGCAGGTTTAATCTGCTCAGGGGTGATAGTCTCAGGGACACCTCTCACTCTAATGTTGTGTCTCCTTCCCCTATTGTCAAGGTCCTCGATCTGTCTGCTCATTTCCAGCATCTGTGAAGTGTGCGTTTCTGAAATATCATCCAGTCTCACTAGAGCTCTGTCTCTCCTCCTTCCTGCTCTTTCTGTCACCGCTATTTGCTCTTTGAGTCTGAGTAACTCAGTTTTAATGTCAGTTATAGCTGCAGAGAAAGAGCTTTTAATATCTGCTGCTATTTCGGTCATGGTAGCATATGTCAGAGGTGGGTCAGTAGCGGTATTACCTCTGCTGGAGTCTTCCGACGCTGGTAGGGATATTTCATCATCCTCCCTGTCTTCTCTCCCGGCCGCTCTGTATGTCGGCGCCATCTTGGGGCCGCTGTGTTCGCCGCTGTAGCGGTATTTGTTGAGGCTGTGCGCTGACTGTTTGCCCTTGGGGGTTCCAGATGACCGCAAGGAGTGATTGTGGGGTCCCTTCTTATTGTGGTTGGGCAAATTCGTCCTGCTTTAGGGCTGTTTTCGGCAAACGATCCCCTGGCACACCGGAGCTCTCCTATTCAGCGTCCATCCACGCTGCGTGCCAAGCCACGCCCCCCCATATTCATAATCAGTATTGAAGAAAATTCCAGGTTTAAATTGATTGAAAGTCTGTCAAAATGAAGCATTTGCAGTCAGATGAAAGACAGAGGACTCGTCACCAACACCCTAAAAAACTGACCCTTACTGTCAGCAAATGGGTTGCACAGCAATTGCTTTTAATGGGATACGAAAGTGTAACAGCCTTACTGTAATTACACTTACTATATGTGAGTTTTTATTTGTGAGCATTTAAAAATGACAGTCACTTTTTCCTGGGTTATCTGCGCAATGAGATTGTTCTTTTCATTCTCCCGCATATGCAATTACTGGGCCATGCCCCTGGAGTTTGTTTTCATGCCAAAACCATCTTGGGAATAGGCTGTTATACTTTTGGATCAGTGAAGTGACGATGTCTAGGCAACAAAGGGAATCTCTGTCTGAGTGTGAGGAAACATGGATGCAACCCATTAAAAGCAATTGCTGTATGACCCATTTGCTGACGGTAAGGGTCCGTTTTTTAGGGTGTTGGTGACGGGTCCTCTGTCTTTCATCTCACTGCAAATCCTTCATTTTGACAGACTTTCAATCAATTTAAACCTGGGATTTTCTTCAATACTGATTATGAATATGAACTTTTGTTTATTACCACTTTTTGAGTAGAGCTACAACTTTATCCTATTATCTAAAGTGTACATCAGGCTCTGTCCACTCTCCTGCATTTCCATCTGTACCTTTGCCCCTGGCTAGGGCATTTGGATGGCTTTATGGTCGCCCTGTGTTTCATCTTTACTTCAGTTCCTTCCATGCAACTCTTTCAGTGATGTTTTAACCGTGTGAGTGGAATACTATGCTTTTTAAAAAGCATTTCATTTATGGTACTACATCATGGCCTTTACACTGTTTCTCTCCCTTATGCCGCGTACACACGATCGAAATTCTCGTCGGAAAAAGCTCTGATGGTTTTCCCGACGGAATTCCAATGGAATTCGGCTCAAGCTGTCTTGCCTACACACGCTCACATCAAATTCCGATCATTTATAATGCGGTGACTCATAACACGTACGACGTGACTAGAAAAAGGAAGTTCAATAGCCAGTAGGCAGTAGCTTCTGTCTCGTAGTTGAATCTGAGCATGCGTGATTTTTGGCATGTCGGAATTGCATACACACGATCAGAATTACTGATAGAAAGTTTTTCCGTCTGTAAAATTGAGAACATGCTATCAATGTTTGGCTGGCGGAAATTTGGACAGCTAAATTCCGATGGAGCATACACACGGTCGCATTTTCTGATGAAAAGCTCTCATCTGTCTTTTTCTGGACGGAATTCCGATCGTGTGTATGCGGCATCAGCCTTCACAGGAGTGGACCATACTCTTGGTTCATAACCCTTTCATAGAAAAGAATTTATACTGTTCTGCACTAAAGTTGTGAATGAATGATCAAAAATGTTGCCATAATTGCAAGCTTTGCAGGTGAAAGGATACCAGAGTGGATGTTATGTTGCCAAGCCAGTTACTTTGTTTCCTTTTACAAAGCTTTAGCTCCTTTAACCACTTGGGTACCGCGCTATTGCCGAATGACGGCATTAGCGCGGACCTAGATTTCTGGGACTACGTCTATTGACGTCGTCCCGGTTACGAGCGGCCTGCGCGCCCCCTGAGGGGCGCGCGCGGCGCGCTCTGTGATCGGCGAGTCTATGAGACTCGCCTGATCACCGATCCGTGCAAAGGGGTCGATCCCGACCCCTTATCACGTGATCAGCTGTCAGCCAATGACAGCTGATCATGTGATAGAACGGAGCCGGTAATCGGCTATTATTCCTCCTCGCGCTGACAGCGCGAGGAGAAAAAAAAAAAGCCGATCACCGCCAGCAATGCAAGGCACCACATGCCACCTGCCAGTGCCCACCTGCCTCCCGCAGTGCCATCCTGAAGTATAACTAAAAGTAAAAGTAAGTGCCCCCCGTCTGTGCCCATAGTGCCCACAGTGCCACCCACAGTGCCACCCACAGTGCCACCCCACAGTGCCACCCACAGTGCCACCCACAGTGCCACCCAATCTGCCTCAAAGGTGCTGCACCCCAGTGCCGCCCATCAGTGCCCAGCAGTGCCGCCCATCAGTGCCCAGCAGTGCCACCTATCAGAGCCACCTATCAGTGCCACCTATCAGTGCCCATCAGTCCCATCTATCTGTGGTACCTATCAGTGCCCATCCGTGCCACCCATCCGTGCCACTTATCCGTGCCACCCATCCGTGCCATCTTATCTGTGCCCATCTTTGCCCATCAGTGCCGCCTTATCTGTGCCCATCGGTGCCGCCTTATCTGTGCCTATTAGTGCCGCCTTAACTATGCCTATCAGTGCCCACCAGTGCAGCCTATCAGTGCCCACCAATGCAGCCTATCAGTGCCCACCAATGCAGCCCATCAGTGCCCACCAATGCAGCCCATCAGTGCCCACCAATGCAGCCTATCAGTGCCGCCTTATCAGCGCACTTCAATGAAGGAGAAAAATGACCCGTTTGCAAAATTTTATAACAAACTATTAAAACATGATTTTTTTTTTTTTTTTTGCATCTTTTTTTGTTTGTTTAGCAAAAAATAAAACTCCGAGCTGTAACTAAATACCACCAAAAGAAAGCTCTATTTGTGGGAAAAAAATGATAAAAATTTCATTTGGGTACAGTGTTGTATCGGTGAAAAATGTAGTGCAAGCGCTCAACCTGTATACACTTCTTATAGTGCTACAAAGTGATACCCACACCCCAAAAAAAGGGGTCAAGAACGAGGAGAGGTTGTAGAGGGGGAAGGAGATTACAAAGACGGAAAGAGAAGAAGGCTCTGATAGGGCAGGGGGTTTTCAATCTGAGCTCTAGGTCTTTCACATCCGAAGAGATGGTGGTTTTAGACAAGGGCTTAAAATTTGCACCCCCTAACAAACTCAATAAATTTTCCACATTTATAGATATACACAAATTTACACGGAAGCTGAATATTCAAAGATATCTCACATCCAATCCGTATCGCACAGACTACCATGCTAGTACGTCAGGCACTGTCCACTCAGGGTTATCTAATCCCTCCCTTTTCTCCCCTCCGGTATCCACTGCTCCTGCAGTGAAAATTTTCAGAGATTTAGTACTCAGCGATCTAGCCAAATTACCAGTGAAAAAATATCACTCCACTTCTTTACCGAGAGTCGCATTGAGGTCTCTCTGTGACCAAAAGCAAGTTATAATACGCCCAGCTGACAAGGGAGGAGGCATAGTTGTACTTGATAAAACTCAGTATGAGGAGGAAATGGCAAATATCTTGAGTGAGCCAGACACATATCGGAAATTACCCAATAACCCCACAAATGTATACAGAAAACAATTAAAAGCCCTTGTTGATAAAGGTTATGAACAAAAAATCTTGAACAAAAAAGAGAAAGCTTTTTTGGTCCCCACATCCCCTAGAATACCTACCATCTATTATCTACCTAAAATCCACAAGAGCTTAACAGCTCCCCCCGGTAGACCCATTGTAAGTGGCATAAATTCGGTTACAGCACGCATAGGTAGATACATAGACTTTTACCTTCAACCACTTGTGAGAAAGATGCCCTCATATATACAAGATACTGGGGATACCATCAGAAAATTAGAAGGTATACAGTTCCAAGGACAATGCATTATAGCTACTGCAGATGTTTCATCCCTTTATACCTGTATCCCACAGGATAAGGGAATAGAAGCGGTACGCTTCTTTCTTGAACAAGAACGCACGCTAGTTCCTTGCCAACGTAATTACATTATAGAATTATTGGAATTTGCCACTAGCCATAGCTATTTTTGGTTTGGTGGTCAGTATTACTTACAACAAAGGGGTGTGGCCATGGGGGCCAAATTTGCGCCTAGTTTGGCCAATCTTTTTATGGCCAAATGGGAGGAGGATGTCGTCTATGCCCAGCGGAGCCCATCATTGATTTTTTGGGTCCGGTACATAGACGACATCCTCCTCCTATGGGGGGGCACCTCCGATGCCCTCCTTGAATTCTTCAGTGGTTTGAATAATAATGACAGGGGAATCTCATTGACTTATCAGACCAGCACAGATAGAATCCAATTTCTCGATTTGGAGATTGGAATTACTTCCGGGGGTTTTAGTTTCAAAACTCACTTTAAGTCCACTGACCGTAACAGCTATATTGCCATGGATAGCTGCCACCATAAAAGTTGGCTTACTTCCGTTCCACGCAGTCAATTTATTAGACTGCGTCGTAATTGTACTGACGATCGTACTTTTGTGGATCAGGCAAACTGTTTAAAACAACGGTTTTTAGACAAGGGGTACCATGCACCGACTTTAGAAAAACAACTACAGGAAGTCTCGAATATAAATAGGGACACCCTCCTGCAGGTGAAAACCCCTCGGAATGACAGTGAGAAATTTAAATGGTCTTTTATAACCACCTTCAGTATGCAACATAGGCAGGTAAAACAGATTTTTAATAAACATTGGGAGGTTTTGAGACAGGACACTGTACTGGGTCCTAATCTTCCTGAAAGAGCTAATGTCCTATTCAGAGGGGCTCCCACCTTGCAAAGTAAAATTGCCCCCAATATCATTAACCCTCCAACACAGCCCACTTTTTTTCATAACATGTTAGGTTATTTCCCGTGCAAAAAATGTAGTGTGTGTCAGCATAATGCACTGACACAACGAAGAATCTCGGAATTCACATCTACAGTAACCGGCAAAAGATATTCTATTAAATGTTTTTGCACTTGCAAAACTAAATATGTGGTCTATTTGATAACATGCCCTTGCGGGAAGCAATATGTGGGCCGTACTATCAGAACTTTTTCAACGAGGGTCGGCGAACATATTTCTCTGATTAGAAGTAAATTATCCAAGCATACGGTGCCGAAACACTATAGGGAATGCCACAGTAATGACTTACGTGGCACCCAATTTATCGCGATAGATAAATACACTCCACCTTGGAGAGGGGGACCCCTCACTCGTGGGGTCTCCAGGCTCGAAACTTTTTGGATATATGAACTTCAGTCCCACTCCCCATTCGGTATGAATGTGGAGTGGGACATTAATGCGTTCATTGATGATTCATAGGACCTTTAGGCATTAGCAATGTGTAGTCTGGTATTGGGTATGCTCGTAGTCTGGCATCGGGTAGGTTCTTACCCGTGGGTATCATCTATGTAGTAGTTCTTAATTCATTTTATATATCTACATTTTTATTTCAATTTTATTTTTTGAATGATATTATCAATAATATTCATTCATTTTTATGGTTGTAGAGTGATGACTGTGGTGATTTTATGGTCAGGTTGACTGGTCACACAGTCATTTTGACCAGAAGGTTCATCACTCTATAACACGTGATGTATTTTTTGTACAGTGTGAAGTATTGACGGCTTATTTTCTGTATTACCAAGTCGCAATTTCATTAGTGGCCACTAGGTGTCATTAGCGCCACCTTTTCATCAGTATAAGAGAATAGACAGTGATTTTTCTATATCCATGTCCTGTTTACATCCCCATCCCGCTCCGGAAGTGATGCACATTTACTTCCGGTTCTGGGTCTTGTGGATGCGCACTTCCGGTTCTCAACCACCATCTCAAAAAGGGTTTTGGATACAATTTTTACTCATTTGTTAGTCCATAACATCTTAATTTTTTTATATGTTGGCCCCTTTTTACATAGAGATCATTTCAAACAGGTCTCTGTCTACATTTCTTTTTCACACATCAACATGAATAGGTGAAACGCATCCTATGCGAGGCGTGGAACGCACGCCGGGCCTCCATTTTTCCGTATACCGGAAGTATAGCTACCATCACTTCTAAATGTGATTCCTGAGGTCAAATGGTGTAGTTATACGGGTGGAACGCATATTAATCGAGGCGTGGAACGCACGCCCGTCCGCCATCTTGGACAGACCGGAAGTGGGCATATTCACAACACATGGGGGATTGCCATCATTTCACTGTGTGAGTACCTATATAAGGCAGTAGGACAGTAGTGTGAGTCCACCCCAGATGATGACCGGTGGGTCGAAACGCGTCGGGAGGACTCCGCTACTGCCATTTTCATCTCTCTGACACGCTTGATTGTTCTTCCTGAAATGTGAGTTTTAGTAAAAAAAATTTTTATTAAAGTTTTTTAAAAAACGTTATTATGCTATGTTGGCTCCGTCTTCTCATCCTTTATGCCTACCTATGAGTCGTTGTTGGATTTGTACATGCACATGAGGAATATTGACCACATCTAGCCATCTGCTGGGATCTGGTGGGATCGTATATGATATGACTGATACATCCAATTCTTGAGACCTTTTTTTGGGATCGCAAGCTGTGATTGACCCTTGAGGCGTATGTCTGCTAGGGTCATATAGATCCGGTAAGCCTGCACTCTATACGGTGGTGGGATCGTCACATGGTGAAATATTGTTCTCTTCGGTCACAACATTACAGAACCCTGGCTGATATTGGCACTTTGCACGATTGCTTTGGACTATATATCTATTTATAGACTTCATCACTGTGATTAGTGTTTACAGATATTCACAGTCACTGTTTTCTTTCTTTTTTGGGATACAATATCCTATTAATCACCATTTTTTGTCATATATACACACATATAAGTCACTATATATATGTTTATATTTTGTACCTGTATAATATTGCATTCACTTTTGCTTTTTGGGTTATTTTATATATATATTTGAATTCATATCACTTTGTAGCACTATAAGAAGTGTATACAGGTTGAGCGCTTGCACTACATTTTTCACCGATTTCTCAGCTAAAAAATCCCTAGTTTTAGCGTGCTGGCTGCTAACCATACACACTTCTTGTTATTTTTTCATTTTCTTTTGCGCAATATTGTTGGTGTATACTTTGTACAGTGTTGTATGCCCGCGCAATTGTCATTCAAAGTGCATCAGCGCTGAAAGCTGAAAATTGGTCTGGGACTGAGGGGGGTTTAAGTGCCCAGTAAGCAAGTGGTTAAGATAGACTCTGTCTATAAGCCTACACATGTATGTTGCATCTTGAAATGTCAAGCAATGAGGCGTTCATTTTGCACCAATTGTAGAATATCTCAACCGGTGAGAGTGTGTGCCTTACACTTGAGGAACTAATTCTTTCCCAATAGTCATCATCATTCTGAGTCACTTCATTCTGTACACCTACTTATCAGCCACATTACACAAACCAACACAAAAATAAGAATTCTGATATACTACGGAGAAGAAAGGTGAGGAGTGACTAATAATCCATACTTCAGTGCTCTGGTTCATATTTAAATACCATTTTCAATACACCAACTGGTCTACAGCAGTCAGGTTGCAACTTCGTTTACAGCTCATAGAACTAAAAAGAGATCATTAGGGAGCATTGTGGTATTCGTGGGCTAACTGATCAATAATCACTGATAATAATGCAGCATTTGTGGTCAGCATTACAAAGCTCAGGTGGCTTCTTATTCTTCTCTGTACATGCCTCTACATAATGACACAACACTGTAGTGAATAAATCTGTTTTGTAATGCTTCAGGATATACTGTACAGCCATAAACAATTGAAATTATTTTATGAGCAATAAATCCATTATTCATTAGGCAAACAAAATGTGCTTCACTGTTAACAACCAAATAAATGTTATAACTAATAATTATAAGCATAAAACTATTATTTGATTTTAAGTTGAATGGTGCTGTGTCACAGAATATAGACTGATGCTGCTTTTTATCGTATATGGATCTCCCCCAAAAAAAATCTGTTAAGGGTAAACATTTTATTTTCTGATTTGTGTTTTAAACTTAGCATGATGTCTTGAAAATCTCTTGTATAGTAAATCATAAAGTGATATACATAGTCACATGGCGTAAAAACAGCTATTTACAGTGGTTTTGTCAAATCATCATCAGATGCAAATCCCTGTACGTTACAAATCTGCACCAGCAAATGATAGCTGTTATACCTTATTTTTAGATTCATGTCACTTCCATTTAAGCTGAGCAATAAAGGATCAGTTCGTTTTTGTGTAGCAGACTGTGGAATAATTCCAGACACAGTTATTCGCAATGTCTGATCCAAGATAACTAGTCTGTAATATAGTCCTGTTTTTAAAGTGCTAACATAAACAGCTCCTATTTTTTTTTCATAATCATCTGAAATAGACATAGCTTTGCAAAAAAAAAAAATCAGAAACTTTTAACACTTTTAAAACCACGTATTGCTGTCATGAACGTGGAGCATACATCCTAACATCAAAAGTTGAGAAAGGACAAAACTTTCATTACATGGAAAAGTGTATGTAGCAAAATTGCACTGGATATTGGGAATTGCCCAAAGGAACATGGTTAAATTTAGTATAAGCCTACACACTGCTCACTTATGATGCAGGGATTTAAGTATTTCTGAAATCTTGCACTTTTGAACAAGCTTGCTCATAAAAGGTACCTTATAAATGCCAGCTTTATCCTTTTATTCTCTCATAAATGCCAGCTTTTTCCATTAAAATAATTTAAAACGACTTAGCATTCAATAAATGTTTTGGCCAGTAGCATTTAATGCACAGTGGTAATCACTTTGCCATGTACAACACAATGTGGTTGATTTACTAATATCATATAGAGTGACTGTGCACTTTTAAAGTGCAGTTGCTCCAGAGCTTAGTAAATGAGATGAAGCTTCACTTTGCAAAGAAAACCTAATCACATGCAAGTAAAAAATTATGGAAGTCAGCAGAGCTTCTATACATTTACCAAGCTCTGGAACAACTGCGATTGCAGAGTGCAGTCTATTTGCCTTTAGTAAATCAACCCCTCAACCCTTTTTCAGTCAAGGCACCCATAAAAAATGTTTTCTTGGGGCACCCCAAACTAAAGGCCCCCATACATGTGAGTTCGGGGGATGGTAAAATCATGCAGTTGACGCACATTTTTACCTCTCCCACTTGCTTCCCCTTTAGCTGCAGAGGCAGCGTCCAGGGTTGTACATATAATGCGGCCCTGGCAGGATTTATACCCTCTGTCACATTCGGCAGGCACTTCTGCCCACCGAATATGACCCATTCACATGAATGGGGCTGTTTTGCAACCGACCCGCAACCATGTGCATTGTATGTGGTTGCAGCACCATGGTGCTGAATTTAAGGGGTTAAAACAGGTGGTGAGGAGAAAACATACTGCCTCCCACTGCCTGTCAATGGCTCTGAAAAGCAGTCTGAGCACAGATCGCTTGCCGCTATTAAGCACTAAAAAAAGCAGTTATGGAAAAGCAATACAGATCTACAGCTTTAGTGGTCAGGATTAAAATAATGTAAAAACATACAGCTGTGGCCAAAAGTTTTGAGAATTACACAAATATTAATTTTCACAAAGTCTGCTGCCTCTGTTTTTATGATGGCAATTTGCATATACTCTAGAATGTTTTGAAGAGTGATCAGATGAATTGCAATTAAAGGGCCATACCGACCGCAATTTTTTTAAAGTCAGCAGCTACAAACACGATAGCTGCTGACTTTTAATAAGGAAACTTACCTGTCTAGCGAGCCTGCGATGTTGGCCGCCCGAGGCCAATCCGTCTATCGGATTGGCTGCCGGCGCCTCCATCTTAACAAAGAGAAACAGGCAATGGAACCTTGAGGCTTCACTGCCCGTTTCCTACTGCGCATGCGCGAGTCGCGCAGCACTTTGTGAATTGCCCCCTTGGTTTCTGGGACACACACATGTCCCTGAAGGCAAGGGGACCGCTCGAGAAGAGGAGGAAGTGCAGCAGAATAGGAAGAGGCAGATTAGGAAGACTGCCTAGCAACAGCGGTTTCAGGTAAGTTAAAAAATGTTTTGCTTTTTTTTAGATTTGTTTTTTAATTTTTTTAAGAATTTTATTGCCATTTTTTATTTTAGAGTGGCCCTCCACTTTAATTGCAAATTCACCCTTTGCCATGAAAATGAACTTAATCCCCCAAGAAAACATTTCCACTGCATTTATGAAGAAGGCTTCAGGAATCCGGATGCCCAAGAAAGCCCAGCAAGCACAAGGCCCGTCTCCTACAGTTGATTCAGCTGCGGGATCGGGGCACCACTAGTACAGAGCTTGCTTAGGAATGGCAGCAGGCAGGTGTGAGTACATCTGCACACACAGTGAGGAGAAGACTTTTGGAGGATGGACTGGTGTTAAGAATGGCAGTAAAGAAGCCACTTATCTCCAGGAAAAACATCAGGGACAGGCTGATAGGCCACTATTCTGAAAAAGGTACAGGGACTGGACTTCTGAGGACTGGGGTAAAGCCATTTTCTCTGATAACTACCCTTTCTGTTTGTTTGGGGCATCTGGAAAAAACATTGTCTGGAGAAGAAAAGGTTAATGCGATTATCAGTCATGTGCCATGCCAAAAGTAAAGCATCCTGAGACCATTCATGTGTGGGTTTGCTTCTCAGTCCCAACATTCACCAAACTGTAGAAGAGACAAGATGGAACCCACACGTTAACTAAACTGGAGTCTTTCCCCTGAAGTGCCCCCTAGTGGCAGAAATTTTTTTTTTGTTTGAGAAACTACATTGAGAAGTACAGTGTTACTTGAACTGTGTTACAGGATTTGCTTGTCTTCAGCAGAGAGAACTTTTAATAATTTAAGACTTTAAATAAAGTCTTCATTGAATTCATTAAAGTGTTAGTAAATCCACAACAGTAAAATTAGTCTGTATATGCAGTAAATAATGCTTGTTATACACACCATGGAACCTAAGGGGTGAATCCTCTGTGTTGTGTAAAAAGGCTGTTTAATCCTGCCTCCTCCCCTTCTTTTATTGTCCCCAATCCATCTTCTGATAGAACAGAGCCCTGGAGGCACTCTGCACATGCTCAGTTTGGTGTGTATTGCTAGAGTCTTTTTCATGTTTTCTTGGAGGATGCATGTGATCAGCACAGGGCCAATCAGCACTGTCCAGACCGAAAGTCAGGGTTCATGCAGCCTCATAGGACAGTCAGAGGAGATTGAAAACTCCTTCTACAAGAAGGAGTCACAAGACTGCTATATACTGTTAATAAGAAAAGGTATTTAGCATTGCATTTCCATGTTCTTTGTACTGTGGGAGACCAGATATAATGAATGCAGGGTCCTGGGTTTAGTGACATGTTATATAGTTTGAATATCATGTCAGAACTATGTTATTTATCATTGTAAGAGAACATAATCCATGCTATTTTTTTTCCAGAAAACAAAACGAAACATAGCTCTAAAAAATCCCCCCCCCCCCCACCATTTTTCAACCTTTTTTCCAGGCTGTCCCATATCTGGGAAGTGTGTGTGTGTGTGTGCGTGTGTGTGGGGGGGGGGGGGGGGTGGTTAGTGGCCAGTTTCAGTGGTCAGGGTGAGAAAAGGTGCTGGAATTGATGGTTAATGGAAGGTAAAAATTCTTGGCAATGGTGGTCAACAGGAGAAAATATGCCATAGTGGGGAGAAAGAGGGACATTTGTGCCCAGATCTGTGACAAGCCAGAATTTTGTAAGATTCCCGGAACGGTACAATGGAAGTACAATGCCAGACAGCCACCCATGGTGACCCACCCACAGCAGGACCAGGGTGCCAGCCAGCCAGCTAGCAACCCATTGTGACCCACCCACAGCCGGGAGCCAATCAGCCACGGTTACCCACCCACAAGAGAACCAGGATGCCAGTCAGCCACCCATGGTGATCCACCAACAGCAGGGCCAGGGAGCCAGCCAGCCACCCATGGTGACCCAACCACACAAGAAAGCCAGCCAGCCACAGTAGGTTGCCAGTCAGCCACCCACAGGAGCCAGCCACCCATAGTGACCCACCCGCAGCAGGGCCAAGGTTCCAGCCAGCCACCAACGGTGACCCACCCACAGCAGGGTCAGGGTGCCTGCCAGCCACCCATGGTGACTCACCCATACCAGGGAGCCAGCCAGCCACCTACAGGAGCCAGGCATCCACAGTGACCCACACACAGCAGGGCCAAGGTGCCAGCCAGCCACCAATGGTGACCCTCCCACACTAGGGAACTAGCTGAAGCAGGGTGCTAGCCAGCCACCCACATGAGCCAGCCATCCCTAGTGACCCACCCACAGCAGGTCCAGGGTGCCAGCCACCCACAGTGAGCCACCCACACCGGGGAACCAGCCACAGCAGGGTGTCAGCCAGCCACAGGAGCTAGCCAGCCACCACAAGAGCCAATCACAGAGGATGCAGGGGCCAGCCAGCCACAGAGGACGTGGGAGCTAGCCACAGCTACAGTACCCATAGTTAAGATAAGAGAAGTGCTACACAGTGCCAATTTTATTTATACTTTGTGAGAGGTTGGGGCAGGGGTGAGAGTCATGGTACAAGGAGGGAGTCCTGTGAGGACTAGCATGAGTAAAGGTGTTCACTGTACACTCTGTTGGAAAAAGGCCCCCTCCAGGTCCCATTATACTCTGTTGTAGTCTCTAATTGGGCCTTGAGGGGGGTCGCTCTCTCACAGGGACTCTTTAATGATCACTGTTAGAAAGAGACCCCTCTAGGCTCCATTATATTCTTTGTAGTCTCTAATGGGACCTGGAGGGGACTCTTTCTAACAGACTCTATATTGGACACTGAAAGGGCCTGTCAGGAAGGGCATGCCAGCACCCAAGATGGCTGCCGAAGAAGACAACCTGTTACCTCTGCCCCTGTCAGAATGCCATTGGTGTGCACGCACCCTGTGACAGCTTTTGGTTCCCAAACAGGCTATTTAAACTCAGCCAGTTCCCAGACTCAGTGCTGTCTGCTCTACAGCGTTCCAGCGTGTTCCCGTTGCCTTGCATCTGATACCTGTTTCTGCTAACTGACCTGGCTTGCCTCTGGCATTCCTGCTTCCTGCCTGTACCTTGACCCCCCTCCAGGTCCCATTATACTCCTTTGTAGTCTTTAATGGAGACCTGGAGGGGACACTTTCTAACAGATTCTCTAATGCCCACTAAGAGGGCCTCTTTTAGAGAGAGACCCCCCTCCATGTCCCGTTAGAGTTGCCTGCTTCACTTCCTGTATATTGTTTATTGTTAAATTTGAAAAGATTGTGGGAGGATCCCAGGGAAACTCCTTAGGGGAGTATCTCTGTGTGAGTGCCTGTATACACTTTTTATAATTTTTTTCAATTAGATTGGGTTAAAAAGTTTATATATATATATATATATATATATATATATATATATATATTTTTTGTACTTATAACACTGTATTGTTTTTGCTTGTATTAATTTGTGCAAAGGGCCAGGGGAGGGCATGGACGGGGCCTGACAGGGGGTCCTTGCTTTATTTGGTCCGGGGTCCTGAGTGTTGTCAGTCCATTGTTTGGGCTAGGGTCTTTTTAAAGGGGGGGGGGCAAGAGAGGCAGTTTTGATTACTCAGGATTAACCCACCTGAAATATAGGTCTGAAAAGAGCCGGAAGCAGCCAGCTGTGAATAAATCACTTCCTGTTACATTTCGCATAGCTGTCAAGGACAATTTAATACAAATTCCAGTGTAAAAACCAAAATTTTAGAACATACGTGCCTTATCCAACAAAACGATATCACCTATCCTCAGTCAGCCAAGCACCATATATAAGTGTATTAGATATGATTCCAGAGCTAGGGCACCTCCACAGGCCACAACATAGGCCTGGAAAGGGATAAGTGTACAGTAATCTTAGGGTGCTCTGGTACACGAATAGTAGTTTATGTCCAGAGGATGTATAATACAAGTCTGATTCGTCTATGGAAATATGTATATTATACACTATGTGCGTTCTAATGTGTTTTTATATTGAACTAAATATATTATACTTATATATATATATATATATATATATATATATATATATATATATATATACACACATATATATATATATATATATATATACAGTGCTGTGAAAAAGTATTTGCCCCCTTCCCGATTTTTTTTTTTTTGCATATTTCTCACACTTTTTTTAAATTATTATTTTATTTATTAAGGGAAAAAAGCTGTTCGAACCTGCCTGGCCCTATATGAAAAAGTAATTGCCCCCTCCCATGCTGAATCATGAATGAACTGTGATTGACCATAACTTTTTGGAAAGCCGAGTTAAATTTGACTTGCCACTCTCAGGCCTGATTCCTGCCAGACCTCTTGAATCAAGAAATCACATAAATAGAAGCTGTCTGACAAAGTGAAGCACAATAATAGATCACAAAAAGCCACACATCATGCCACAATCTAAAACAAATTCAAGAACACATTAGAAACAAAGTAATGTACGTGTATCGGTCTAGGAAGGGTTTCAAAACCATTTCTAAGGCTTTGGAACTTTTGAATCATGGGGAAAGACATTATCCACAATTGGAGATAACTTGGAACAGTGGTGCGAACCCTCCTCAGGAGTGGTCGGCCTACAAAAATAATTCCAAAATCATGACGACGACTCATCCAGGAGGTCATAAAAGAACCCAGAACAACATCTAAAAAATGCAGGCCTCACTTGCCTCAGGTAAGATCAGTGTTCATGACTCCACAATAAGAAAGAGACTGGGTAAAAATGGCATCCGTGGGAGAGTTCCAAGGCCAAAGACACTGCTGGTGTGTGCATCCTGTTACATCTGACATAAAAAAACGAATACAGCATTTCATAACAAGAACATCATACCAACAATCTGACATGGTGGTGGTAGCGAGATGGTCTGGGACTGCTTTGCAGCTTCAGTACCTGGACGACTTACCATAATTGATGGAACCAGGAATTCTGATCTCTACCAGAAAATCCAAAAGGAGAATGTACGGCCATCAGTTCATGACCTCAAGCTCAAGAGCACTTGGGTTATGCAGCAGGATAATGATCCGAAACACAACAGCAAGTCCACATCCAATTGGTTCAAACAAAGCAAAATTTAGGTGTTAGAGTGGCCTAGTCAAAGCCTGGACTTAAATCCAATTGAGATGCTGTATCATGACCTTACACAGACTGTTCATGCTGGAAAACCCTCCAATGTGACTGAATTAAAGCAATTCTGCAAAGAAGAGTGGGCCCAAATTGCTCCACAGCAATGTGAAAGACTCATTGCCAGTTATCGCAAACACTTGATTGCAGTTGTTGCCGCCAAGAGTGGCACAGCCAGTTATTATGTTATTTTTTAAAATTGGTTTGATGATCTGAATCATTTAAGTGTGACAAACATGCAAAAAAATAAAAAAATATCAGAAAGGGGACAAATACTTTTTCACAGCATTGTAAATACACTTTGTATGGATGATACATCATTTGTGAGTGCCAGATTATAAAGTCCCAGGTACGGTAGGATAGGATCACTCTTTTATCACTTGGAACCTGTTGCTGAAGCATGTTTTTTTGTGCTCAGCTCTAGGACAGGGAAAACCAACACCATACTAAGATCATGGAATAGTAGAACCTGGCACAATTTGGCGGTGTATGCATTATGTATTGTCACTGCTGCTTAAAAAGGTGACCACCTGTGAAACACAAATACTTTCTTTGCTACATCCACTTCTCCACATGCCAGTATTATCTGCCCTGGGCTAAGCAGGACATCTGGTGGACACAAAATTAACGGTAACGCAAGTTACTAAAGATTGTCTTCCTTGCCTCATTACATAAATTTTACCAATATTTCTACTATAATAATGATGGTGTTATATCTTTCATGCTGCCGTTTCACAACTGATAAGTCTTGTCACCATGTCAGAAAGTAATGAGGTCCCTTTTCAATTTGGAAATAATGGGTATTTTTTCCCTAAAAAGAAAAAAAGAGAATATATTTTGGGACATAGCTTCAATTTACAGTAATAAAGGAGATCATATGAATGAGCAATAATGGTACTCCAACAGTCGCACTTTCAATTACCTATAAATTCCCATTAGATTAGGCACTCACTGGAAACATCAGACCACATTTGTGAAGCTCTATAAATGCTTGTGTTACAGTCTCCCAATCATGAGTCCTCTAGGTAATTGCCCATAGCAACGCCAATCACTTCATGCTATCCTAGTACTTTGATCACTCTCAAGCTCCACAGCAGCACAGAATTGAAACTTCTAATCACCTGGGACTTTCCACCTATCCTCCAGTATATCAGGCAGGAACTCCACCTCTCCTCCAGTCATGGAGGTTAGAACTAAAATAAAACCAGCATAGTGTAACGCCAATTTATTAAAAACAAACTGAAAACTGTTACACATGTTAGCTTCAGAGTTACTGAGTTTCTAGACCAGCTGTGGCAAAATTTGACATTTCATGAATAATATTTTTCTTATAGCAAACCAATAAGTCATTTTAATGAGATACAATACATATGATATTTGTGATCTTTACTAGCCAATGGCAGCAAATGTAACTAAACTGTGTGCCAACTCTGGCCTTTGATTTAAAGAAAAAAAAAACATTTTTGGTTATATTGTCAGGAACATTGTGCAGGTCATCGGATCTGTGTGCATACACATGATCAGGTAAATGCTTCTGTGCATAAAAGCCTAGCCAGGCATGTTCAAAGTCACCCATCTGGCTAGGTTTCTTTGCACAGAAACATGGCTGGCACAATGATTTATGGCAGATATGCTCAGGGTTTTTTTAAATATACTGGGTATGCAGGAAATCTCCTGACTCTCATTCTGCCAGTTTCAATCCCATCCCTGTTCTGATACTCAGAAAATAGCAGACTGCTTTCCCAATGTAATGCCTGCTGCATCTCTGTGTGACAATGATCAAGTCACCCTTACAAACTGAAAGAATTGATGGTGAGATAAATACCTGTCAATGACAGTAATACTGCTTATAAATGGATCAAAATTTGGCTAGTTTGGCAGGAATTGGCCGTATCTCAATCCATCTTTGCCCTTTACCAATGAAGAGGAGTCAATCTAATTGGCTGCAGTGCTGATCGGTGTATTCTGAAGCCAAGTTCCACTGTCGGAATACATTAACTCAGCGGGGAGGATTATGAGTGGATGGTGAAATCTGTTCAGTTTTTCTTATCAGCCCGCTGGCCTGGGGCAGCGTGAGGAGGTGAAAGCAGGGGGAGGACCATCATGGTACATCCAATGCACTGAACCTCAAGAATGATGATAAATGGGTACATATGCACTCCTGCAATACTTTCTAATGGTAAGGTCATATCTGATTAAATAAGCCCTCCTGACTGACACCAAGTTTCTCGCAGATAAGGTGGACGGGGATGAGCTTAACCAATTAAGGACCGAGCCTCTTTCTTAAATTGTTGTTTACAAGTTAAAAACAGATTTGTTTTTGCTAGAAAATTACTTAGAACCCCCAAACATTATACATTTTTTTCTAACGCCCTAGAGAATAGAGGCGATTCAGTTCGCATTGTGCGCTATATAAGTATTTCATTCATTCATTCATTCATTCAATAAAATGATGGTCGTTGCAATATTTTCTGTTACACTGTATTTGCACAGTGGTCTTACAAGCGTACTTTTTTTTGGAAAAAATACATTTTTGAATTAAAAAATTAAGACAACAGTAAAGTTAGCCCAATTTTTTTATATTGTGAAAGATAATGTTACGCTGAGTAAATTGATACTCAACATGTCACGCTTCAAAATTGCACCAGCTTTTTTAATGGCGACAAACTTTTATCCTTAAAAATCTCCATAGGCAATGTTTAAAAAGTTCTACAGGTTGCATATTTTAAGTTACAGAGAAAGCCTAGGGCTAGAATTATTGCTCTCACTCTACCAATCACAGTGATACCTCACATGTGTGGTTTGAACACCATTTTCATATGCGGGCGCTACTCCCGTATGCTCTCGCTTCTGCACGCGAGCTCATCGGGACGGGGTGCGTTTAAACTTTTTTTACATTTTTTTTATTTTACCTTTTACTTTTTGTTTTTACACCATTTTTTTTTAAATGTGTCACTTTTGTTTCTATTACATGGAATGTAAACATCCCATGTAATAGATATGGAGACAGGTGGGGGCCATCTACCCCTCACTCGTCTCCATGTCAGGCTACAGGAAGGATCCGATCGCCTCCGCTGCTGCCGACAGCTCCGGTAAGCGGCGGAGGGCACCAGATCGCGGCGGGAGGGGGGCTCTCTCCCGTCGCCGATAAAAGTGATCTTGCGGCAAATCTGCCGCAGAGACAACTTTTATTTTAAACCCACCGCTAACTGAAGAAGAGGATACCAGGGTTATGGCAGCTAGCTGCTGCCATAACAACAATATCCTCCTTCAAAATACCGACGTATAACGACAGTGGTTGGTCTGGAAGTGGTTAAAGGAGCGGTATCGATAGCCAAAGCTTGTTTGGCTGCACTTCTCCTGGGGATCACAGGACTGCAATACGTTGTGCACTCCTGTGACCTGTTTTCAACAGAGAGTGGGCTGAAGTCCGCTTTCTGCTGATGTCAAAGAAATCAGGTCATCGCATCAATGGGAGTCGGGATCCGCCAGATGCCTGGACTGACACCCTGCTCAGAAAGCCACTGAGAGCCTGAGCTGGCCACTCCCGACCCCTCCACAGCTCAGTGTTCCAGTGAGTGAGAGGGAGCAGTGCACAGAGCTGCTGATTGACAGTCAGCAGCTCTCTGCTCGGGGGGGGTTATTGACCTCAGAATATGCTACTCTATTTTTACAACATTTTAGAATCCTTTTTATCTCTTTTCCCCTATTTTATATTTTTTTATTTTTTCAAATCATAATTTTTGAGACTATCTAGACATGTATGTTCTCTACTTCTAGATATATTCCATGGTTTGTGCTCCTGATGAGGCTGTGAAACGTGTCGAGCCATCAACTCTTACTATCATTTTAATCATGGATTAACAAGATTCCTTATGATCTAACTGATGGCAAACCTTGGCACCCCAGATTGTTTGGAACTACATTTCCCTTGATGCTCATGCATGCTGCAATGTAGTTGGGCATCATGGGAAATGTAGTTGCAAAACATCTGGGGTGCAAAGGTTCGCCATCACTGATCGAACATATGCCTATAACAATTCACCACAGTAATTCTGTTATCTTAATCCTTTTTTTCTCCCCTCCCTCTTTCTATTTTGAGAGGAATTGAGGAAGGTCATCCAGGCCTTTTAGGCCCCAACTGCATCATGGCTATGTATATAAATGTATCAGTTGCCATTTATGTTTGTATTATATATGAATGTCTATTGGATTGTGGATCATTATGTAATTTACGTTGAACGTGATAAAAAGTTTATTGTTCAGAGGTTTCATGTCCAAAAATGTCCTATAAGAGATCATACAATATAAATAAACATAACTTCCCAGTCACTTGACTTCTTTATTTGTTGCTGTGTGCTTCATATAAAGTCCCACTTCTCACTCTTTTGTTTCTTATAAATCATTGACAGGGATGGAGGCAGGTACCCCTTAGGTTCTTGCTTCATATAAAGTCCCAAAACCCCTTTTTATTTTTCACATCACCCAGTTATCAACATCGCCTTCAGTATTCCCTGGCAAGGCACCTACCCAATGTTGAGGGCATGTGGCCTGGTTTTTGTGACCCATTTGATATAAATGAATGTGCAGAACAATAGAAAATGTATGGAAAAACATGTCTTGTGATGTAAATCCAATGTCAAGCATCTGGCGATGTAGATCCATTAACAATCACTATAAGCAACACCCTGATGGCCCACAGACACAAACACAATGACTCACCCCACAAATGACAATTCCCCAGTCAGCGCCTGCACGTCAGAATCTCATCCAGGGATGCTGGCTGACACCATTGTCCACATATGGTCATCATCATCATACAGGGCCGATGAAGTAACCCAGGATGCACTGATGCTTTGTTTACAAATAGAAGCTGTCAGGAAAGGCACTGTCATTCACGGATATATATATATATATATATATATATATATATATATATATATATATATTTTTTTTTTTTTATTTATATTTATATATTTTTTTTTCTCAGTGCATATTTAAGACATCCCCCAAGCATGTTATTTAAACACATGGGAGTTTTATTTACTAAAGGCAAATAAGCTTTTCACCTTACAAGGGAATTTGCCCGAGAGCTTATTAAAAAAGATGAATCTCTGCTGACATCATCCATTCATGTGCAAGCAAAATTGTTATTTTTTTTCCTTGCAGGTGAATGGATATTCTTGACAAAATGAAACTAAGATCTGAGAATAATTTCCTTGCAAAGTGCAAATTCTCTGTAAAGTGAACAGCCTATTTGCATTTAATAAATCAACCCTATTGTTTATTTTTAATGTAGTCCTTTAAAGTTGGCGTAAACTCCCATGCATGAATTTTACTTATAGGTAAGACTATAATAAGGCTTACCTAAAGGCACTGTAAATATCTCCTAAATGTGCACCATTTAGGAGATATTTACTGTAGTTGCAGCCAGTGAAGTCACTGGCGCATGTACTCTGGCATACCCGTGCCATTCCTTCAGAGTCCTGTGTCGTAAACGGCGGCTCCCATGCACATGCATGGGAGTGACGTCATCGTGGCTCCGGCCACTCACACAGCTATATGGTGAGTCTCACATAATGTATTAGTATGCCATGCAAATCCAGTGGTTTAAGCCACATTTACCCCTTCATGCCACAGTAACCCATATGTGCAGTGGCAAAAAGCCATACTTTAATGCCCACACACTACACATATACGTTGCTGTGTGGGCAATGTTTATACACTGGGAGCGTGCTCCCTGTGCACTCACAGCACAAAGACCAAGCTGCCAAAAATGGCTCTTAGTCCTGAGTAAACATGGATAGCTGGTAGGACTGGCTTCTGATCATGGGACCACTCTTAGAGCCAATCACAGTGGTCACATGATATCATTGGTACATATTCTCCATGGTTGTGCTCAGATAACCATGCTCTTTTTTTACTAGGCTTGTAAATTGACCTTGGAAGACACCAGAAAGAAGTTACATGATTTGGTTCCCATTGACATTATTGGAGTTCAATTGTTATTTATTTTTTTGCAAGTGTTCAGTGAACATCCAGAGAACCAAAGTTTGCTTGTTTCACTCATCATTATTTGATATTAATACAGTCTGTCAGGACCTATTTATTCCTGAGTTATGTGGAGGGTGAGGGAACTCAGTGATGGATGCAAATGCTGCTATAACCTGTGGTAGCATTGACACTCAGACTTTTCTGTCCTCTGCTGTGATCAAGGTGAATAGGAGCTGATTTTTTTCCCCTATTGTATACCACATAATCCCTTCAGGAGAATGCTACCTTTAAATTCAACAAAATGGCAATATACTGCATGTGACAGGTATGAATTACACAGGTGAAAATGAGAAAACTAAATAGCCATGTTCAAATCCTAGAGAATACAGCAGTAAAAATAAAATAAAAAAGATTTACAAAAACATATACTTTGAAAATAAAAGTAATTAAGCCAGTTTACCTTTTCTTATTTTTAAAAATGATATTTTAGTAAGTTATCACGCTAGTGCATGGATTTACCCTTTTTATTTGTCGATTATTTCCATCTAAAACTCACATAGACTGGAAATGAGCTACAACAGAGGTTCATGAATTTACCATGAAAAGCCACACTTTGGTCTTTTGATTCAGAAAGAAGTCACGTTTTTTGATGAAATCTGTAATCTTTTTCCTCCATGTAAACCTAACTGAAGCAAAAGAATGAACTTGAAGGGCTGTTCTAAGAATACATTTTGTTAATCAAGATGTCTGCATCAGGTTTTCATGTTATTGAAGCCAAGTTCAAGGAGAGTGTCTTATGCTGATTGTTTTTATCACCTAAGTCATACAGGAACAAATGCATTGCTTTATACTGTAATGCCCTCCATGTTATTACAAACACTGGTCATGTCAAGCCATAAATCCAAGGTAAACCTATTTTCTAGACAATGAATAACCATTATACAGCCAAGCTGCATGCCTACAAAATTCATTTTTATTAGCAGTTCTAATGCAACTTCATTCCTAACCAAGGGATGTGGTCTTAGATCCTAGAAAATTAATCCAGAGCATTTTATTATGTATTAATCTCTATAGTTCGCTAAACCTTGAGCATCTATTTAATACAATAAATGACACTTGAAATGCATTGCTTATCCTTTGCTAATGCAATCAAATCAGACAAATTTATAGTAGAGCCTAATTTTACGAACTTAGTTAATTACTTTTTATTGTTCATGTATTTTACGGGAAGACAAAAAAATAATCGACATGCAGGCTTAGTGATATAATTATTTGTCTCCAGTGAGGACAGACATTTTGTGAGTCATAATTAATTGTTATAGTGAGGTAGTATAAGGTAGGTTTACATGGATGAATGCCTGCTTTAAATATTGATTTAGCAGTTCATCCTTTACAAAGACTATAATCCTTTATTAAAACAATAATGTTAATTCAAGTCCAGACATACATAGCCTTAATATTGTCAGCAACTGGGACCAAGGTGAGAAAAAATAATCAGGTGCTATATGAATTATTAAACAAAATATATTAAAGTGGTTGTAAACTCTCCCCCACAACTTTGTCCCATGTAAATCAGCATAAAAAACCCTGATGAACATTGCTTGTAGATATCTCCTTACTTGCTTAGTATTGTTGTAATCCTTTTTGTTCTTTAGAATGACATCACTGAGCATGCCCAGATCTCCCCTGATTTACGGCACACTCTCTATGTGCTTATCTATCTGTTATTAGGACTTTCTATGACACACCACTGATATCCCAGGAGGCTGCAGAATCATTCAGAGCTTCCTCCTACACACCATGTGACCATGTGACATCACATGGAGTGTAAACCTAGCCATTACTGCAGTCTTATCAGCTAAAGCTGATAAGACTGACAAAGGCAAACATTAGGCAATTGGCACAAGTAAATAATATGAAATAAAACAAGTCAGCTATGAACAGGGAAACAGGGTTGCCATAGAAACGTTGGATTGAGAAGGAGGCTTGGTTAACAGTACAGGAAGTGCTCAATGTAGGGGCGGAAATACACTCCACTGTGGACTCAGAAAACAATACTTAAGATGGTGCTGCCTAACCCCCGGAAACAAGTTTTTTAAAGTTTCTTTAAACAGTAAGTAATATGTGATTTGGGCTGGATTGCAGTGGCTATAGTTTGATAATTACTTATTATAATGGACTACATGAAAAGAAGCATTAGAGTGGGAGAGTTTACTTCCTCTTTAAATGTTCAACTGTAACTAAAATCGAAATCACTACACCCAAATTTTGATGGTTGAATAACTTTTTGTTCATTTAAGATTACCTTCTTGTTTTCCCATAGAGAAGGAATGATTTGAATGGTGATTTGTTGGGTAGGGACAATCATTTTGGATGTAAGCGTGTTGCAAACATTAAAAGGATGGCCATTCCTTTATCTTTTGTTAAAATGACTGTGAACTGTCCACATCTGGCAAATTAAAGAATGCAGTATTTTTTTTTTACATATGAATACTTAAAATTAAAAACAACATGCATGAAAAAAATCTATTAAAGAGCAATATGAGCAAAGTCATCTTGTGAACTGCTAATAATAGTCAAAAAAACATTAAAACAGAAAGTCCATCAATTTAACTTTAGAACAAATCTGCAAATCGATTTAGTAGACAATTCCCTCTCCTAAACCCTGGGAAAATATGGGCTGCATATTCTTAGACATGTAGTCACAATCATTTTTAAAGTATGTACAGTGCTGTATGCACATATGCAATGTATAGTATATGTTCAATGAGCACATACTAGGATTGATTTACTAAAGGCAAATAGACTGTTTACTTTGCAAGGGAAGTTTCATTTTGCAAAGAAATTTTCCCCAGAGATTAGTGAAGGAGGTGAGACTCTGATGACTTCCATCATCCAATACTGTGCAAGGAAAAATGCATTTTTTTTCTTATTGTCCTTGCACATGGTTAAGTATTTTTTTGCAAAGTGACATTTCACCGCAATCACTAAGCTCTGGGGAAAATTCCCTTGCAAAGAGTCTATCTGCCTTTAGTAATCAACTCCAATGTGAGCTATTTTTTCTGTGTTGATCTTAAAATGGCATTGAACCCAATGCAACATACACTATATTATCAAAAGTATTGTGAAGCCTGCTTTTACATGTACATGAACTTTAATGGCATCCCAGTCTTAGTCCGTAGGGTTCAATATTGAGTTGGTCCACCCTTTGCAGCTAGAACAGCTTAAACTCTTCTAGGCAGGGTGTACACAAGGTTTAGGAGTGTGTCTATGGGAACTTTTGATCGTTCTTCCAGAAGCGCATTTGTGAGTTCAGGTACTGTTGTTGGATGAGAAGGCCTGGCTCACAGATTCACTCTAATTCCTCCCAAAGGTGTTCTATTGGGTAGAGGTCAGGACTCTGTTCAGTTCAGTCAAGTTCTCCCACCCCAAAATCCCTCGTCCTTGTCTTTATGGGCCTTGCTATGTGCACTGGTGCACAGTCATGTTGGAAGAGAAAGGGGCCATCCCCAAACTGTTCCCACAAAGTTGGGAGCAGGAAATTGTCCAAAATGTTTTGGTACACTGATGCCTTAAGAGTTCCCTTTACTTGAACTAAGGGGCCAAGTCCAACCCCTAAAAAACAAACCCACACCATAATCCCCCCTCCGCCAAATGATTTGGACCAGTGCACAAAGCAAGGTCCATTAACACATGGATGAGCGAGTTTTGTGTGGAGGAACTTGACTGGCCCTGGTCCTGATGTCAACCTGATAGAACACCTTTGGGATGAATTAGAGCGGAGACTGCTAGCCAGGCCTTTTCATCCAACATTAGTGCCAGACCTCACAAATGTGCTTCTAGAGGAATGGTCAAACATTCCCATAGACACACTCCCAAACCCTTTGGACAGCCTTCCCAGTAGAGTTGAAGCTGTTATAGCTGCAAAGGATGGGCCAACTCCATATTGAATTGGGGTGGTATTAAAGTTCATGTGCGTGTAAAGGCAGGCATCCCAATACTTATGACAATATAGTGTATTTAGATTTAGCCCCAAGAAATGAAATATTCCATACAATAGTATAGAAATGTAATTAAAACGATGCTTCTAAATACCTTATATCATGTGACATGTGGTTTCTTCTCCACAGCACATTGTGATAGGGGTGGGCAGAGCAAGGCAGAAACCCTTGTATAGCCTGCAGACGCCACGTAAGGGGCAACTAGCAGGGAGAAGTCTGTCAATCATTCTTCCTGGAGCAAAAGAAAGAGGGAACATATCTTGGGAACCTGCTGGATGTGAAAAGATTATGAAATAAGTTATGTGGGGTGATTTCCAGTACAAGGGAGTCTGACAGAGCATGTGCATTGAGAGTAGGATGAGCCGAACACCCTCAGGTTGTGAACAAAATGCGAACAGGCAAAACATTTGGCAGAACACACGAACACTGTTAAAGTCTATAGGAAACAAACATGAATAATCAAAAGTGCTTATTTTAAAGGCTTATATGCATGATATTGTCATAAAAAGTGTTTGGGGAGTCGGGTCCTGCCCCAGGGGAAATGTATCAATGCAATTTATTTATTTTTAAACTGAATTTTTTTTCGGGAGCAGTGATTTTTTTTAATGCTTAAAGTGAAACAATAACAATTAAATATTCCTTTAAATATCGTGCCTAGGGGGTGTCTATAGTGTGCCTGTAAAGTGGTGATGGCTGATCACTGATGGCTTGTACAGCAGTGACAGCGCACCACTGGAGAGTTTTGTTTTAAGGTAAGTCCTTCATAATGTGATAGTATGCGATATATACTAGCATATTATGCCTTTTCCTTACAGGGGGATTTTTTTTTTTTTGAAGAATTTACTACCAGTTTGATAATTTGATCACTTCCTGGACATGGCATACCCATGCTTTGTCCCCTGAAAGTGTTTTTTGAAATGCGTTGGGTTTCTACAAAATGTTTTTATATACAGTGCCTGGAAAAACTATTCACACCCTTGACATTTTGTCATGTTACAACCAAAAACGTAAATGTATTTTATTGGGATTTTATGTGATAGCCCAACACAAAGTAGCAAACAATTGTGAAGTGGAAGAATGTATATATGTAAATATATATCAGTATACATGTGAAAAGTGTGGCATGCATTTGTATTCAGCACCCCTTTACTCTGATGCCCCTAACTAAAATCTAGTGGAAAATTTCAAGGGATATCAATATTTTTCAAGTCACTGTATTATGGACACATGGGGTTTTAATTCTTTTAGCCATGTTTATGTAATAACATTGATTTTGTGTTTGAAATGTATCTGTATACTCATTGGAGCCTTTTATTGAAATACACACAATTGTTATATCTGCCTTAAAAGTCCCATAAAGGGAGTTTTGTATGATTTTCTGTCACTCTGAACATAGAAGCTGAGATATAGCTTACATGGCTGTAATATGCATATAAAAATGTTTCTTAATTACAGATCTGAATGTAGCTGCATTGGCTTCAATTGAACCATTTACATAAGTGCATAAACATGAGCCTCTTTTAGATCCATACCACTGAATTAAAAAAATTGGGCGCATAGGCCATTTTCGGCCGAGCATGGTGCCATTTTTTAATGGACAGCACACTTTCTCTCATGCCTTGGCAGTACATCAGTGGAGCAGGCAGGAAACTGGACCCCAGCCTGCCGCATCAAAGCTGGAGGAGCCTGTGGGGAATCCAGAATTCCCTCCAGCACCACTCTACCCCTTTCTGCACCATCCATCCTTAGCTGCTGGCCACTGGAGACTTCCACCACTGGACCCCTGGCCTATTTCCATCCACCCATCCATTCCTTGGCTGGCTGCTATCTATTGTGATGTCCACAGGCAGGCACATGTAGCAGCTACCAGACAATATGGCAGTGGTGAGAATCACAGATGTTCACTCTGTCTTGCTATCTCCTGTATCATGTCCACAGTCTCTGACCACCTTCTGTATCCTGTCTGCAGCCTCTGACCACCTCCTATATCATGTGTGCATCCTCTGACCACTTCCTGTACCATGTCTTCATCCTCTGACCACCTCCTGTACTATGTCTGCATCCTCTGATCTCCTCCTGCACTATGTCCGCATCCTCTGACCATCTTCTGTACCATGTCTGTATCCTCTGACCACCTCCTGTACCATGTCTGCATCCTCTGACCACCCTTTGTACCATATCTTCATCCTCTAACCATCTACTTTACCATGTCTGCAGTCTCTGACCACCTCCTGTACCATGTCCGCTTCCTCTAATCATCCCCTTTACCATGTCCTCAGCCTCTGACCACCTCTTGTACCATGTCCGCATCCTATAACCACCTCCTGTACCATGTCCGCAGCCTCTGGCCACCTCCTGTATCATGTCCTCATCCTCTAACCATCTCCTGTATCATGCCCACAATCTCTGACCATCTCTTGTCTTGTGTATCATGCCTGCAGGCTCTGAGGGGGATCCAGAAGAGGAACCCAGAGTGAGAGCACTATCGGGATGGGGATCATGGGAGGGGTCAGTTGTGTGTGGACTGTGGAGAGGAGACTAAGATAAAATCAGAGCCACCAACCTGGAGCTGTCTGACTGAGCCCTGCACAATGCACCTGAGGTCAGTGACAGTGCTGCCAGGCCAGTCTGATGGGGGTCACTGATGTAAGTGGATAGTGAATACAATAATGTAATAAAGCAACCTCCTTACCTTAGTGTATTCATTCAGCATGCATCACACTTTCAGCAAATTCCATTATACAGTTAGAGTAAAGCAAATATACTATATATCCTATGTGTTAACTGTATTGCCCTATTTTTTAATCATCTCTTCATCCTCTACAATAAAGTAGAAAGTTCCAGCAGGTCATCAGTATAGCAGCCTGGTAAATGAGAGAACCAATGACAGTGTGTGAACTAGAATTTTATATTCTCTTTTCCTAGTCATATGATTTATATTAGGGGGCTAAGTAACTTTGTAATTTGGGTAGAATTGTATTATGATTCACAAGGCAGGCTCTGAATTCCAATCATAAATAATTGCAATTTTTTTATTTTATACTATATGACAGGAACTAACTGAGATAATTGCATATTATACAGAATAAAGCACACATTGTACAAGTGAGCAGGGAACCTTATTACGTCTTAACCGGTTCAGCACTGAACACTCTTTATAGTCCAGAACAATTTTTAGATTTTTGCTATGGGCCTACTAATTCAGCAATAACCTTCTCATACTTAAGAAGTTTTAAAAAAATTTTAGGACAAAATTGTTTTCTTTTCAGAGATATGGTCTTGCAAAATAATTGTTAATGCAATCTATAGACAAAAACCATAACAAAACTAAAAAGCAAGACAATAACTGGACACCTTCAGCGTGGTGTTTAAAAAAACACTGTATACGTCATTATAATTTTAACATTGAGAAATTTCCATCAAGTGTGAGGGAGGGGGAGAGCAGCAGCGGGTTGGAAGAGTGCATACTTTGATAACAGTTTTTTTTCGAGTGTGTAGTAGGGGTGAGTGAACCAAGCAAAGTATGATTCCTAACTAGGGATGGGCCGAACACCCCCTGTTCGGTTTTCAGCAGAACTCCCATCAGACCGACATCAAAAGGGGGCGGTGCCACCAGGTCATGTTGCCTATATAAGGTCTATCAAAGCGCAGAGCGGGCAAACGGCGGGAGCTCTTCCAGGAGGCAGAGCATTTTTTCTATTTTTTGGGTCTGGCGGGCTTCGTGATTGATGATGGATTTACATCAAGGGACACTATTTTTTTTAATAAAGGACTTTTCAAAAACAGTTTCCTATTTTTGACACTTTTTTGGTGAATGGGCAGGTGTATGATGTACCCGATACCCATTCACATAGGGGTGGGCAGGATCTGAGGGCCCTCTTGTTGAAGGGAACTTCCAGATTCCGATAAGCCCCCCACACGCAGACTCTGACAACCACACTCCAGGGTTGTCGGGAAGAGGCCCTTGTTCCCATCAACATGGGGACAAGATGCTTGGGGGTGTCGAGGATGCAGAGCCCCCCGGCCCCAAAGCACCCAACCCCCCATATTGAGGGCATGCGACCCAGTATGGTTCAGGAGGGTGGGTGCTCACTCGTCCCCTCCCCTTACCTGACCTGCCAGGCTGCATGCTTGGATAAGGGTCTGGTATGGATTTTGGGGGCACCCCACACCATGTTTTAAAAAAAAAATGTTGTGGGGTTCCCCTTAAAATCCATACCAGACCCAAGGGCCTAGTATAGACTGGGGGGTATGCAATTTTATTTTTTTTTTTTACTGAAAACTTTGCCCAATCAGGGCACAGAATGCACTGTGCAGCACTCAGTGTATTGCAGGGTGTTCGCCAGGGAGAACACCCGGCAAGCACCCTGCAAATTCAGGTGTTTGGTGAACGGTCAAACAGGCAAATGTTTGGCCCAAACTCATGCTCGGGCCTAACCGTTCTCCCATCCCTATTCCCAACACCACAAGTCTAATGCCCCATACACACGGTTGGACATTCCGACCCCAAAATACATCTGATTTTTTCAGACAGATTTTGGGCGAAACTTCTTTTGCATACACACGGTTGCACAAAGTTGGCAGAAAATCTGATCGTTCGGAACGAGGTGACGTACAAAACGTACGACGGGACTACGTAGAGGCCAGTAGCCAATAGCATTAGTCTCCAAATTATTTCTGAGCATGCATGGCACTTTGTGCATCGGAATTCTCTACACACGATCAGAAAAAGTCTGATCGGATTTTGTTGTCGGAAAATTTTAAATCCAGCTCTCAAACTTTTTCCGTCGGAAATTCTGACAGAAAAAGTCCGATAGAGCTTACACACCGTATTTTCCGTCTACATAATCCGATCAGACTTTTTCTGTCCGAATTTCCGACCGTGTGTATGGGGCATTAGAGAGCCGAATCTTGAGACTTTTTGTAGCCTTTATCAAGGCCAATTTGCAAGCTTTTGTTAGAAAAAGACATGGATAACTGAGCACTGTCATGAGGACCATGCAAACTCTAAAAAACAAATAGTCTTTAGCAGGAAGCAACTCTGCTGCTTAAAGAGCAACCTAAAAAAAAATACACAAATCCTTTAAATAACACATTTGGCGGCACCTTTATGATGTACTTCCAGAAAAGTGAATTTTAAAACAAAGAAACGATTGACCCTAAATACAGTTCCCAGCCCACTTCCCTCTGTCATACACACAGTGGTGCCCCCCTTACATTTTATACCAGATTGCAGCTGTCAAAGGTTTGGGTGACCAATTTAGCCATTTAGTTTGCTTGCTCGGCAAGTCAACAAGAGTCAAACTCTGAATCCGAACCCAATTTTCATCCCTAGTTTGTAGTATGTTCATTGTGCATGTTAGGTGAAAGGGAAGTATTACTTTTTTTTTGCTGGAGTTCCTATTTAGGAATGGCATAATTTATTCCAATCTAACCAACACTCTAACACGTTTAAAACACAGTCTAGAATTAAACATGTTTCTGAGTTTTATTTTTAGCCTCAGTGTAAAATGTATACTCAATTTTTGTTGTTGCTTTCATCAGTACATGGAGCAAACAGATGGTGAACAATGGTTCATCCCAATAGCCTCATCACAGAGGTATTCAGCTCTTGAACTGTGTCTTCAGTAGGGAATGATTGGCTTGGTCTACCTGATTATTACAAAACAAGAAAACCAAGACTATAAATTTCACTCACTGACGTCTGAGACAGCTGCTGATTTAGTTTGAAAACATCACTGAAAATTGGCCGAGGGAGAAGGTTCTTTATGTTTAATAAGCTTCTTTTTCTTTAAGTAATTTTGGCTGTGCTTCCTGAGGGATGTCCAGCTCAAATGAGAAGCTGATCTTTTCTATGGAAGCATGGTCTGAGTTGTACCTTTCTGAGAGAAGTACGAAAATGAAGATAAAAGGCTGGCCTGTACTTTAATCACAATGTCTCCTGGAATAGCCATCTTTATTTATCTCTGTGTAGTAACAGCTTTTACTTTGGCTGTGGACTACAGCAGCAATAAATCATAATATTCAGACAAGTCAGGCTCACACTGTACAGCTATACAGATGATGGAAGCCCATTTGGGGTCTAAGTACCACATCCATATAGACTCTTAATAAAAAAGCACAGTATGTTACCAAGAAAAAGCTTCACTACAATACTATAATACCATTATTGTTATAGGGATATGCCATGTATATATATTTATATTTCTGTATATATTTGGAATATTACCGCCCTTACAATGGTAGGCTATTGTACTGTAGTCATTTTATTAATGTTTAGCTAGCAAAAGATGCATGACAAATTATGACAATTAGTCAATGTTGTGACTGCTCCCTCTAATGAAATGTATAAAACCATTCTTAAAGGAGAAGTACAGCCAAAGCTAATTTGGCTGTATATTTCCTGTACTTCTCCTGTACTCCTGTGACCTGTTTTCAGCTGACAGCAAGCTGGAGCCCGTTGTTGGCTGACATCACAGAGCCAGTCCAGGCTCAGGCAGGATGGCGGGATCTGCCCACATGCCTGGACCGACACCAGACTCAGCCTCCCATCGAGCCAGTAAGCATGAGGGGATCGGAGAGGCAGAGCAGAGAGGCGGTGACTGTCAGTCACTAGCTTTCTGCTCAGGGAGCTCTTAGAACCAATCGACTGGCGGTGTTTGACTGATGCTGCATTCACCTAGGCAATTAGGAATCTGCAAAAAAAAAACCAAAAAAAAAGTCAAGCCAATACTTATTTTAACCACTTCCCGACCAGCGCACGACGGTGTACGTCGACAGAATAGCACGGGCAGGCATATTGGCTGGTCGGGACCCCCGTGAGTCCGGTCGCGGGACCCGCGGACTCTATCGCCGCGGGCATCGCCGCGATCGTCTCACGGAGCGGCCGAATGGAGGAAATGCTGTGTAAACAACATTTTTCCATTCTGCCTAGCAACTAGTGACGCTGATTTCTGCTCCATGTGATTGGAGCAGAGATCAGTGTACACTAAATGAAAGCCCAACCCCCCCACAGTTAGTAACACACCCCTAGGAACACTTAACTCCTACACTGCCACCCACTGGTTAACCCTTTCACTGCCAGTGTCATTAACACAGGAATCACTGCATTTATATAGCAGTGATTACTGTATAAATGACAATGGTCCCAAAAATGTGTCAAAAATGTCCGATGGGTCCCCCACAATGTCGCAGTCACAATAAAAATCGCAGATCGCCGCCATTACTAGTAAAAAAAAAAAAAAAAAAAAATTATTAATAAAAATGCTATAAAACTATCCCTATTTTGTAAACGCTATAACTTTTGCGCAAACCAATCAATAATCGCTTATTGCGTTTTTTTTTACCAAAAATATGTAGAAGAATCGGCCTAAACTGAGGGAAAAAATGTTTTTTTATATATTTTTGGGGGATATTTATTATAACAAAAAGTCAAAAATAATGGTTTTTTTTCAAAATTGTCGCTCTATTTTTGTTTATAGTGCAAAAAATAAAAACCGCAGGGGTGATCAAATACCACCAAAAGAAAGCTCTATTTGTGGGGAAAAAAGGACGTCAATTTTGTTTGGGAGCCACATCGCACGACCGCGCAATTGTCAGTTAAAGCGACGCAGTGCCGAATCGCAAAAAGTGGTCTGGTCTTTGACCAGCAAATTGGTCCGGTCTGAAAGTGGTTAACATGGAACTATGAAATTATCTAGCAGAACTTTACAGCCGATATAGTGAATGGCTATGTTAATTGGTTAAATACTATACTGTACATGTAGACATGTAAGCACACCTTAACCACCTCAATACAGGGCACATTCACCCCCTTCCTGCCCAGGCCATTTTTCAGCATTCAGCGCTGTCACATTTTATATGACAGTTGCGCGGTCATGCAAGACTGTACCCAAATGAAAATTTTTATAATTTTCTTCACATAAATATAGCTTTCTTTTGGTGATATTTAATCATTGCTGGGTTTTTTATTTTTTTCCCCCAAAAAATGAAAAAATGGCGAAAATTTTGAAAAACAACGTTTTCATTATTTTCTGTCAGTAAATGTTGTAAATAAGTAATATTTCTCCTTCACTGATGTGCACTGATGAGGTGGCACTGATAGGCTGCACTGATAAGCACTGATGAGGTGGCACTTATGGGCACTGATGAGGCAGCACTTATAGGCATTGATAAGGTGGCACTAAAGGGCACTGATGAGCACTGATAGATGGTACTGGTTGGTGGCACTGCTGCAGCTTTCCTGTAATCAGGGCGTTGATGATCAGTGCCCTAATTACCTTCCCTGTTCTCCCCTGCGAGGAGATGCCGCTGATAAGCTCTCCTCACCACACACTTTGTCAGTGTGAGGTGAGGAGAGACAATTCATGGCACTTTGGCATTTACATGTGACCGGCTATGATTGGACATACAGCCGATCACTTGGTTAAAGAGCCGCTTCAGCCATGACTGCTGTGCTGTGTGCCCCCGCGAGCGACTGCTTTGGTGTGCCTTCATATTCCCCTCTGAGTGATCAATATACATTGCAGGGTTTTTAACAATCTTTGTTGCAGATTCTTACCTTTTGTTGTCCTGAAGGAAAAGCTGTCTGTTTATGTTAATGTGCAAAGTGAATGTGAATGGGAATGACTTTTTCATCAGTAATTAGCTGCTGCACTTGCAGAGGAAAAATTAGGAGAATTACAAATGTCTGAATCCCTTTAGATGTGATTAACCCATTTTGAAGTATCTCACCAAAAATATTTTCGGGCTTGTATCTTAGTGCAGACATCTGGGAAAATCAGTCAGCCACACAAGCAGGAAATGACTTTTCCAGGGAGTGCTCCATACACCAACGGTGTACGGAATGCCTCTAGATTGCCATATTGCATTGAATTTTATAGAAAACTACAGAGCTGCAGAAAGGTAAAGGTAATTTTTGACAACATTGGGTTACAGTATGGCTTGTGTAGCCATTGCATATGCGAAGTCCAGCTCCCCTATGTACCAATATACCATTAATGTAGCTCCGTTGTAGAAAAATAAAAGCTTTATTTGATTTTTAGGACAAGGCCTTACCTTACCCTTTCTGTATTTCTTAGAAAACTTCAGAGATTTTCTGGTATATAGATTTGCGACAGAAGAAACAGTAAGATAGAGGAAGGAGTTTACCAGCTGGCCTCAATAGCACACACCCTTTACCCATCAACTAGGTTTGCACAACCATCCCTGGCATCCCTCCAAGCGTGAATTTACCTGGCTTGTCAATGTAGGCTGCCACACTTGGTATATTTGCTATGTCTGCATGCTAAACTCTGTGAGGCTGCAGGTTGGACACCCCTGATATAATGCAAGGGCCTGCCTGATTGGATATAGAATGATTGGATAGATGGTGTCTTTCTATCCCATAGTTTTGGTAAATCTAAAGCAGATTGTACAGAGATTGTACAATCAGATTTTATAGTGTATGGCCCCCATTATACACCTAAAATTAACTAGTTGCGTTACAACAAGCACACATTTCGCAACTTGAAAAAACTGGTGACAAACACAGCAAAACGCACAGTAAAAAATGCGCAACTCATACCATGCCAAAATGATCCATGACCTACTATTGAAATCCATGGGCTGCCCTATGCGTGTCATGGGAAAAACAAGCCAAAAAAGTGCACTCCCACCACGCTAGGTGCAAATGGGGCCTTAAAGCAAAATTGGTGTGTTTTCACAAAAACAATGAGGCTCCATTCACATCTGTGTGTTACCAAACCCATGGCAAACTGCACTGTGTCGTGTGTTTTAGAAACATGCTGCAAATGCACCAAAAAACACAGTAAAATGCACCACACGATTTGAATGGGACCTGACAGCTCCATTCCCTCCTATATACTTATATAAAGATGACCATACGCTATGCAATCTGATTTCACACTTTCTGTATAATTTCCTTTAGATTTATTAGTACTATAGAACAGGATGACCCACCTAAACAATCTATCAATTTGTATCAAATCAGGCAGACCTTTGCACTACATACTGATGACAGATCTAAAGGAGATTGTAAAATCAAATTGTAATGTGTATGGTCACCTTAGGGGAAGAAGTAGGTGGTGGTACTGTAATGAAGGGGGTGTGGTCTAGACTTGTAATACACATCCTATCATACCCTTTTCTGTAATGCAAAAACCCAGAGAATTATGGGAACTGACCTACGGGAAGTGATGCATCCAGAAAGAATGTTTTAAAACTCAGACAGAAACATGTAATTTTAAACCTTTCTGGATAAGGTAAGTGAGAGATAAGAACACTTATATTACAAATGGATTCTATTTATTATAAAAAGTGAAATTTTGTTCAAAAAGGTGAACTTAAGGCTAAATACGCATTTAGTGAAAAACAAATATCCCTTTCATGACTAAGCCTATTTTTGGAATTTGGTGTTTACAAGTTAAAATCCATATTTTTTGCTAGAAAATTACTTGGAACCCCCAAACATTATATATTTTTTTTTTAGCAGAGACTCTAGAGAATAAAACGGCGATTGTTGCAATATTTAATGTCACACGGTATTTGTGCAGCGGTGTTTTAAACGCAACTTTTTGGGAAAAGGGTCACTTTCATGAATTAAAAAAAACGAAACAGTAAAATTACCCCAAATTTTTTGCATAATGTGAAAGATAATGTTACGCTGAGTAAATAGATACCAAACATGTCACACTTTATAATTGCACGGACTTGTGGATTGACGACAAAGTACGGTACCTAAAAATCTCAATAGGCAACGCTTTAAAAAAAATTTACGGTTACCAGGTTAGCGTTACAGAGGAGGTCTAGTGCTAGAATTATTGCTCCCACTCTGACAATCGTCGCGATACCTCACATGTGTGATTTGAACACCGTTTTTTGTTTTTTTTTAAATGACTAAATTGTTTTAAAAAAAAAATTGATCTCTTGTGACAGTAATAGGTGGTGACAGGTACTCTTTATGGAGGGATGGGGGGTCTAAAAGACCCCCCATCCCTCCTTTATACTTCAATGTATTCAGATCACTGAAAACGGCAATTCTGAATACCGTATATTTTTTAAAAACCGGGGCAATTGGCAGTCGAGTAAACAGGAAGTGACGTCATGACGTCGCTTCCGTGTTTACTATGAGGAGACTGGAATGAAGCCGTTATTCGTTCCAGTTCCTCCCCAGCAGCCGGAGGCAACGGATGTGGTATCGGTGCTCCCGATCGAGCGGGAGCACCGGTAAGAGCGGCAGGAGGCAGCGGGAGGGGTTTTAGCCACATTGGTTGCTATGGCTGGATAGCCAATCGCCCGCTGAAAAAAACGGTACCGGGATGATGCCTGCAGGTGCAGGCATCATCCCGGTATACCCCCGGAAGCCGAGTACGCACATCTGCGTACGCTCGGCGGGAAGGGGTTAATAATATGTCAGAACTATCGAGGTTAAACGAATATAGAAGGCCTATGAATATTATATTATTTTTACCCCTATTTTTGTGAACATTAGAGAAGCCATTTAAATATTTTCTTTTCTCTTCTCTCTCTAAAGTTGAATCTAATTGCATGATTTTTCAAGAGTGCCTCACAAGGAGACTGTGTTAGCCTTATCTGTATTTTTATCCCAGATCGTAAATTAGAGGTTTGGACAATTAGGAAAATAAACAAGATAAGGGAACCATAAGCTCAAAAAACTAAATTTTTGTTTCCAGGAAATCATTTTACATTTATTGGTGTGTATTTTAATAATAATTTTTCTTTTATAATATTTTCATAATGTATTGTATGGATATTCATAAAACCCATTAATACATAAATAGTATTATAATAAGGGTTACAAATATGGGATCCTATGAAAAATGTGAAAGTATGGAAGCTGTATTTGTGAAATAATACACAGGGTTAAATTCCAGTGATCTGAGTCTCAAGGAATGTAGAACGCCAGTTATTAGTGTGGGTATATTTTCATAAAGAGGAAGTAAACCCTGATGAGTTTACTTCCTCTTTCATTCCCTGCAAAGGTAAAGCATAATGGGCTACTATGCATCACAAACTTGAATTCATTTGTTTGTTTTGTGCAAAAATTTTGCATCTCTTAAAACCTAGATTTTGCATAATTTCATAAAAACAATACTGTTTTAATATTTCAGTATAAACATTCTAACAAATAACTGCTCATGATTTTGCATGTAAAAATGTAAATTTATTGTTATTTTTTGACCAATGAGCCTGCAAAGCATAACATTCATTATCAGTAAATTGTGGCTGCAATGTCAGGCTCCTGAAAACATTCCTGACAGCTGTCCTCCCATCCCTCTATACGGGCATACAGATACTCAGCTGCAGGAAGCGTCAGTGAACTATGAGGGCGCTAAAGATCACTGAGAACTACAAGTCCTCTGCCGACATGGAAAACAGGAATTGTAAATCATTTATTAACAGATTGCTGTATATGAATGATGTAGCTGTGTGGGTGGAGCCAACCACACTGTTTTTAAATTGGGATAGCAGGTGCGGGGAAAGGTTCCCCTGCCCACTGTCACAGTGGGGGAGGAGGAAGGGGGGTAAGAGGCTGCTGCATTAGTAACATGTTACATGTTACACCCTGATTTTCTTTACTTTCAATATTTTAACCTACAGCAAATAGGGATGAGCCGAACACCCCCCCCCCCCCTGGTTCGGTTCGCACCGAACATGCAAACACTGTTAAAGTCTATGGGACACGAACGTGAAAAATCAAAAGTGCTAATTTTAAAGGCATATATGCATGTTATTGCCATAAAAATTGTTTGTGTACTCGGGTACTGCCCCCAGGTTTTAATGCAACAAAAAGTTTTTTTTTTTCAGGAGCAGTGAAGTAAAACAATAAAAATCAAATATTCCTTTAAATATCGTGCTTGGGGGGTCCCTTTAGTCTGCCTGAAAAGTAGCACATTTTGCCCATGTTTAGAAAAGTACTGCATCAAAATGACATTTCTAAAGGAAAAAATTTCATTTAAAATTGTTCATGGCTGTAATGTAATGCCAGATCCCAGCAATATATATATATATATATATATATATATATATATATATATATATATATATATATACACATACACACACACACATACATATACATACACACAATTAAAATATTTAAAAAAACAGCGTGGGGCCCCCCAAAATCCATAGCAGACCCAAAGGGTGGTATGGACGGGGGGAACCCATGCCGTTTTTTTCTTAATTCTGTCATAGGGCTCCCCTTAACCACTTCAATACACTATATTATGTATTGTTCGCTGCACTATATACCCTGCACTATATTGTATATACTACGCTGAGGGCACTATATGCTCTGAACTGCAGTATATATACTATATGGACTGTACTATAGACTCTGCTGCAAAAATTGTGCCTTAAGTGTTGGTGGTGGCATAACACGGTAACCCTTCACAATTACTCTTGTTGGACGCAGGAACACCCCCTGCTGTTAAATATTATTTAAAAAATTGTAATTACATGCCCCTTAAACAGGGGCAGAAACATTGGGCCTTAGGTGTTGGTGGTGCCAGAACACTGTAATGGTCCCTGCTGTTAAATATTATTTCAGAGGTTGCTTACCCTCTTTTAGTGGCCTGTGAGCATCTGCCTCTCCTTGGAGGCTTTCCAGACATGATGGCTATTTTTTTCTTTAACCCTACACTACACTGTGTATTTGAAACTGTACACACTGTTTTATATACTGTGTAGACCACCTGCACTGTATTATCTATTGTACACCGCCAAATGCACTATATATATATATATATATATATATATATATATATATATATATATATATATATATATATATATATAGTATATATATAGGCTATGCTGAATGCAGAGTATATATACAGTATCTCACAAAAGTGAGTACACACCTCACATTTTGTGTAAATATTTTATTATATCTTTTTATGTGACAATACTGAAGAAATTACACTTTGTTACAATGTAAAGTAGTTAGTGTACAGCTTGTATAACAGTGTAAATTTTTTTTGTGTAGTTGAAAATAACTCAACACACAGCCATTAATGTCTAAACCACTGGCAACAAAAGTGAGTGCACCCCTAAGTGAAAATGTCCAAATTGGGGCCAATTAGCCATTTTCCCTCCCCGGTGTCATGTGACTCATTAGTGTTGCAAGGTCTCAGGTGTGAATGGGGAGCAGGTGTGTTACATTTGGTGTTATCGCTCTCACTCTCTCATACTGGTCACTGGAAGTTCAAAATGGCACCTCATGGCAAAGAACTCTCTGAGGATCTGAAAAAGGAATTGTTGCTGTACATAAAGATGGCGATTGCCAAGACTCTGAAACTAAACTGCAGCATGGTGGCCAAGACCATACAGCGGTCTAACAGGACAGGTTCCCCTCAGAACAGTAATATATATAAAACTATTAGTCGTGCACTCCACACATCTGGCCTTTATGGAAGAGTGGCAAGAAGATAACCATCGTTGAAAGAAAACCATAAGAAATCCTGTTTGCAGTTTGTGTGAAGCCATGTGGGGAAACCGCAAACATGTGGAAGAAGGTGAAACATGGTGGTGGATGCTTTTCTCCAGCAGGGACAGGGAAGTTGGTTGGAGTTGATGAGAAGATGGATGGAGCCAAATAAAGGGCAATCTTAGAAGAAAACCTGTTAGAGTCTGTAAAAGATAGAGGTTCACCTTCCAGCAGGACAACAAATCTAAACATACAGCCAGAGCAACAATGGAATGTTTTAGATCAGGGATATGCAATTAGTGGACCTCCAGCTGTTGAAAAACTACAAGTCCCATCGTGCCTCTGTCTCTGGGAGTCATGCTTGTGGCTGTCAGAGTCTTGCTATGCCTCATGGGACTTGTAGTTCTGCAACAGCTGGAGGTCCACTAATAGAATATCCCTGGTTTAGATCAGAGCAGAACCATGTGTTAGAATGGCCCAGTCAAAGTCCAGACCTAAATCCAATTTAAAATCTGTGGCAAGACTTGAAAATTGCTGTTCACAGATGCTTGCCATCCAATCTGACAGAGCTTGGGCTGTTTTGAAAAAAAGAATGGGAAAAAAATATAATTTTCTAGATGTGCAAGGCTGGTAGAGACATACCCAAAAAGACTTGCAGGTGTAATTGCAGCGAAAGGTGGTTCTACAAGTATTGACTCAGGGGGGCTGAATGTAAATGCATGCCACAGTTTTCTCATATTTATTTGTAAATAATATTGAAAACCATTTATCATTTTCCTTCCTGTTCTGCCCTCACAATGTGTCTGAAGTACCAATGCTATAGGGTTAAGACCCCTTTCACACATGCGGACAGTATGTCCGTATTTCATTCATCCTTTTTCGGATGAAATATGGACATACATGCATCCCTATGAGATAGCGGGTGTCAGCGGATGAACATCCCCTGACACCCGATATCATCCGTCCCGCTATTGTGCGATTCTGCAGACGGAGGAAAAAACAATTTTTCTATGCATTTGCAGATTGGATCGAATGAACACGGACAGACGGTCCGTGTTCATCCGATCCCCCCCATAAGGGAGAGTGGAGATCTGACTGGGCAAGATGGCCGGCTGAGCAAGCGGAAGTTCACAGGGCGGATCATCACAGATCCATCCCGTATGAAAGGACCCTAACAGTTGTAATCTTTACTGAGAATTAGATTTAAATTTGAGTTTAAGCTCAAGTTTCTTAAATTTAAGCTGTAAAACTGCATAAACACAAATTATAAAGTATAAATTAGCATTGAACATTACATTTCAAATGCAATTACTATCAAACATGCTATATTAATGTAAGGCCCTAGCTAACATAAATGTGGCCTAGCTGAAAGAAATCCCTGACAGAAACTACTACCAAACACACATAAAAATGCAGTTGACTTAGTAGAACACATACTACTTAATTGAATGCTGATAACAGCCTACTTACAGACTTATGCTTCCAAGACCAGTTTTAAGAAATAGTGGAGCTAATGCCATGCTTCTTCACTGCAGGAGGTATTAAGCAAAATGTCTGCTAATTGCATATCCCTGTAATATACTATAGTTTCTTGCCAGCAATGGATGCCAATTAAAAACAACAGTATCATAAGTAAAGATATACTGTATGATGACCAGAACACTTCCATTTCACAGTTATGTGCCACTTTGTGTTGGTCTATCACAACAAATCCCAATAAAATACATTTACATCTTCTATTATCCTCATCATGTATGCAGGCTACACACAATATAATATACAGTAGCTGCACAATCTCCATTATTTACCAACTTAGTTCTAAAGCCTTCCTAAACAATACATTTTTATCTCAAGGAGACTGCCACTCTACATATATGTTGATTCATTTTTTAAATAGTATTCAAAGATTATACACGCAATTAATAACCTTTAGAATTATTTGATTATGCTGCATTAATTCAAATAACACATTTAAAAAGTATATAAAGTAAATAAGCAGGAGAATCTATTGCAGTGATGGCGAACCTTGGCACCCCTGATGTTTTGGAACTACATTTCCCATGATGCTCCACTACACTGCAGAGTGCCAGAGCATCCTGGGAAATGTAGTTCCAAAACATCTGGGGTGCCAAGGTTCGCCATCAATGATCTATTGTATCTTTAATATTAGTGTTTACAGTCTTATTAATGGACTTAATAAGAGTGTTTGCTTGACAATGACAGTAAATGGTGTATTCAGACAAAGTGCTGGTGCTTGCTAATGCTATCATAGTTTTAGCAGCACCATAACTATAGTTTCTTGATCATACATCACGGGACACAGGAGCTTCATTACATAGTGGGTTATATAGGCACCTCTGGTGATTGGACACTGGTTAACCCCAATTAAGCAGAATTCCTCCCCTATATAACCCCTCCCATATGGGAGGCACCTTAGTTTTTTCGCCAGTGTCTATGGTGGTTGGTCACATAAAACTGTAGCTCTGTGCAGGTCCCTGTGGGGGCCTAAGGGCTACAACAAACCGGATCCATACCTCGGGCCGATATTTGACTCCCAAGATGGTATGGTACCCGGGCCTCGTCAGCCGAAGAAACGAGGTTTGGCCTGTAAGTCCTCTCCTATTGGAAGACTGGGCTCTGGGAAAACCAGACTTGGTGTACTGTTTACACAGAGCGCACGAAAGTTTCTGGCAGAGTCTTTTACATGGTCCAGGTAGGAGGCTCTTCCGAGAAAGAGCCCCAGATAAACCTGAAGGTTGGCTAACACTGCCCGCCGTGATGGGTGAAGGCTGCAATTTGTTTGTTTCAGCAATTCCTGCGGCGAGGACAGGTAACGAAAGTTAATCCTATATATATATAATTATATGATGGATTTCTTCATTTTGAGTAGTTGTATGTCTTACCTGGTTTCCACCACTAGAGGGAGTAAGAGCAGCCTGATGCATACTACATGCCTTTCAGTACACACGCTCAGTGAAGCCTGGTTCTCCAGCTGTCTCACGTCTCCACTGCAGTCCCTGCCACAAACAAGGTAACACAGGGGTCCCACGTAGTCTGGGGGTCCCACGCAGCTCCAGTGGAGTTCTCCGTTCCCCCCCTGGATCCTGCGTTCCCGGCCTAATGGAGGAGGGGGGAGTGTGGTTGTAAGCCGTGCACACTGACGTGCGGCAGATTTAAAAAGCCCAGAGTGTCAGGGGGCTGTAAGTGGAGACACAGGAGCTGTGGGCAGTAAGCATCCGTGGGGATTGGATCCAGGCAAACCTTAGACACCTACTCAGCATCAGGTTGTGCAGTTTAAGCATATATATTTATTGTGAGACTTTAAGCACAACAGTGATTGCACTTGTACTAGTACCTCTGCTTTGTAGCTTAGGACTATGTCTCCTCGTAAGAGGGTCTCAGGGGGAGGTAACAAAGGCACTGGTAAATCACCGCCTAGGTCCAGGGGTTCTCAAAGTGCCTGTAAGTTACCATCCCCCCCTGCAAGACTGGAGCCAGCCTCTCAGGAAGAGTCAGTGCCCCTGTCAGGTTTTGCAGCCTCTCCTCTCCGGTTTATGTCTCTGAGGACTCCATTAGGGCTACATTGGAGGGTTTTGAAGGGAGAATAATTAATTTTATTTCTGCTTCCCTGAAAGATAGCAGGAAAAGGGGTAGATCCCCTCCCTCTGCTGAAATTCCTCTCTCAGATTATTCTTCTGACAATGAAGAGAGATCCCTGTCTTGGGACAGGGATCATGAGCAGTCGGATGAATCAGAGGAAGAGGAGAGAGTCCCCTCCTCCCAGGCGCTCAGAAAACAGGTGCAGTATTATACTGAATTGGTGCTTACCACATTCAGAATGCCTGCTGCTGAAGTCGCTACGTCCTCTGTTTCTTCCCTGGGAGTCAGGAAAGCCCCACAGACTGCCTATTCCTTTCCAATTCATCCCTTAATGGATAAATTGTTGTATGAGGATTGGGGACATCCCGATAAACTGTTTGCTCCTCCTAAAAGGTTTTCTATGCATTATCCTCTGGAGGAGAGTTACACCAAGAAATGGGGGGTCCCATCTGTTGATGCGGCTGTTTCTTGCGTGAATAAAAACCTGACTTGTCCGTTGGATAATGCGCAGGTATTTAAAGATCCAACTGATAAGAAGCTGGAAACCTTATTAAAAGCCTCCTTTTCCATGACTAGCGCTGTAGTGCAACCTACAGTCGCAGCCGTGGGGTTGTGCCAGTTCCTCAAGGAACAGGTTAAGCAGATGCTTGGGCTCCTTCCCAGCGAGGAAGTAGAGAAGTATGCAGAAATGCCTCATATTCTGTGTTTCATGATTGATGCGATTTTAGATTCTGTCCAACAAGCATCATGTTTGTCCCTCATGTTGGTACACATGTGAAGGGCCCTATGGCTAAAGAATTGGGCAGCTGAGCTGTCATGCAAGAAGCATTTGATTGGGTTCCCGTTTAAAGGGGAACGTTTGTTTGGAGAAGAATTAGACAAATTTGTCCAAAAAATTTCAGGAGGTAAATCTACTCTCCTTCCAGTCAAAAGGAGCAAGCGTCCTTAATTCAGGCATGCTCTCTCCCGGAGCATCAAGCTCTAAGCAGTGGCGACGGCCTTCTCAACCCTCCTCCACAGGAAAGGCTCAGGGCTGAGCACAGGGGCAGAAAAAGACTTGGGGGCGAAAGTCTGCCAAGCAGAGCCCAAAAGCTTCCTTGTGAAGGGGCACTCCCGCTCGGCCGAGTGGGGGGAAGGCTCCTGCAGTTTGCAGGAGCCTGGCGGGAAGAGATCCGGGACAAGTGGGTGATCTCTTCGGTATCTCTGGGCTACAGGCTAGAGTTTCAGGAGATTCCACCTTCTCGTTTTCTAAGGTCAAAGCAAAAAACGCTATTTATGGCCTTAGATCACTTACTATCCCAGGGGGTGATAGTAGAAGTGGACCCAAAAGAACAGGGTTCAGGTTTTTACTCGAATCTCTTCACCGTTCCGAAGCCAAATGGAAGTGTCAGACCTATCCTAGATCTGAAGGCTCTGAACCGTTTTTTACGCATACGGTCATTCCGAATGCAGTTAATCCGTACTGTGGTCGCCTCCCTGCAAGGGGGAGAGTTTATGGCATCAATAGACATCAAAGATGCATATCGCCATGTGCCAATTTTTCCCGCACACCAAAGATTTCTAAGGTTCGCGGTAGAGCGGCGCCATTTTCAATTTGTGGCCTTGCTGTTCGGGCTTGCTACGGCCCCTCGAGTCTTCACAAAGATTCTGGACCCTCTCTTGGCAAACCTAAGAGCTCAGGGTATAGCCGTCATGGCTTATCTAGACGACTTGCTTCTCATGGAGAAAACAATAGCATTCCTGAACCACAGCGTTACCAGAATGCTAGAACACCTGAAACGCCTAGGTTGGATTATAAACCTAGAAAAGTTGTTCCTACAGCCTGCCACCAGGTTGGAATACCCGGGTATGATAATCGACACCACTCAGGGCAAGGTGCTTCTTCCAAGGCCAAAAGCCTTAGCCATTGGGGATCTGGTGCACCTAATTCTGGGCAAGAGATCATCCCCCATTCGATTGTGCATGAGACTGTTAGGGAAAATGGTCGCCTCCTTTGAGGCCGTCCCATTTGCCCAGTTCAACTCAAGGCCTCTGCAAAGATGCATCCTTGCGGCTTGGAACAGGAAGCCCCAATCCTTGGATCTTCCTATGCGTCTATCCCCAGGGACACGCAAGAGTCTCGTCTGGTGGTTACAAACCAAGAATTTGCTAAAGGGCAAAACTGTTCTTCCTCTTCCATGGAAGATTATCACGACAAATGCCAGCCTGACAGGCTGGGGAGCAGTGTTGGAGGAGACGTGCTCGCAGGGGAAATGGTCTGCGATCGAGAAGCTATTGTCCATAAATGTCTTGGAGATCCGGGAAGTTTATATGGCTCTCATAAAGTGGTCTTACAGACTACAAGGTCTCCCTGTTCGGGTTCAGTCCGACAATGCCACAGCAGTGGCCTATATCAATCACCAGGGCGGTACCAGGAGTCTGGTTGCTCAAAAAGAGGTGAATCGCATACTTGTCTGGGCAGAAAAGCATGTTCCGTGTCTTTCTGCAGTCTTCATTCCAGGAGTGGAAAATTGGCAGGGGGATTTTCTGAGCCGCCAGCAGTTGTGCCCAGGAGAATGGGCTCTGCACCCCGACATGTTTCGGAACATATGTCACAGGTGGGGTACTCCAGATGTAGATCTGTTTGCATCCAGATTCAACAGGAAACTGGACAATTTTGTGTCAAGGACAAGAGATGCACTTGCTCAGGGGTCAGATGCTCTGACAGTTCCCTGGGATCAGTACAATCTGATCTATGCCCTCCCCCCGAGCCCGCTTCTGTCTCGGTTCCTGGGAAGAGTCAAGAGGGAGACAAAATCGGTCCTTTTAGTGGCCCTGGCTTGGCCCAGGTGACCGTGGTACGCAGAGATCATGAAGTTGGCAGTAGGCAGGCCATGGATCCTCCCTCTCCGGCCAGATCTGCTCTCACAGGGTCCAATTTACCATCCTGCTTTACACAGTCTGAATTTGACGGTTTGGCTGCTGAGACCCACATTCTGAGAGACCGTGGCCTTTCGGGGCCAGTCCTTTCTACTCTGGTCAATGGCAGAAAGCCGGCCTCCAGGCTTATTTATTACAAAATCTGGAGGGCATATGTTTCCTGGTGTGAACTCAGGAAATGGCATCCTAGAAAGTATGTCATTAGCAGGATCTTGGCCTTTCTCCAGTCAGGCCTAGAAATTAATTGGCCATAAGCACTATAAAGGTGCAGATTTCGGCCCTGTCAGTGTTTTTTCAGAAGCCATTTGTATCGCATTCCCTGGTGCAGGCTTTCATCCAGGGGGCCATGCGGATAAGACCGCCAGTCAAACCATGGGATCTGAATTTGGTTCTCTCGGCTTTGCAGGGGCAACCATTTGAACCTTTGCATCTGGCTTCATTAGTTCTCCTGACTAAAAAATTGGTTTTCTTGGTAGCCATATCCACGGCTAGAAGAGTATCAGAGCTAGCAGCTCTTTCCAGCAAAGAGCCGTATCTAATTATTCATAAGGACCGGGTGGTCATGCGTCCCAACAGGTCCTTTCTACCTAAGGTGGTTTCGGGATTCCAATTGAATCAATACGTAATCCTACCATCCTTTTTTCCGGACCCACAGTCCGCAGAAGAAGAATCTTTGCACACTTTGGATGTGGTTAGGGCAATCAGTATATATATTCAAGCAACTGCTCGAATAAGGAAAACTGATTGCTTGTTTATTTTGCCGAAAGGCCCTAGGAAGGGCCAGGCGGCGTCAAAATCTACTCTCTCAAGGTGGATTAGACAGATTATTTCTCAGGCCTATAGTGTTAAAGGGAAAATCCCTCCTTTTCCAGTGAAAGCGCACTCTGCTAGGGCTGTAAGTGCTTCTTGGGCAGTGCATCACCAGGCCTCCCTGGCTCAGATCTGTAAGGCTGCAACTTGGTCATCAGTCCACACATTCACCAGATTCTATCAGGTGGATGTCAGAGGGCAAGAGGATATTGCCTTTGGGCGAAGCGTACTGCAGGCTGCAGTTTAGGTCCTCCGATCCCTGGCGGTCTATAATTATGATCTGTGTCTCCCTCCCCTCAATCTGAGCATTGCTTTGGGACATCCCACTATGTAATGAAGCTCCTGTGTCCCGTGATGTATGATCAAGAAAATATACAGCTTACCTGTAAAATCCTTTTCTTGAGAGTACATCACGGGACACAGGGCTCCCGCCCCTCTTGGGTTTTACCTGGTTTCTTATTGCTTTGCTACAAAACTGAGGTGCCTCCCTTATCGGAGAGGTTATATAGGGGAGGAATTCTCCTTAATTGGGGTTAACCAGTGTCCAATCACCAGAGGTGCCTATATAACCCACTATGTAATGAAGCTCCTGTGTCCTGTGATGTACTCTCAAGAAAAGGATTTTACAGGTAAGCTGTATATAAAAATCCCATTATTCACCATTCTCTTTCACCGTACACAAATACAACATGTAAACCTATTTTATAATACATAGAAGACAAGTGGATTAATGCGTATTAATGCACTTTTTCAACAGTACAAGTTATAATAAAGTAGGAAAACTACTTACAAATCCATAAAAATGCACATGTAACATACAAAGATGCCGCTAGTACCAGCTCCAGCCCAGAGTAGGTGACGTTAGCACAAACTCTCTGAAGAACCATTTAAATATGGATGTCTCTGCAGAGATCATTGCACATGTGAACAAGTCTTTATGGTGACACTGTGATGGCTATGGTGGTGATCAGAGACACTGACTGCTGTGGAAGTAATCAGGGACACTGTGACTGTTGGATCAGTGACCACTGTGGTGATGATCATGGACAGCGTAACTGGTGTAGCGGTGATCACTAGGGATGAGCTTCGTGTTCGAGTCGAACATACGTTTGACTCGAACATCGGCTGTTCGCCCGTTCGGCAAAGTCCGAACGTTTTGGTCCGTTCGTGCCAAATTCGTGTGGCGCTCATGGCCCATAATGCACTGCGATGGTGCAGTGCATTGCTGGCTCATGATTGGCCAAGCATGCACTGTGACCCCGCATGCTTGGCCAATCGCAGCGCCAGCAGCGAGGAGAGCCATGATTGGCCACAGGCAGGATGCCTGTGGCCAACCATAGCTCAGGATGTGTAGTGCACGCCCCACACTATATAAGGCCGCCAGCGCGGCGGCCTTGTGTGGTGTGTTGGCGTCTGAAGCAGTGGGTGTTCTGTGTACCTTCAACACAGTACACACCGATCGTTTTCGGCCGATTTTCGATCTTGCTGTTGTGTAGTGGTTGTTGTCTGCGTGCCCTGACCGCAGTATACACCGCTATATTCACCTCACCTATATAGCTAGTGATCTATCTTTTATAATAGAGCTTGCAGTCAGTAGTGTTAGGAGCTTGTGCGTGCTGTCTGCGTGCTCTGTACCCAGTACATACCGCTATATCCACCTACATAGCTCTTCTCTATTTGAGCCCACTTGCCACCTGCAGGAGTTATTGGAAGTTGTGTGTGCCTCCAGCACAGCACAGTATACATCTGTATATACCCCTTTATCTCTGGTGTTCTATAATAAAGGCATCTGCAGGAGTTAGTGGGTGTTGTGTGCCTCTAGCACAATATACACTACCCAACTGCTTTTTTACCCAACTCCCTTCAGGCCATTACCATGTCTGGAAGGCCGGCAAGGAGAGGCAGACAGGCGTGAGCCGATAAAAGAGGGCAAGCAGGCTCTGTGTCTAGAGACAACAGTGCTGGTCGTGGACGCGGTGCATTGTCATCAGCATGTGGCCATGGGACACGCTTGTCCTTCTTTTCGGCAGCTGGATATGTTGAGCCGCAACATGCCAACGACTTGGTAGAGTGGATGACCAAGCCCTCTTCATCCTCCTCATCCTCTCTCACCCAGTCTCAGGGTACTAGCAAAGCAGCTGCCAACGCATCGTCTTCCCTCCTCTCAATGTCATCATCAGTGACTCCTTCCCTAGACCCACCACGTCCTCCTGAGGAGTCTCCTGAACTCTTTGAGCACAGTGTTGGGTACATGCTCCAGGAGGATGCCCAGTGTTTTGTAGCCTCTGATGATGACACTCAGCTAGAGGAAGGCAGTAGTGTGAATGCAGAGAGAGGGGATGCTCAAGAAGGACAGCAATCTGGCAGTCATGTTCCACAAGCTGCAGCATACTGCCAGGTTTGATACAGCGATGAAGAGGGAGGGGATGATGAGGGCACTGACTCCACGTGGGTGCCTGGTATGAGAGAGGAGGAGGAGGAGGAGGAGGAGGAGGCACATGTCCAACGAGGCAGGATGCCCTCCGGGGGCCAGCTTAGGGGCAGCACACCGACTGAATCACACCGCAGAGCTCCGCCTGTGCAGGGCGCTGCCTCTGCACGTTATTCTAAAAGTCCTTTGGTGTGGGCCTTTTTTGAGACGAGTGCATCAGATCGCACCGCTGCTATTTGCAACATATGTCTCAAGCGTATCTCACGTGGCCAAAACATCAGCCGCTTGGGCACCACATGCTTGACCAGACATATGTTGACCTGCCATGCAGCTCGTTGGCAAGCGTACCTCAAAGACCCACACCAAAGAACAAAGCGGCCCTCTCCTTGCTCCTCATCAGCTGGCATCTCCAACCCCACTAGACCTTCAGTCCTCTCTGAAACCTGCTCTGAGAGGAATGAAGGTGTAGAATTAGGTGTGTCACAGCCAAGTGTTTCTGGGCACTCTGCTAGCAGTACACCCACGTCCGATTATAGCAGGCAAATGTCCCTGCCCCAGCTGCTGGACCGGCGAAAGAAGTTCACTCCCAGCCATCCACATGCCCAGAGGTTGAATGCTAGCTTGGCTAAATTGCTAGCACTTCAACTGCTGCCTTTTCAGTTGGTAGACTCGGCCCCCTTCCGTGAGCTTGTACAATGTGCGGTTCCTCAGTGGCAGGTCCCCAAACGCCACTTTTTCTCACGGAAGGCGATTCCGGCTCTCTACCGGCATGTGGAAGGCAATGTCCTTGCCTCGCTGGACAGGGCGGTCAGTGGTAAGGTGCATATTACCGCTGACTCATGGTCCAGCAGGCATGGACAGGGACGTTACCTGTCTTTCCAGGCCCATTGGGTCACTCTTCTGGCAGCTGGGAAGGATGCAGGACAAGGTGCAGTAGTGTTGGAGGTTGTTCCGCCACCACGCCTCCAAAATGCTACTATTGGTTGTGACACACCTCTCTCCTCCACCCCCTCCTCTTCTTCTTCCTCCATGGCCTCTTCCAGTGCTCTGTCCTCAGAACCAGCGGTGCTCCGTAGGCGTTCCAGGGGCTACGCAAGTACGCAGGCAAAACGATGCCATGCCGTGCTTGCGCTGGTTTGTTTGGGGGACAGGAGCCACACTGGGGCGGATGTTTTGTCAGCTCTGCAGGGGCAGGCCGAGAGGTGGTTGACGCCATGCCAGCTTAAGCCAGGAATGGTGGTTTGCGACAATGGCACCAACCTCCTCTCCGCCCTCCGACAGGGACAACTGACCCATGTGCCCTGTGTAGCTCACGTCCTTAACCTGGTGGTGCAGCGGTTCTTGGGCAGGTACCCCGGCTTACAGGATGTCCTGAAGCAGGCCAGGAAAGTCCGTGTGCATTTCCGCCGATCATTTAATGCCTGTGCTCGGCTGGCTGAGCTCCAAAAGGAGTTGAACCTGCCCAAGAACCGCCTTATATGTGACATGCCCACCAGGTGGAACTCAACGTTGGCCATGCTGCAGCGGCTGCACACGCAGCAGAGGGCCATCAATGAGTACCTGTGCGACTACGGCACCAGGACAGGGTCAGGGGAGCTCGGTTTTTTCTCACCACACCAGTGGGGCATGATCATGGATGCATGCACTGTCCTGTCACCGTTTGAGGAGGCCACAAGGATGGTGAGCAGTGACAGTGCATGCATCAGTGACACTGTACCTCTTGTCCACCTCTTGGAGCATACGCTGCGTGGAATAATGGACAGGGCACTTGAGGCAGAACAGAGGCAGGAAGAGGAGGACTTCCTTGCCTCTCAAGGCCCCCTTTATCCAGACAGTGTTCCTGCTGTGCCACCCATCACACAGGAAGAGGATGAGGAGGAGGAAGAGGAGGAGGAGGATGATTGTGTCAGCATGGAGGTGGAGGCTGGCACTCAGCATCAGCAGCAGCAGCAGCAGTCTTGTAGGGATGATTTACAGTCCCAAGAAACACGTGGACTTGTACGTGGCTGGGAGGAGGTAGCTGCGGATCATGTTGTCCTTAGTGACCCAGAGGACTCCGGACCGAATGCCTCAGCTAACCTACGATGCATGGCCTCCCTGATCCTGCAAAGCCTGCGGAAGGATCCTCGTATTCTTCGGATCAAGGAGAGGGACCATTACTGGCTGGCCACTCTCCTTGATCCACGGTACAAGGGTAAGGTTGCCGACCTTATCTTGCCATCGCAGAGGGAGCAGAGGATGAGACATCTCCGGGAGGCCTTGCAGAAAGATCTGTGCAACGCGTTCCCAGAGACTGGGAGGTTACAAACTCCTGGTCCCGGACAACGTGTTGCTGAGGCATCGGTCAGAAGGAGCGGTGGAGAAGGTAGCCGTCTGACTGATGCTTTCAGACAATTTTTTAGTCCGCAGCCCCAAGGTATGATCGGTTCCAGCAACCATCGCCAGCGTCTGATTTACATGGTGCAGGAATACCTAGGGGCAAGGTCAGACTTGGACACCTTTACCACCGAAAATCCTCTGGCTTACTGGGTCTTGAGGATGGATCACTGGCCAGAGCTTGCACAGTATGCAATTGAGCTACTGGCCTGTCCTGCATCCAGCGTTCTTTCGGAACGCACCTTCAGTGCTGCTGGTGGCTTTGTTACCGATCACAGGGTGCGGCTGTCTACCGAATCAGTTGACCTTCATCAAGATGAATCAGTCTTGGATCACCCACAGCTACCAAGCACCTGAAGCTGATGTAACCAAATAATTTATTTTGAAATATCACATCCCTTCAAGACTGCCTATGCTGATGCTGAGTGACTGTCCTGTTATGTTGATTGTCTATCCTCTTCCTCCTCCGATGATATGTTGGAAGAACATTTCTATTTCTGGGTGATGCCATCAGCCCAATTTTTCTGCCCCTGTTTAACAGGGGCGTTTAAGTAAAATTTTTAATGCAATGCTTTGCAGCAGGGCTAATTCCTGCAATAAAACTAGAGTATATGGGAGAGGTTGCAGTGTCGTGGCACCAGCACCAGTGCCTAAAGCCCAATTTTTCTGCCCCTGTTTAACAGGGGCGTTTAATTACAATTTTTGATGCAATGCTTTGCAGCAGGGCTAATTCCTGCAATAAAACTAGAGTATATGGGAGAGGTTGCAGTGTCGTGGCACCAGCACCAGTGCCTAAGGCCCAATTTTTCTGCCCCTGTTTAACAGGGACATGTAATTACAATTCTTGATATAATATTTCACAGGAGGGCCCGTTCCTGTGCCCACCCAGAGTAACTGAGGACTTATAGTGTTGTGGCACCAGCACCACAACCACCAAAGGTCAATTTTTCTACCACTGTTCAACAATGGCATGTAATTACAATTCTTGATATAATCGTTCACAGCAGGGCGCTCCAGCGCCCACCAAGAGTCACTTTCAGGGCTTACAATGTTGTGGCAAAACCAACACCTTGTTCCGCCATTTCTGCAGAGCATATAGGGCAGGCCCCTACTTTCAAACATCCAACTTACAAACATCTCCTACTTGCAAACGGAAGGAGACAACAGCAAGTGAGATGAAAAAAGATGGACGACAAAACAAATTATACAGGGGTGATAACCCTTCCCTATGTTTTCCAAAAAGCTTAAAAAATTTTTTTTTGACTGGAGCTACACTTTAAAAATGTACCAGTTGAAAATTACAAACAGATTCAAATTAACACAACAAACCTACACGGTCCCTGTCTTGTTTGCACCGCCTGTATACTGCTGTTCTGAGTATATAGGGCCTGGGGGCCACACGCGTTTCCTTTTTTTAATATGGGTACGGGGTTCCCCTTAATATGCGTACAAGACCCAAACGGGCTGGTAATGGGCAGGGAGGGCTACCCATGCCATTTTTCTCAATGATTTTCAACCATATTGCAGGAACCAGATATAACATTAAAACCGCAAGCAGCTTTAAATTTCCGTTATTTCCGTTAAATGTCATTTTGTGCAGGGACTGTTCTAAACACGGGAAACACGTAGCACTTCACAGGCATACTACAGACACCCCCCAGGCACCATATTTAAAGGAATATTTCACTTTTTTTTCCACTTTAATCGTCATTAAAATCAGTGCTCCCGCCAAAACGGCCGTTTTTAAAACTTTTTTTTGCATTGACCCATGTCCCCTGGGGCAGGAGCCAGGTCCCCAAACCCTTTTTAGGACAGTATCTTGCATATTAGCCGTTAAAATTAGCACTTTTAATTTCGAACGTTCGAGTCCCATAGACTTCAATGGGGTTCTAACGTTCGTACGAATTTGGGGTCCGTTCGAAAGTTCTGGTGCGAACCGAACCGGGGGGTGTTCGGCTCATCCCTAGTGATCACAGACACTGTAAAATCTAACGTGTTTTACAATATTTATTTTTTACCATCTGTCACCATCATAACACTGTACTACTCTATAGGGGTGATCAGAAATTTGTTTTACACTGTGATTGCTTGTTACAGTGGTGATCACTGTCACAGTAAATATTTTAACTGTCATAAATGGCTTTTATTCAGATCACGCCGCTGTGTGCCCCCTGGAGTACGCACGTAAGATGTGCGACTGGGAGGATGTCATGAATGGCTTTCATTCATGACTCCTGTTTACAGGGAGAACATGCAAACTCCAGGCAGATGGTGTCGCGGGCGGGATTCGAACCGTTCAAACCAAAAAAGGTGGTTTCTCATGTGCCTTTTATAATGCCCAAGAAATATCATTTGGAAAATAAAAGTGGGTCACGGCACGGGAGGGGACGTCCTCCCCCTCCCGGGATGCGGGAGGGGACGTCCTCCCCCTCCCGCCACCCTCCGGTGCTTCTACCGACTCACCGCTTCCATCGGTGAGTCGGTCACAGGATCCGCCGGCCCCCGGATAATACCATAGAGATTTCTGGCAGACCAGATCGTCCCCGGAGTCCCTATGATCGTTTGGAGGCTGGGCGCGATGTGATGACGTCACGCCCGGCCTCTGCATTCAAAATAACGTCGCCGATTTGGCTAGGAAGCCAGGATCGTTTTTTTATTTTTTATTTTAGGCTTCCCAGCCTAGAGGTGAGATATGGGGTCTCATTGACCCCATATTTCACTGTAAATAGGTCCGATCGTGCCATATTTCTATTACAAAGGATGTTTACATTCCTTGTAATAGGAATAAAAGTAATCAATTTTTTTTTAAAGTGTCAAACTAAAAAAATAAAAGTAAAATGAACAATAAAAATAAAAATTAAAGCGCATCTGTCCCCGTGAGCTCGTACGCAGAAGCGAACGCATACGCAAGTCCCGCCCACATATGAAAACGGTGTGCAAACCACATATGTGAGGTATTGCTCCGAACGTTAGAGCAAGAGCAATAATTCTATGACTATACCTCCTCTGTAACGCAAAACATGTAACCAGTAAAAAAATTTTAAACGTTGCCTATGGGGATTTTTAAATACCAAAGTTTGGCGCCATTCCACGAGCATGTGCAATTTTTAAGCGTGACATGTTGGGAATTTATTTACTCTGCGTATCTTCATCTATCACATTATGCAAAAAAATTGGGCTAACTTTACTGTTTGTTTGTTTTTTTAAGCATGAAAATTTCTGCGCAAATACCGTGCGAGATAAAAAGTTGCAACAACCGCTATTGTATTTTCTAGGGTCTTTTCTAAAAAAAAAAAATATAATGTTTGGGGGTTCTATGTAATTTCCTAGCAAAAAAAGTATGAATTTTACATGTAGGAGAGAAATGTCAGAATTGGCCTGGATGCAAAGTGGTTAAATCTAACTGAAACAACCTACAAACGACACACATTGACAACATCAAAAATATTTCAGCGGAAAATATCTCCCCCACCCAAACAAATACAATAAACCAAAGTAAAAAAACTTGCTTTAAAACACATCTGTTTTGTACAGACATAAGAAATAAAATAAAGAGAAAATACATGTTACAAACTCTCTAAGGACACCCAAATGTATTCTCTTGCCAGCCCCACACATACAATCTTGTTGCTTTTCAGGGCAAGGTAAAGAATGCTATCTGGAAACTTTATATAACATAGGTTTGCATGCTAATGAGGCAACTGAAAACACATGCACAGTCCATGAAACACACAGGTTCACCCAGTGTAGAGACAGAACTTCAAAGTGGGTGCACCTGTTAGGCCCCTTTCACACTGGGGCGGTTTTCATGCGTTACAGTGCTAAAAATAGCGCCTGTGTAGCGCCTGAAAAAAACCGGCCCCTTTCACTCCAGTGTGAAAGCCGGAGGGCTTTCACACTGGAGCGGTGCGCTGGCAGGACAGTGAAAAAAGTCCTGCTAGCCGCATCTTTGGAGCGGTGAATCCTAAACCGCTCCTAGCCATTGAAATCAATGGGACAGCGCGGCAATAATACGGTTTTAACCCTTTTTCAGCCGCTAGCGGGGGTCAAAACCACCCCGCTAGCGCCCGCAGACCGCCGCTAAAACGACGGTAAAGCGCCGCTAAAAATAGCGGCGCTTTACCGTCGACGCCCGCACCGCCCCAGTGTGAAAGGGGCCTTAAGGATGTCCTTAAATTACTAACCCAAAAAAACACACTCTCTGAGCATGCCCAGAAACATCCAAGTGCTGTTCACACACAAAAAAAAGTCCCTGAGCATGCCCAAATGCATTTCAAACACCAAAAGTCACAGGAAAAAACCAACATCCCTGAGCATGCCCAGACCAACCCAAATGCAGCTAGCACAAAATAAGCCACACCTTGTCCAAAATTAAGCACATCATCCAGCATTCTACAAAACTACAGATGGGACACACATCCCCCAGTCTAGGGGGGCAATCAAAGAGCCTAACATGGGCAAAAGTTATACAACAAATACCATTGCAGTCTATGGAAACTCACTGTGAATTTTGCTAGTCCCCACTTGGCTGGCTTATCTTCTAATTTTTGGCCTGAAAATGGGTATGGGGCCCAGGTCCCACCCTAAGGGACATAGATCAATGTCACCAATTTGGACAACCCCAAAAACGAAACAAGGAGAAGTGCCTTTAAAAATGCTAAATTGCCTAAAAGCTAGTGACTGGGGGGGGTTACTCTGCCTGTAAAGTGATGCATCTGTAGCATGTATCCAAAATGCTGCTTCAAAGATGTACAGCTTTAGAGAAAAGTTACAAATCTACATTGCAGCTGCAAAATTTAGCACAAAACAAAAAATAGCCTGCCAACTACTGTGAAGGCTTAAAATGTGAACCCCTACGTGAAAAATCCCACCCCAAACTCGAAAAATATTGTGCGCCTCCCATACACTAACAAACCCCTGCCAAACACACAGCAAGCCAGCCCATGAATGGGGGGTGTATGCTTGAGCGCAGGAGGGGCTCGGGCACCCCTAAAGTCAACCACTTTGTTCCCATATTCAGGGGGACTTCTTCCACACAACCCTTTGCTGGGGTTGTTGGGGCTGCAGACAGGGGGCTTTACGGAACGTGGAAAGCCCCTTTAAACTAGTGAGTACAAAGTGCTTTGTGGATGGTAATGGGCTGAGCCCAACATGCCTCAAAGGCAGCCAGCTATGTTGAGTGGATGTGACCTTTTATGGTTCAGAAGAGGGTTGGGCGATTGCTCTTCTCACCCCTTTCCTCATCTCCATCTTCTGTTAATATTGAATTAAAATAACAAATGGCTGCACTCTGTACTCAATCAAAATAATTTTATTCAGAACATCCCAAAGTGTTGACAGAAGGCTGGTAGATGCATTTCACACACTCCAAGTGTGCTTAATCATTACATGTGTAATGATTTTGATCGAGTACAGAGTACAGCCATTTAGTCTTTTGATTATATGCGGAGGCAAGCTGAGTCGGGCACCTGTCAAGATCATCAGGCTTTCAAAACCTCACCAGGAGCAGTGAGTCTTCTTGTTTGAATATTGAATTGAAGATGCCGTGCGCCATGTCCATAGTGGTGCACTGATTGCATTCTCCCATGCGCCAAGATTGCTATAATAAATGGGGGATTTGCAGTCTGTTCCCGGCGCACCGTTTTGTAAAAATGAAAATGTGTGTTGCACCTTGCCGTGTGCCTCTACTTTAATGATTGAGTTGGACATGGATTTATTATTGTGAAAATAGTTGTACAAATGGATTGGATACCAATTCATGGGTGTGAAAATTGCACTAATCATTGGTAACCTTATTTTGATGTTGTTTATTTTGAGCACATGACCACAGTGTCACTTTATAAGCACTTTAGTGCAGGAACACACATTGATGTGAGCAGCAGCTTTAGACCAACACAACATTGTAGATTACTGATACACCTTAAAGCACCATACATTTACACTAGGTGGCACAGGAGTAACACACACATTATTTTCAGTGCTTACTCATGACTAAGTGTCGGGTCACACTGCAGTGATGTCCGACATCGGATGTGATTCACACCACACTGCAGTGCAAATCACAAGCAATCTCTGTGCGATGCGATTTCAACCATACAGATAGTATGGCTGAATACGCATCGCATTCAGACCAGACGCGCACAGGACCCTTTTTTTGGTCCACAGCAGAATCAGATCGCAAGGGTGTTCACCCATGCGATCCAATTCTTGTTTGAATTTGCAGATCGCACTGTGATATGTGAACTGATTTGGGGGTGTCATTAACTTTTAACTGACACTCCCAGCAGTTCACATAGGACAGTGTGAACTGCTGCCGAGAGACATGTGATGCGGGAACCCGCAGTGGATTTGCAGGGTTCACATATCACTGCAGTTGAACCAAGCCTAATGCTGCATACACTGTGTGTAAGCTCCATCGGACATTTTTTAATCGGAATTTCCTACAACAAAAATTTGAGAGCTGGATCTCAAATTTTCTGACAAAATCCATTGTCGGATAGTCCGAGCGTGTGTACACAATTCCGATGCACAAAATCCCACACATGCTCAGAATCAAGCAGAAGAGCCGCACTGGCTATTGAACTTCCTTTTTCTAGTCCCGTTGTACGTGTTGTACATCAGCGCGTTCTTGACGATCAGAATTTCCGACAACATTTGTGCAACCATGTGTATGCAAGACAAGCTTGTGCCAACATCCGTTGGAAAAAAATCCCAGGATTTCGTTGTCGGAATGTCTGATCGTGTGTATGCAGCATAAGGCTCAGTTCACACCATTGCGAATTGATTGATTCCAATCTTTTTCAAAAATTTAAAAGTGATTGTTGATGCAGGAAGGAAAGAGAGAGGATGGTTTGCAGAACAGGTTTTATGAAGCTATAGTCTGTGAAAACTTCCTGCAGGGATTACAGGTAACTCAGATTAATGTAAACCGAATGAACTTCCTGCTTTTAGCTTCACTTTCTGCTGGAGGATAGTCGTTCACTGATTGCTTTCACCTATTGCATTAATTGCATTGTAAGCTAGTATGAGCAAGTACTTAAAGTGGTGTTGCCACCAAAAAATAAAAAATTGCTTACAATTCTTAAAAAAAAATAATAATTGGAAAAAATAAAATTTTTACTCACCTCTAAATACCCATTGCTAGGGGGTCCCTCATAGTCTGCCTTCTTCCTTGCCCGGGCTGGTGACATCACTTCCCCTCGCACCGCAAAGTCATCTGGGACCTGTCACGTGTCCCAGGTGACTGTGCGGCGTATCACGGCACCCAGCGAGGCTCGCGCATGCGCACTGAGTGCCCAGCTGTGAAGCCACAGCCGGGTGCCCACAGTACGAATGACGGCGCCGCAAGCGGAGCGGGGAACCAGGGGGGGCTTCGTTCCCCCGCATCGCTGGACCCTGTGGCAGGTAAGTGTCTGATTATTAAAAGTCAGCAGCTGCAGTATTTTTTTTAGGGGCACCCCACTTTAAATACAAGGATGACAGTGGTCTACAGTGTAGTATAGTGTACGTCTACGTATAGGTACGTTTTTTTTTATCAACCTGAAGATCAGATTTACATATTTGCAATTTTTATTTCATGATACCGCTACAGCATCAGTATAATAATATACCTTAGGCTTTCTATATACAACAAGCACTGGAAATCTTAACACATACTATATTTACACCACATAGGAGCAACTTATCTCCCGTTTAAGTATTTGCATCATTAAGATAAATTCTAGAAGTGCCAACTACAAAACCAGAAAGAGCATTAACCTACATAGTTAAACAAAGGGGAATTCGTTTGTTTTCCCATAGACCCCTTTCACACTGAGGCATTTTTCGGGCGCTTAGGCTGCTTTCACACTGCAGCGGGAGCGGCGTCGGCGGTAAAGTGCCGCTATTTTTAGCAGCGCTTTACCGTCATTTTAGCGGCGGTGTGCGGGCGCTAGCGGGGTGGTTTTAACCCCCGCTAGCGGCTGAAAAGGGGTGCTTTGCTGGCGGTATTGCCGCGGTGTCCCATTGATTTCAATGGGTAGGAGCGGTATAGGAGCGGTGAATACACCGTTCCTTCACCGCTGCAAAGATGCGGCTAGCAGGACTTTTTTCACCGTCCTGCCAGCGCATCGCTCCAGTGTGAAAGCCCTCCGGCTTTCACACTGGAGTTAAAGGGGCTGGTTTTTTTTAGGCGTTACACAGGTGCTATTTTTAGCGCTGTAACACCTGAATACCGCCCCAGTGTGAAAGCAGCCTTAAGGGCTAATAAATAGCGCCTGTAAAACCCCTGAAAAACGCCTCCCTTGCCACTCCAATGTGGAAGCCTGAGTGCTTTCACACTGGAGCGGTGCACTTGAAGGATGTTAAAATTAAAGTCCTACAAGCAGCATCTTTGGAGTGGTATATACACCGCTCCTCCACCGCCCCTGCCCATTGAAATGAATGGGTACCGCTGACGTAGCACCTGCAAAGCGACTGAAAAATGCTGTGAAAGCCTGAGTGCAGCATCTTTGGAGCAGTGGAGGAGCGATTGAGGAGCGGTGGAGGAGCATCGTATACACCTCTCTTCCACCGCCCCTGCCCACTGAAATGAATGGGCACCCCTGCCGAAGCGCCTGCAAAGCACTTCAGCAGCGGCGCTACATGGGTGTTGTTAACCCTTTCTTCGGCTGCTAGTGGGGGGTTAAAAGCACCCCACTAACGTCTGAAAAGCACCGCTAAAATTATGGTAAAGCACTGCTAAAACTAGTGGCACTTTTTCCCGCTAACACTGCCTTGGCTGCAATGTGAAAGGGCTGTTAGCCACTTGCTTACTGGGCACTTACACTCCCTTTTTGCCCAGGCCAATATTCAGCTTTCATCGCTGTCATTCTTTGAATGACAATTGCGCGGTCATGCAACACTGTACCCAAATTACATTTTTAGCATTTTTTTCACACAAATAGAGCTTTCTTTTGGTGGTATTTAATTCCAGCTAGGAGTTTTATTTTTTGCTAAACAAACCAAAAAAGATGCAAAATAAAAAAAAATTAAAAATCATGTTTAATAGTTTGTTATAAAATTTTGCAAACAGGTCATTTTTCTCCTTAATTGAAATGCGCTGATGAGGCGGCACTGGTGGGCACTGATAGGCTGCACTGTTTGGCACTGATAGGCACAGTTAAGGTGGCATTAATAGGCACAGATAAGGTGGCACCGATGGGCACAGATAAGGCGGCACTGATGGGCAAAGATGGGCACAGATGGGTGGCACGGATGGGTGGCACGGATGGGTGGCACGGATGAGTTTTTTTTTGGTTGTATTTAATCACTGCTGGATTTTTTTAATTTTTGCTGAAAAAAGAAAAGAAAAAAGACTGAAAATGTAAAAAAAAAAAACAGTTTCAAAGTTTTTTATAACATTTTGCAAACAGGTAATTTTTCTCCTTCATTGATGTGTGCTGATGAGGCTGCACTGAAAGGCACTGATAAGGAGGCACTGATGGACACTGATAGATGGCACTGATGGGCACTGATGAGGCGGCACTGGTGGGCACAGATAGGTGGCACTGATGGGAACTTTTGAGGTAGCACTTGTGGGCACTGATAGGTGGCACTATGGGCACTAAGAAGTGGCACTGATGGGCAGCACTGAAGGGCACTGATACTGTAGGTGACACTGAAGGACAATAATAGGTAGCAATTTAGGCCTGTGCTGAAGCCGTCTTTCGGCTATAGCGTGGGCAGAAAGAGGTTAAAGAATATCTATGGTGAAAATATAAAATGATTTATTAATTTCCACTTTGAATTTAAGAATTTTTTAGCCTACTCCTACTAATCTAAACAATCTTGGGGGGCGTGGCTTGGTGAGCAGCGTGGATGGACGCTGAGTAGAGGAGCTCCGAGGACACTGGGGTTTCGGATCGAAAACGGACCGCTAAAAAGAGCAATTATGCCAAACCACATGAAGAAAGGGGCACACATACGTCCTCTACGCTCATCAGGCACGCCGAAAAGCAAGCCATCACCGACAAACCTCAGTAAATACCGGTACAACGACGGGAGCTGCAGTCCCTAGATGGCGCCGGCACACAGATCCACGGGGAGAGAAGACAGAGACGACAGGGAGGACGACGAACTATCCATACCAGCTTCGGAGGATTCCTCCAGAGGTATTGACACTAGTGATCCCCCTCTGACTTATGCAACAATGACAAAAATCGCTGCGGATATTAAAAATTCCTTTTCAGCAGCTATCACAGACATCAAGTCTGAACTACTTAGACTGTCTGAACAAATGGCGGTTAATGACAGGGCTGGCAAGAGGAGAGACAGAGCACTAGTGAGACTAGATGACATTACAACAACTCACTCCCAACAGATGGTTGAAATGAATAGACAGATCGAAGACCTTGATAACAGAGGAAGGAGACATAATATCAGAGTGAGGGGAATACCTGAATCCATTGCTCCAGAACAAATTAAACCAGCTCTGTCCGCCATCTTCAACAGACTCATAGAAAGGCCTGACGACTCCCCCATAGAGTTCGACAGAGCGCACAGGGCTCTGAGACCCAAGGCACCTGACAACAACCCGCCGAGGGACATCATATGTTGCCTGCCTAATTTCCCTCTGAAGGAGGAAATACTATTGAAGGCTAGAGCAAACGAGCAAATAACCTTTAATGGCGTCAATGTGCAGCTATTCCAGGGCCTCTCCCCTATAACTCTGAGGAACAGAAGAGCTTCGAGACCGTTGCTGGAAGTTCTCAAGGAGAAAGGGATCTCATATAGGTGGAAGTTTCCATTTGCACTGCAGGCTGCATATAATGGCAAACAACACATGCTTAGAGTTCCTGAGGATTTGCTCGCTTTCTGTGAACATCTACAGATAGCTCCTGTTGATCTCCCTGATTGGTATGCAGAATATAGACTACCTCCCCCAGTCAACAACTTGCCATCTACGGTAGGCCCTTCACCTGCGAAATCCCCTTACCATCTTGGGAGAAACAGAGGTAATGTGAATAGAATCAACCATAATTCTCCATATGCCAGCAACCCTAGACTGTAATGCATTAGCGGATATGCGGTTGTTCCTTAATGAATGACATTCACTGTGATAAGTCAGGCTTCACTTTTTATATCCTGACTAACAAGTTCTTAGTTCTCTTCTGAACCTTTGGTCATGTTTTTTATTTTTCCTACTCCCTACGTTTTCAGGGAACAGTTTATATAAGGTTGAAGATTAGTATAACTACCATGTGCAGGACTTTACATGATGACAACTGCCGATAGATCTTTGGGCCTATACCCATAGCAATCGACCCCGCACACCACAAGAGGGCGCTCACCGCATTGCAAGGTATGCAAATTTTACTTTGCGACAGGATGGGTGACATTGAATGAGCGGAAGCTCCCAATAATCCGCCTAGATCTTCGTTGTCTATATCCGGCCCTGGCTCAACCAGACGGAACCATACTATCCCGTCTGTAAAGCCCACGACAATTTTCCGCTTCCTGATCGCTGAACACAACGTCTTTGTCTAAATTTTCTTATTCAGGACTATACAAACTGTGAGTGCTGAAAGGCCAGTCACCGGGACGCTGACCTCATTATCCGAGGGTAAGACATGATTAGCTACTTCAGCATATTGTCACCTCTTGAGACAACAGAGAACATGATTAACACAGCACAACATGCAGAACTTATAAGACTCCTCGCTTTTCGAGGTCAGCACCGGCTGTACAAAGTGTATCACACACTTTCCATGAGTCAAGGTCTCACACCGTTATAACGTTGTTGCACTAGCGGCTACATATCCAAATGTATTTTGTTTGCTTAAGGGTTTTGTTATTCTTAAAAGCCATGTCTATACCCTTCTTATCTTTCTTATATATGTTTTTTTTTTTTCTTAAGTTTTATTGGTCTCATTCCTCCACTGGCTCAGCATGTCGCCACTGAGCTTTTGGACGATCCTGAGCACCTACAGTGACGATAGGCGATGCAGCAGCTGATACCTGCGCAGAAGGTACAGACAGGGTGCACTACCTAGATGTGGTGCATAACAATCAGCTTTCTAGTCATGTTGCTTTATTTACAGACGCATCGCAAACTTTCATATTACCTGTCATTACCTATGAAACTTGTTATGTAAACTTTATTCCACACACATAGCGTGCATATGTATTCTCTTGGCAAACATTGCGCTGGTTTTTAAAAAAAAAAAAAGGTCCAAGAGATTTAGGAATTCCTTTTATTCCTCTTATTACCCGAGTCCCCATGGGTCATCCACTCCCTGTTTTGGAAGTTTCGTTAGTGAAACCTCACCTTCCGTCCACCGGTACACCTCCCACTCTCCCCCAAGAGTCGACCCAGGTGTTTGGCTGGCCACACCTTTTCCTGACATCACGTCAGTTGTTGACGTGGATCAGCGCCCCGACTCCAGAGAGACAATCCATTTCACTACAACCTCCATTTGGTCTTTACTACTCCTTTAACCTACATCCCACATCACCCCTAATCTAACCTATTCCTCTCCCTCCCACCCCCCCCTCCTTTTTTTTTATTTTAATTTTTTTGCCTCACTTTTTTTTTTTTTTGCCTCACTTTCACTCCCACTATCATGGCCTACTCTTTTTTAGGCAAGTCCCCAACCCTAATTTCGCACAACATTAACGGACTCAATGTTCCCGAGAAGAGAACCAAATTACTAAAAGAACTCAAGAAAACGAACCCGTCCATAGTCTTCATACAAGAAACGCACTTTAAGGGTCAAAATGTCCCCAAACTTACTGACAATCTTTACACCAAAGCTTTTCATGCCACGAACCCACAAGCTAAGACAAAAGGTGTTTCCATCCTCCTGCACAAACACGCACCATTTGATCTGACCAACCAACTAATTGACCCAGAGGGACGCTATATTTTTCTTAAAGGCACATGGGAAGGCTCTCCAATTACATTAGTGAATGTATATTTCCCGAATAAGGCTCATATTACCTTTTGCAACGTAATTATAAATGAGTTGAAGTGGTTCGCAGAGGGTTGCATTATTTTGGGAGGGGACTTCAATATACCTTTGTCTCCACTTCAGGACTCATCCACGGGCCATACTCACATTTCCTACAAAATTCTAAAAAGAATTAAAGTTCTATTGAGCTCTATTTCCCTGGTGGATTCATGGAGATCCGTGCACCCAACAGGGAAAGACTATACATTTTACTCAGCACCACATAAAAAATATTCCAGGATTGATTTGATTTTCGTTTCTCAGAGGGACCTCATTAACTTAGAGAGGGCAGACATTGGTGTTATTACTATTTCAGACCATGCCCCCACTGCTGTCACTCTTAAACTGACTCCTCACAAACAAAAATCTTTTAATTGGAAACTGAATGCCGCTTTACTGACCGACCAGACCATCTGTGATTACATTCACGAATCCATTAACACATATTTTCTCAACAATGCTGATTCTGACACCAACCCACTTACTAATTGGGAAGCCCATAAAAGCGTAATTAGAGGTGAATTTATAAAATGGGGAGCCAGGAGGAAAAAAGAACGAATAGTTGGTATAATGGAGCTAGCCAATAAAATCTCAAAACTTGAGGCACAGCATAAGCAATCCCTTACGGCTTCAGCAGCAGAAGAGCTTGCCCACTGCAGGCATTCCTTACTACAATTGCTACAAATTCAAACTCAGAAAGCTCTTTTTTTTCGTAAAAGTATATTTTATGAACACAGTGATAAGAGCGGAAAACAACTCGCTAGAGCCCTAAGGGATGCAAAGATGGCTAACCATATTCATGTGATACGAAACGATAAGGGCCTCCTTGAACACATGCCTGAAAAAATCGCAGACCTCTTTCAAGAGTTCTATTCTAAATTGTACAGGCTTCCCCCACAGCATAGACCTGCCCATATACCACGCACACGTGAGGAGATGATCCAAACGTTCCTTTTAAATAGTGAAATCCCTTCTCTACCTCCCTCTGACGCAAAACAACTAAACGACCCAATTACCATAATTGAAATACAAAATGCAATACAAGACTTGAAATCTGGTAAAAGCCCGGGACCAGACAGGTTCACGTCCCAATACTACAAAACACTTCCGCAGTTACTCTCCAAACCCCTTTTAAAGGCATTTAATCACCCAGCAAGCAATGAAAATAATTCCAACTCCTTCCTTATGGCGCATATAGCGGTTATACCAAAACCAAATAAAGATCCCTCCAATTGTGCTAACTTTAGACCAATATCACTTTTGAATAATCGGCTAAAACCCCTACTCTCAAAAATTATTGGTCCCGAACAGGCAGGTTTCATGCCTGGAAGAGAGGCAAGAGACAACATTGTTAAATCCCTGAATCTGATCCATTACGGAAGGGATTCTAAAATTGGAGGCCTCTTGGTGTCAACAGACGCCGAGAAGGCCTTCGATAGGGTCTCTTGGGACTACATGTTCTCTACCTGTGCTCATATAGGCTTAGGTGGAGGCATGCTGAAATGGATCAAGGCCCTTTACCAGTCCCCACAGGCTAAAATCAAAATTAATAACATCCTGTCTCACCCGATCCAGATAAACAACGGCACTCGCCAGGGATGTCCACTTTCCCCTATCCTGTTCATCTTAACTTTGGAACCACTTATCAGAACCATCAACCTCTCTCCAGATATCAAAGGCCTTGATGTCCACGGACGCGAATATAAACTTGCCGCTTACGCAGACGATCTTTTATTCTTTATTACGCAACTACACGTTTCCCTTCCGAACCTCTTTAACATTTTTGAGACGTTCGGTTTTATTTCAAATTTTAAAATAAACTATACAAAATCAGAAGCCCTTAATCTCAACCTCCCACCAGCAGAATTCAACAGTCTCAAAGGGAATTACAAATTTAAATGGGAACAAAACACACTCAATTATTTGGGAATCAAACTTACCCGCACATTAGAGTCTCTTTACGCAGCAAATTACGTCCCCCTATTAAATTCTATAGCCAAAGACCTCACTCGATGGACTCCCAAATCATTCTCCTGGTTCGGTAGAGCTGCCATCCTAAAAATGACTATTCTCCCCAAACTACTATACGTCTTCAACGCATTGCCTATTGCGATACCCAATTCTTTTTTCTCCAAACTACAGTCGATGCAAAGAAAATTCCTTTGGGCTAATAAGAGGCCTAGAACTAATTTCCGGACCCTTACTCTCCCTAAAAACATAGGAGGATTGGGCTTACCAGATTTCAAAAAATATTGTTACGCTACCCATATCACTAGACTTATTGACTGGCACTGTCACATCAAAGTTAAGGACTGGGTACAACTCGAATTAGCTAACAACACAAGACAGGCGCTATTTTACCCATGGACGTTACATTCTAAATCCACAAGACATATGAAGAACCCTCTGGTAGCCAACACTTTAAGTATCTGGCACAAGATCGCCCAGCAATACAAACTGGCAACCATACCAGGCCCGTTGACTCCCCTGATCAATAACCCAGACTTCCTCCCTGGACTATATCATAAAACTCTCCCAACCCCAGGTCATAACACAAAGTTTTTAGCCACACATTGTTTTTACAAGAACAAACTTAAGTCACTAAACACCCTTAATTCTGAGTATGGTGAATCTTTCATAAACCCCTGGTTTTATATTCAAATAAAAGATTTTCTACTCAACAGCACATACAAAATCTCCTTTACCCAACGATTGACACTACTGGAAGACATTTGTTATAAGGACGCCCAGATTTCTAAAACAACATCAGTTGCATACAGTTGGCTGACCCTCCCAACGCACAACGAAAGAAACAAACACAAAGAAAAATGGGAACATGACTTAAACACTCATTTACAAGACACACAATGGGAGAAAGCCTGCATTTTTGCACATAAGTGCTCACTTAGCACTAAATATCAAGAAATGTCATATAAAATCCTCACGCAGTGGTATTTAACACCCCTAAACACCAAAAAATGGCTACCCACGGCCTCAGACACATGCTGGCGTTGTGGGAATGAGACAGGCTCCTTTATACACATCTGGTGGGAGTGTACTGCAATCCGGACTTACTGGAGTGAAATCTCTAATTGGATTAGACAAATAACTAACACAACAATGATTCTAGACGCAGCGGCATGTTTACTACACATTAATACATACACAACAAGTAAATACAAGAAGTCTTTATGTAGACATCTACTTACGGCAGCTAAAAGCTTAATCCCCCTACACTGGAAAACTACCAGGGTCCCGACAATTAAAGAATGGGTTGAAAGAATACAATATATATATAAGATGGAAGAAATCTTAGCAATGAAACAGGAAAGTAGTAACACTTTTCATGAAACTTGGCAACCCTGGTTACTCTTCACCCTCTCAAATGAGTATCAAGTTATCCTTACATGATGTGTGACAGCTCTATATGTTAAATGAAATATTCCTATTATTCCTTGCTCCGATATACATTGCTCTCCCTTTATACTACTATATTCTTCTCTAAATATGTACGATACATCTATACCTGATACATAATATGTTAACCATTTGATTTATTGTACAAGAATGTTTTGCTCCTCTGCATGCTGCTCCTATTCTGAGTCTCCAAACAATATAATCCCTTTTCCATCCGTTCCCCTGCCCTTATTTTTTATTATTTCTATTATTATTATCATTATTATTAGCAATTTTATTTTTTCCCCCCATCCCACTCCCAACTCCCTACTGTTCCCCTTAACCATTCATTGATTGACTAATTGTGCTCAATATGTTTTCTTATCAGCAACTTATACTGTAATGAACCAAACCAAGTCTGTTTTTCATTTACATGTTATATATTTACTATATCATTGTTTAGAACTTTTGAACCCAATAAACTCTTGATTGTGAAAAAAAAAAAAAACAATCTTGAATTGTGTAAACTTTGTAAGGATCCCCACACATTTACTTCCTTGAATTCTGTGACACATATGCCCTATGTTCTGTTGATAGACACTGCTGTGCCACACATTTCTCAGAGACTGCCTTCTGTATTACTGAGGTGCTGAGAGTTTCAGGAGGGGGTACTGCTTGCAAGGTACCATGGGATATGGGGTCCTTAGAAATGTGGTCCATAGATATGTGGTCCCTAAGAAACAGTAGAGGAGAAGCTGCAAACCATGCAGTGAATGCAGGGATGTAGAAGTGTCAGCTATCAGACAGGTAGCACTCACAACATGAAAGGACATTTTTCAAGTAAGCTTATATTGGATTGTCAAATATAACTATTGTTTGTAGTGTTATGATAATACTCAGGATATACAATGAAAGTGTATACTGTGACCATAGATTTCCTTTAACCAGAGTCATGTAATCATAGCTCCCAGTTGTCCCTGATTTTGAGGGACTCTCCCTGGAACAAAGTCCATCTGTCCCTCTTTCCTCCTCATGTGTCCCTCATCTATATACTTGTATATAAAATGCACTCTTTATCTTTCGGCTAGCGTTAACAGTTTTTTTGTATAATTCTCATTTAAAGGTGTGTGTCAGGGGTTTGCCCTATGCCTACACACTTTTCCTAATAGGTGTCCCTCGTTCCCATCTCAAAAAAGTTAGGAGGTATGTGTTCTTGTTCTATATTATTATACAAACTTATGTTACCTGATTGGAGAAATGTACCCTGCAATTTAACGTGTTATGGAGTTTGCTGTTTTATAATGTCCATCATTGGCTTTTTGTCTGTGACTGTACTGTTATTTTCTACTGACTCATTGTGTAAAGAGTCTTTATTAAAAAGTGAGTCATCAAAATTTCAATATGTGTATACAATTTATGGAGTATAATGACATTTTGTCATTCAATTTCACTGTAATTTTTTTTTAGCGCTACACAATTATCAGGTTATATTATTGGTCACATACCACTTCAGGGAAATAATGAAATATCTTTTTTTCTGTGCTTATTTTTCTATCTCTAGAGACTTGTTTTACTTTTCATTTAGAAAATATGTTAGACAGCGATGCCTTTAAGATCATGTACATTGACAAGCGTTCTACTAAGGGTGAAATTCTTAACAAACAAAAATAAAAAAAATCACATATATATATATATATATATATATATATATATATATATATATATATATATATTAGGGATGTGGAAATGAAAGATTAATTCCTCGATTAATCGATTCATTTTATTGATCGATCATAATTCTTTTGATCGGTACTCACCTCTCCGCTTGCTTCCGGGTCTTCAGGGAGTTCCGTCAGAGATCCGATGACATCACAGACATCTATATCACCGGACTCCTCCCCCTTTCCTCAAGTGCCTCCATCTGCTAACGAAGGGAAGGGGGAGGAGTCCAGTGACATTGAAGTTCTGATTGAACGTAACGTTTACGGGGAGGAGCTACGCATGATGTCACCCTCTGCTGCCCTACGGAACTAACACGATTGACGGCTTTACATGCTGTGTTTTTATCTTTATGTGAGTAGTTAAAATTAAATCTTATACTTAAGCGGTGAGCACTTAGATCTTTTCTTTCTACCCATGACCTGGCATCCTTGCTGAGATCTAATGAGACGTGAGAAAAGTTTATGGTCCGTGTTAACCCTTTTGATACCCGCTTGCATGACCACCTGTTTGCAGAGAGGTCCATGCCATAAGGTGAGAGTGATTAGTTAGACCGGAGGTGGAGGGATTGTCACGCTACTGTGGAAAAAACAATGACTTATGTCAGTGCTACAGTTTGAATTTAAAACTAAATTTATTTGTGTGAACTGTGAAGTTATGGTAAGTCATGGATTGTGGAAACTAACTAGTGTTGGGTGATTGTATATAGTGTATACCACATTTATCATTGACTAATGCAGAGTTGCAATGCAAGGGGATCAGCTAAAAGTAATTAGTCTATTAATCGATTAAAATAAAATGATTAGTCGAACACGAAAATTTGAATCAGTAACAGCCCTATATATATATATATATATATATATATATATATATATATATATATATATATATATATATATATATATATATATATATATATATATAAAAATAAAATAAACATTTATACACAGCTTTCAGACCAGCTGTATTTTTCCATTTGTTTATTGACTTTTATACAATTTAATTTCCAGATGCACTCTGAAATTAAAGAAAACAAACATAGAATAACCGCTTTGCGCCCGCCCTATAGCCGAAAGACGGCTACAGAGCGGACTCCATCTGCTGGGAGGCCGTCCCTGGACGACCTCCTGTTTACTTCCGCAATGCGTGCTCCCGGGAGCGCGCATCGGGGAAGTTCTGTGCTGGCCGTGTCCCTCGGACATAGCCAGTCACAGATCGCTGTAAACAGCCAATCACAGCGGCCGTTTACAGCGCGATCGGCCTATCTAATGAGAGATGATCTCATATGTAAACATATGAGATCATCTCTCAGCGCCGCTCTCCCTTCTCACACAGACAGCATGTGAGAAGGGAGAGATGAATGGCTGCAGCGGCCGTAAGTGAAAAAAAAAAAAGTAAAAGAAAGTGCCATCTGCCCCAGTGCCATCCTCCCCCAGTGCCATCCTCCCCCAGTGCCATCTGCCCCAGCACCATCCTCCCCAGTGCCATCCTCCTGAGTGCCATCCTCCCCAGTCCTACCTGTCCCCAGTGCCACCTGTTAGTGCTATCTGTCCCCAGTGCCACCTGTTGTTAGTGCCATTTGTCCCCAGTGCCATCTGTCATCAGTGCCACGTATAAGTGCCATCTGTCATCAGTGCCACTTGTCATCAGTGCCACATAGTGCCATCTGTCATCAGTGCCACATATTAGTGCCATCTGTCATGGATGCCACTTATCAGTGCCACCTGTCATCAGTGTCACGCGTCATCGGTGCCACGTATTAGTGCCATCTGTCATTGGTGCCACGTATTAGTGCCATCTGTCATCAGTGCCACATATTAGTGCAATCTGTCATCAGTGCCACGTATTAGTGCCACGTGTCATCAGTGCCACGTATAAGTGCCATCTGTCATCAGTGCCACGTATAAGTGCCATCTGTCATCAGTGCCACGTATAAGTGCCATCTGTCATCAGTGCCACATATTAGTGCCATCTGTCATCAGTGCCACGTGTGATCAGTGCCACGTATAAGTGTCATCATTGTCACGTATCAGTGCCATCTGTCATCAGTGTCACGTGTCATTGTCCTGGTGCTCCAGGGCCTTCAAAAGTGTAATAGGTAGTCAACAAGTTAGATGTGTAATTTATGCTCCTAGAACACATGATGGTGCTCCCTGCATGTTGGGCCTCTCTATGTGGCCAGGCTGTGAAAAAGTACCACACATGTGGTATTGTAATATGCAGGAGGAGTAGCAGAATATTTTGGGGGGTGTCATTTGTGGTATACACATGCCCTGTGAGAAAAATAACCTATTACAATGACAATTTTGTGGAAAAAAATAAAATAAATAAAAAATCTTAATTATTCAAAGAATTGTGGGGAAAAAATGACAACATCAAAAAGCTCACCATGCCTCTTACTAAATACCTTGGAATGTCTACTTTCCAAAAAGGGGTCATTTGGGGGGTATTTGTACTTTCCTGACACAAGAAATGAGATTGGCCACCAGTACATCAGATGTGATCAATTTTGTATGATTCGCACCACAGCTTGTAGACTCTCTAACTTTCACAAAGACCAAATAATATCCACTAATTTGGGTTATTTTTACCAAAGATATGTAGCAGTATAAATTGTGGCCAAAATTTATGAAGAAAAATTAATATTTTGCATAATTTTGTCACAGAAACAAAGAAATATGCGTTTTTTTCAAAATTTTCGGTCTTTTTTCATTTATAGCGCAAAAAAAACCCCAGAGGTGATCAAATGCCACCAAAAGAAAGCTCTATTTGTGGGAAAAAAAGAACAAAAAATTAGTTTGGGTACAGTGTTGCATGACTGAGTAATTGTCATTCAAAGTGTGAGAGCACTGAAAGCTGAAAACTGGTCTGGGCAGGAAGGGTGTTTAAGTGCCCTGTAAGCAAGTGGTTAAATAAAATGTATCTAATAATCTAAATGTTGGACCTATCAAAGCAGTTTCCTTATCTACCTTTTGTGATACTATGGACACCTTCCTCTAACTGGTCGTTATTATATGGTCTTGTTCTCTCATACACTGAGATCATCCTTCTTTAGTGAATACTGTAACTAGTTAATGGATCACTGGTACAGTTGCAGGTGTAATGAGCAAATCAAAGCAATCAAGCTTGTCCTGTTAACAGCTGGTAATTTCAGTTGCCGCAAACCTAAAAAAAATATATTTTTGAAAAATACATTATCTATGAGTGATTACATTCAGCCGGATCTGTACTGTCATTTTAAAGTTACCTGGAATATGCTGGAGTATATTCCTGATGCTCATTAGAACTGAAGAAACTGCTTAGATAATCAGTGAAATGTCTTATACATTACAAAGCAAGTCCAGTTGAGTGTGACTAACTACTGCTAGCTATACCATGACCCGGATAAATGAGAACCTTCACAGACAGACCTTCTTTTTTTTGCCCCTGTTTAACTTCTAAGGCCGCGTACACACGGGCGGACTGTTCGCCCAACTTTGTCCGTCCAACAGTTTCGGCAAACAGTCCGCTCAAAATTAGCATGGACGGACATGGCCACACACGACGAACGAACAGTTTGCTGAAACCGTGCGCGATGACGTGAACGGCACGTACGACGGGACAAAAAATACGACGTCCTATACACTGCATTATAACTTTCGGCGTGTAAATCCTTTCTGAGCATGCGCGGAACTTAGTTTGACGAACAAGCCTACACACGGGCGGACTGTTCGCTGAAACAAGGTTTCAGCGGGCAGTTTTACGGAATTTCCGAAAAACCTTGTTCGTCAAACTGTCCGCTGAAACTGTCCGCTGAAAGCCCACACACGAGCGGACTGTCCGCCCAAACACTGTTCAGCGGACAAAGTTGGGCGAACAGTCCGCGCGTGTGTACGCGGCCTGAGTGATCCTATTTAACTCTTATTTCTTTTCATTACCTTCTCTCCATAGCTTTTTGGGTGATTTCAAATTCTGTGTTTACCATTTGTACTTATACTTTTTTGCTTCTAGTCATTTAAGCCATTTTTGTTGGCACCGTAGTAAAGAAAATACAACATCACTCAAAGAAAGCCTTATTTGTCCCAGTAATATACAGTGTATTGGGCACACGCTGTAAGTGTCATAAGTATTAGCAACGTTTTTGCTGAACCAATAGGCCTATAGTTGAATAGTAGAAAATAATGCTCTGGTCCACAAGGGGTATACAGGTGAAAGAGCTGAAATGGCAAACTCATTTTAGAAACATAGCATGAAAGGTGGCTTTAATTTTCATCCTGGGATTCATCTTTTGTGTCTGGTGGCTCCTCTCACTTATTCGCTATTGCAACAAGTATCTAAAATAATACCTTTTTAGTTTACTAATTAATATTACCCACTATTGACATTTCATTCGAAAAAGAAAAGTGTGAAAAAAAGTGTGTTGCAGCACTTAATTGTAAAAAAAACTAGATTTTTCTTAGGTCTTGTGTACATATGCTTTAAAATATGACTTCGGACAGACTTTTTTTAAGCGCTCTGAATGCTAGTCAAAGTCCTGTCACTAAATAAAATGGTTAGCTTACAGACTTGTTTACATGTTGCTTTTGCTTTCTTTGCTTCAAAAATTATACCCCATGTTGCTTTCTTAGTGCTTCAAAACACCTCTGAAGCCTGCAATAGAAGTCTATGACAAAGCTCCCTTGAAGTACCTGCAGCTTTTGAGAGGCTTTTATTTAGCTTTAGCTTCACTTTGGTTTGAAGGTATTGCAGGTATGAGATATCCCAAGAAGCACGAGAAACCAAAAAGAAAACGTTTCCATCCAGATTTAAAGCTAATAGAGCCACTGATGGACTTTTAATTTTCAAAATGTGTGTACTACCGAGGAAAATAATATATTGGAAACAAATGCAATATTTATATATTACGTATGTACACATCACATACTAGCCTATTATGTGACACTTCCCTACAAACAAATCCATTGCTGTCCCCTCTTCTGGGGATGGCTGTGTCCATCTTCGCCCCTCTTCCTTCTGGGGGCCATGGACTCCGGCTCTGTTACTGTCCGGAACCACGTGTTGTCACTCCCATGCGGGAGTCGTCAGTAACGGTACACGCTGGGGAAAAAACGGCACGAAGGTCCGTTTCTTCACAGCGCATGAACTGATTAATTCATCGGCACACTACAAGTGAAATATCTCCTAAACGGCCCAGTTTAGTTGATATTTCCACTACCTATAGGTAAGCCTTAATCTAGGCTTACCTATAGTTAAAAGTCAGGAGGGAGGGTGTATAATGACTTTAATGTGTACATATTCAGAGAGGGTCTGGTGCAGACATCACATTTGGTGTGCAGCGTAGAGCAGGTGGAAGGTGATTGGGGTCCGGACCAGAGCAGAGCAGATGGCACACATGGTGTGCAACATGGGAATGCTATAGCAGAGGGTGAGCGAAGAAAGATGACCGAGCGGCAGAGGATCAGCAGAGCAGTGTGACCGGAGCAGGAAAAACTAGCAATGTCACATCTGCTGCTCAACGTAGGAGAAATATAGCAGGAGGTGTGTGGGGCCAGAGAGAAAGGAGGAACAGCAAACCAGAGGATCAGCAGAGCTAGGCGTTACTACTGAGTGGGGGATCAGCAGAGCGGGGGGGTTACTAATGAGTGGGGGATCAGCAGAGCTGGGAGTACTACCGAGCAGGTGATCTGCTGAACAAGGGTACCAATGAGTTGGGGATCTGCTGAACAGGGATACACATGAGCTGGGTATCTGCTGACTGGGGGTACTACTGAGCTGGGGTTCTACTGGGCCCCTTTAAAACAAATCGACGCACAAACAGAACATTTGCCAAGCATCACCAGAGCATCAACAACACCTCAAAAAAGTATGTTGACACGGGAGGTTCTTTAACGTATGTTAAAGTCAAAGCAAGTGTAATTGAGCCCTTAGTCTTCTGACAAAGGTCCCAAAAGTACCCATAAAGCCTGCTAGAAAAGTCCACCTAATTCAGCTTACTGGGATAGTGGGTCAATGTGTGTCAGTGGGGGTTATTTACTAAAGGAAAATCCACGTTGCACTGAAAGTGAAATTGGAAGTAAAGTCGCTGTAGATCCGAGGGGGACATGCAAGGAAAATAAGAAACATTTTAGCTTGCACATGATTGGATGATAAAATCAGCAGAGCTTCCACTCATTTCAGATCTACCCTGTAGATTTAGAGTGGCTGCACTTCCAAGTGCACTTTTATTGCAATTTCAAGTGCACTTGCAGTGCAAAGTGGATTTGCCTTTCGTAACTAACCCCCAGTGTGTCAATGAAACAGCACTGCTACTGAATTCACAGCAGGCTGTTTGGAGTACAGTGAGAGAGAAAAAAAAAGGCTGCAGGGGGCGTGGCCCTCAAAGTTGTCACTGTTGATTCATAAATCTGAAGCTTGCCAATCAGCACCCGGCCACATCTAGTCTTGCCCATGTCTTTCTTGAATGACAGCTCTGTCTCTTTTGCTAAAAACTTCCAACATTGAGCTGCAGTGTCTGAGAAGGGGAACACAGGAGACTCACATAAAGAATGATTTTTCTCAGTCAGGGAAGATAAAGGAAGTTTTTTATATTTTACTTTGGGAGGCTTGTGTATCATATAATAACTGGATTTGGTAATTATTTAGACTGTCATAAAGGAATCTTTAATTGCAAGTTAAAGAGGAAGTAAACTCTCCCACTCTGATGCTTCTTTTCATTTAGTCCATTATAATAATTAATTATCAAATTATAGCCACTGTAATCCAGCCCAAATCGCATATTACTTACTGTTTAAAGAAACTTTAAAAAACTTGTTTCCGGGGTTAGGCAGCGCCATCTTAAGTATTGTTTTCTGAGTCCACAGTGGAGTGTATTTCCGCCCTTACATTGAGCACTTCCTGTACTGTTAACCAAGCCTCCTTCTCAATCCAATGTTTCTATGGCAACCCTGCTTCCCTGTACATAGCTGACTTGTTTTATTTCATAGTATTTACTTGTGCCGATTGTCTAATGTTTGCCTATGTCAGTCTTATCAGCTTCAACTGATAAGACTACAGTAATGGCCAGGTGTTCACTGCATGTGATGTCACATGGTCACATGGTGTGTAGGAGGAAGCTCTGAATTAATCTGCAGCCTCCTGGGATTTCAGTGTTGTGTCGTAGGAAGTCCTGATAACAGATAGACAAGCACATAGAGAGTGTGCCGTAAATCATGGGAGATATGGGCATGCTCAGTGACGTCATTCTAAAGAACAAAAAGGATTACAACAATACTAAGCAAGTAAGGAGATATCTACAAGCAGTGTTCATTAGGGTTTTTTTATGCTGATTTCCATGGGACAAAGTTGTGGGGGAGAGTTTACAAGCACTTAAGGTATATTTCTCAATTTTTTGAACTGTTAAACATAGTATTACCACCAATAAGTCAGCATAGTTTTGTGTGTATACAAATATAAATGTATATAGATATCAGATAACATTTTATGTTCATATTTTATTTAACCCCATAATATCATGACAATGTAAAGAGATACATATCTTTTCTGACACATACAGAAAGTGATGATATGCAGCACAGTTTGCAATGAAGGAGGAAGTTCATCTCCCAAAGGCATCTGCCGGAGGCAGGTACATGACCTGATGGTTTCAGCGACATCTCTTGCAAGGACAACTTAGAATATTATGCTTTTCAGTAGGGAGAGAAGGAGTGAAGAACAATAGGATGGGGTCTTGTGGCAGAATGTGACAGAAATCATAATATATAGGTCAGGAAGCAAGAAATAACAATGATAAATACTGCCATGTGTTTTACTGCTTCTCTGCAAGTTAAGAGGGCAGATGATTTAAAAATACATTTTATTTAACCACTTTCAGACCGGACCATTTTGCTGGTCAAAGACCAGACCACTTTTTGCGATTCGGCACTGCGTCGCTTTAACTGACAATTGCGCGGTCGTGCGACGTGGCTCCCAAACAAAATTGACGTCCTTTTTTTCCCACAAATAGAGCTTTCTTTTGGTGGTATTTGATCACCCCTGCGGTTTTTATTTTTTGCGCTATAAACAAAAATAGAGCGATAATTTTGAAAAAAACGCATTATTTTTTACTTTTTGTAATAATAAATATCCCCCAAAAATATATAAAAAAACATTTTTTTCCCTCAGTTTAGGCCGATACGTATTCTTCTACATATTTTTGGTAAAAAAAAATCGCAATAAGCGATTATTGATTGGTTTGCGCAAAAGTTATAGCGTTTACAAAATAGGGATAGTTTTATAGCATTTTTATTAATAATTTTTTATTATTTTCTTTTTTACTAGTAATGGCGGCGATCAGCGATTTTTATTGTGACTGCGACATTGTGGGGGACCCATCGGACATTTTTGACACATTTTTGGGACCATTGTCATTTATACAGTAATCACTGCTATATAAATGCAGTGATTCCTGTGTAAATGACACTGGCAGTGAAAGGGTTAACCAGTGGGTGGCAGTGTAGGGGTTAAGTGTTCCTAGGGGAGTGTTACTAACTGTGGGGGGGTTGGGCTTTCATTTAGTGTACACTGATCTCTGCTCCAATCACATGGAGCAGAGATCAGCGTCACTAGTTGCTAGGCAGAATAGACAAATGTTGTTTACACAGCATTTGCTCTATTCGGCCGCTTCGTGAGACGATCGCGGGGATTCCCGCGGCGATCGAGTCCGCGGGTCCCGCGACCGGACTCACGGGGGTCCCGACCAGCGCGGGAGCGCGCCGCCGGCGGCGCGCTCCCGATGGCAGGGCGGCATCGAATATTGGACGTACCTGTACGCCAATATGCCTGCCCGTGCCATTCTGTCGACGTACATCGTCGTGCGCTGGTCGGGAAGTGGTTAAAGACCATTAGAAATAAACATGAAAGCAGAAACATTTTATGAAAATCTATTAATATCAAACACAGCTCTATATGCAAAGTACTAACTTCTGCACCGACGTGGATGTGCAGTATTGTGCAAAATTTTAGGCACTCGTGAAAAAATGCTGTTCAGTGAGAATACTTTAAAAAATAAAGAGTGCAAACAGAGAAAAACCTAAATAAAATGAAATTGTTTGTGTTTCTTCTTTGGCTATAAAGCAGGATTATATCTCCTAGATGCAATTGCAAACGGTTAAATTACTTGTAAAAGCAAAAAACAATGTTAATCTATTGAAATACATTTTCTAAAGCTGAAATTATTATTTTTTAAATAATTTTATATACTTTTTTAAATACCTATATCTACAGTCACATGACTGCTTGGAAGCCACTGCTCTCCTCCAGGCTGGGGCAGGAGATTGCCAGGTATTTTACGGCTGTAGAAAAGCACTTACAGTATGCAGACATTGCTTAACCACTTTCAGACCGGACCAATTTGCTGGTCAAAGACCAGACCACTTTTTGCGATTCGGCACTGCGTCGCTTTAACTGACAATTGCGCGGTCGTGCGACGTGGCTCCCAAACAAAATTGACGTCCTTTTTTTCCCACAAATAGAGCTTTCTTTTGGTGGTATTTGATCACCCCTGCGGTTTTTATTTTTTGCGCTATAAACAAAAATAGAGTGATAATTTTGAAAAAAACGCATTATTTTTTACTTTTTGTAATAATAAATATCCCCAAAAATATATAAAAAAACATTTTTTTCCCTCAGTTTAGGCCGATACGTATTCTTCTACATATTTTTGGTAAAAAAAATCGCAATAAGCGATTATTGATTGGTTTGCGCAAAAGTTATAGCGTTTACAAAATAGGGATAGTTTTATAGCATTTTTATTAATATTTTTTTATTATTTTTTTTTTACTAGTAATGGCGGCGATCTGCGATTTTTATTGTGACTGCGACATTGTGGGGGACCCATCGGACATTTTTGACACATTTTTGGGACCATTGTCATTTATACAGTAATCACTGCTATATAAATGCAGTGATTCCTGTGTAAATGACACTGGCAGTGAAAGGGTTAACCAGTGGGTGGCAGTGTAGGGGTTAAGTGTTCCTAGGGGTGTGTTACTAACTGTGGGGGGGTTGGGCTTTCATTTAGTGTACACTGATCTCTGCTCCAATCACATGGAGCAGAGATCAGCGTCACTAGTTGCTAGGCAGAATGGAAAAATGTTGTTTATACAGCATTTCCTCCATTCAGCCGCTCCGTGAGACGATCGCGGGGATGCCCGCGGCGATTGAGTCCGCGGGTCCCGCGACCGGACTCACGGGGGTCCCGACCAGCGCGGGAGCGCGCCGCCGGCGGCGCGCTCCCGATGGCACGGCGGCAACGGATATTGGACGTACATGTACGCCAATATGCCTGCCCGTGCCATTTTGTCGACGTACATCGTCGTGCGCTGGTCGGGAAGTGGTTAAGGATTAAATTGATTGTAAAGGCAGAGTGTTTTTTATCTTAACCCATTCTTTGCATTAAGATGAAAAACCTTCTGTGTGTAGTAGCCTCCTCAGTCCTCCTAATACTTACCTAAGACCCATCTCTATCAAGCGATGTTACAGGAGAGATTTGGCTGTCTCTCATTGGCTCCTGCTGCTGTCAATCAAAGTCAATCAAAGTTAGTGAGCCAATGAGAAGGGATGTGGCCTAGCTGCGACTCCATGTCTGAATGGACACACAAAGCTGTGGCTCAGCTTGATTGTCCCCATAGCAAGCAGAAGAGGGACACAAGAAGAAGAAGGTATGGGCTGCTACAATAGTAGAAAGACAATTTATGCTGACTTCTCTTCTCGCAACTGAAAAATGTCTAGTGGCACCATCAGCACAGACCTGGCAGGAACAAACCAGTTGGATGCAGATACACAAATCTAGGGTCCAAAGAAACAAGGCTAAGAGACTCAACTTTGTATTAAAACATGCAAAAGCTGGTGTGAAACAAAATGGCAGCTGGTTTTCCAGACTGATGACTCCCAATTTGAAATATTTGGATGTAACAAAAGCCAATTTGTTCCCTGAAGGCCTGGAAAGTAGGAAGAAGGACACAAGAGTTAAGTATGATGGAATTTCCTTGCATGTTTGAGGCTCAATTTCTGCAGATGGATATAGAGGTTGAGTCAGAAACAATGCTGAAAATACAGGCAGATACCTATTCATCATGTAATATCTTCAGGAAGACAACAGGCTAAAATTAATTCTACGGCAGGGCTGTCATGTACCTAGTAGATCAGCCGAATATGCAGAGGGAGGCCTCTCTTACGTCCCTGACTCTCAGCCCCTGGTACACTGAACAGGAGGCAAGGGAGTACAAGATAGCATGAGTGCTTGGCAGGATCAACAGCTGGTTGGTAGGTCTGGTACTCTGGATAATGCTGAAGCTGAAGGTCAGCAGACTAGAAACTGGAACAGGCTTGTATCAGGAAGGCACTCACAGGATACAGAGAGAAGGTCCCAGGGATTGGAACATTGGAAGGTTGGGCAGGCCAGGTCATACACAGACAAGCAGTTCTGGAACAGATGCAGGAGACTGGAGGAGAGTCACAAGACAAGCCGGTTCGGTAACAGACAGGTGCAAGGTCATGGACAGGCTGGGGTCAGATGCAGGTGGATAGCAGAGGTAGTCACAGGGCAAGCCAGATAATCACAGCAACAGATCAGATATGCAGGTAACTCACAGGGAATGCTGTAGATCAGACAGCAGAGTTTCATTGTAACAGATGAGTTTAAATAGCCCACCTGACCCCGGCATTGTGCACGTGTGCACACAGGCACCCCGCAAACATGCACCTGCTTGTGTGGAACTGCTACTCCCAGCAAGCCTTTCCTGACAAGAGCAATGACTCCAAATATATAGGCAAAGTCATTGTTACCACAGTTATCGTCAGTGGAAAAGAAGAACAAGGGGCCCTTGTTATGTTATGTTATGTTATGGCCTCCACGGAGTCTTGATTTCCACATCATTGAATCTGTCTAGGATTATATGAAAAGACTGAAAGGATAAGTTCACCTTTTTTGGGCAGAATTTCACTTTTCATAATAAATAGACGAGTTTTCCCATGCCATTTCTGGCCCAGTCATTACAATATGTTTTTCTCTCACTTACCTTATTCACAGGTTTAAAATCTTGTCAGTTTATTTGAATTTTTAAAATTATTTTCAGATTCCATCACTTCCTGTAGATCGTCTCCCAGCATTCACTTCCTGTATTCACTTCCTGTAGGCGATCTTCCAGAAGCCTTCAGTTCCTTGTTGCATCACAGAAGAGGGTGTGATAGTGTGTGTTGACCACTCTGGACCACACCTCCCTTATTACAATACTACCTTCACCCACTTCCTTTATAATCTGATTGTACAATCTTCTTTAGATCGCTCTTCAGCTATATAGTACAAGGGATTGATTTGATATAAATGGAATGGATTGTTCAGGTGTGTCCCCCTACTCCGTAGTTGTGGTAAATCTAAAGGAAATTGTGCAGAGATTGTACAATCAGATTGCAGAGTCTATGGCCATCTTTATACAAGTATATACCATAGGAGGGAGTGGACGGAGACATTCAGTTGTCAGGTCTCTATGTAGTGAAACCTTCCATTCCCGCATGCATTTGTTTTGAGTGTTTTGGAGCAGCTTCACTGGTCATATGACAATCACCCCAGAGAAGCTCCAGAACTTATTTTGAGCAGAGTATGTTGGGAGTTTTTGGTGTGTTTGCCACATTTGGGGTGCGTTTAACATGTAATAAGAACAGAAGCATAATGCACATTAGCAGCATGTTTCGGAAACGCATGGCAAAGCGTGCATTTTCTGTGTGGTTTGCCATGCATTCAGAAACATACGGATGTGAATAGAGCCTCATGGTTCTTGTGTAAATGCATCAATTTCACTTTCAGGCCCCATTTACACCTAGAGTAGTGGGAGCACATTTTTTTTGTCTCGTTTTTTCCCATGACACGCATATGGCAGCCTGTTGATTTAAATGAGCTGTGCTACACAAGGCAAAGTAGCTAATGGGACATTTTGGCATGGTGCAAGTTGCACATTTTTACTGCTGCGTTTGTCACCCATTTTGTCATGTGGCAAATATGTGTTTGGTGTCCCGTTAGCAATTAATGATACTGAAAGCGCAACTAGGCAATTTTAGGTGTAAGAAAGTGGCCATACACTATACAATCTGATTGTACAATTTCTTACAATTTCCTATATAATAGTCGATGCCCGTGGCCGGCGGTTGCAATGAGCACCGACCACGTGCGTTTGCAGGCACGAGAGGCAGAACAGGGACGCGTGTGTGTAAACACACAAATCCCTGTTCTGTGAGGAGAGGAAAGACAGATTGTGAGTTCCCAATAGCTAGGAACCACAATCTGTTATCTCCTATACTCAATCCCCCCCCCCCCACCACAGTTAGAATACTCACTAGGGAACACAGTTAACCCCTTGATTGCCCCCTAGTGTTAACCCCTTCCCTGACAGTGACATTTACACAGTAATCAGTGCATTTCTATAGCACTGATCGCTGTATAATTGTCAATCGTCCCAAAAATTTATCAAAAGTGTCCAATCTGTCTGCCATAAAGTTGCAGTCCTGATAAAAATTGCAGATCACCGCCATTACTAGTGAAAAAAAAAAGATAAAACTGCCATAAATCTATCCCCTTTTTTGTAGATGCTATAACTTTTGCGCAAACCAATTAATATATGCATTTTGCGATTTTTATTAGCAAAAATATGTAGAAGAATATATATCAGCTAAACTGAAAACAAAATAGCTTTTTTTTTTTTAAATTGTGGATATTTATTATAGCAAAAAGTACAAAATATTGTGGTATTTTTTCAAAATTGTCACTCTTTTTTTTCTTGTTTATAGCACAAAAAATAAAAACCATAGAGATGATCAAATACCACCAAAAGAAAGCTCAATTTGTGGCAAAAAAAGGACCTCAATTTTGTTTGGGTACAGTGCTGCACGACCGCACAATTGTCAGTTAAAACGACACAGTGCCGTATTGCAAAAAATGGCATTGAGGGCCAAATCTTCCGGGGCTGATGTGATTAAGCAGGAACTGATAAAAGTCACAAGATTGCTATATACTGATGATGAGAAAAGGTATTTAGCAATTTACTTTTACTAAAATGATTGCATTCCCATGTTAAAGGCAAAAGGTCGATTTAAAAAAATATAAAAAAATATTGATATTTTTTCTCTTTATGCACTTTGTAGGTTGTTACTTTACTTACTTTAGTTTATTTACTTTAACCTCCCTGGTGGTATGATTATTTCTGATTATAGGTGCTGAAAGCGGTACAATTAATTTGCATGGAAATTTGGTGTTATATATTGTAGGCCTGCAATTTTTAGGATTAACTCAAAACCAGAGTCTAGTAGACATCCCAGGTATGATAAAGTTTAAAATATAACAAATAACTATAAATAATTATAACAAATAATAATAAAAATTATTCAATAATGTAATCAATCCAAAAACACAGAAATTTTCTCATTTGCAGAATTGTCGCTGTCATTAGATTTAGTGTTTGTTGACGGATCTTCTCACAAATCTCTATCGCTCAATCCTGCAAGTGATTCTAATTTATTATTGCTGTTTTCTAGCTGGTCTAAAATCACTTTTGACATAAAGGGACACTTTTTGGTTGCTATGGACAATCTCCAATTTCCAGGCAGAAAAAAACAGTATTTATAATATAAAAGTGCATGCAGGACACTGGACAGACCACTAGGGACAAAGGGGATGTGTATTTTTTTTATACAGTACTGTACTCTTACAGATTACAGTATACTGTATGCGTTTTGTGTTTTTACTTTTTTGAATATGGCGCCGATCTCCGATCACGTGCGTTGTAACTTCGCAGGGAACAGAGCTCAGCAGCACTAGGGCACTGTGTGAATTGAGTGGAGGACAGCTCGCACACACAGCGGGGAGGACATCGCAGGATCCAGGGGACAAGGTAAGTAAGTCTCCCTGTATCCTGCAATGCGATCCCAAGTGTTGCTCGGGGTTACCGCTTAGGCCCCTTTCACACTGGGGCGGTGCGGGCGTCGGCGGTAAAGCGCCGCTATTTTTAGCAGCGCTTTACCGTAGTTTTAGCGGCGGTCTGCGGGCGCTAGCGGGGTGGTTTTAACCCCCGCTAGCGGCTGAAAAAGGGTTAAACCCGCCCACAAAGCGCCGCTGCAGCGGTGCTTTGCCGGCGGTATTGCCGCGCTGTCCCATTGATTTCAATGGGTAGGAGCGGTTTAGGAGCGGTGAATACACCGCTCCTTCACCGCTCCAAAGATGCGGCTAGCAGGACTTTTTTCCCTGTCCTGCCAGCGCACCACCCCAGTGTGAAAGCCCTCCGGCTTTCACACTGGAGTGAAAGGGGCCGTTTTTTTTCAGGCGCTACACAGGCGCTATTTTTAGCGCTGTAACGCCTGAATACCGCCCCAGTGTGAAAGGTGCCTTATGGTACTGAAATTACATCCCGAGCCAGACTCAGGAATACCGCCAGGCAGGTTAATTACTATACATTTCATTATTTTTGAAAGCATTCTCACTTTACAGCATTCGTTCACAAGCGCCTAAAATGTTAGCTTTTTTTTTTTTTTTTTTTTTTTATATTTGTATTTTGCTTTAGTAGATTGGACAAGAAGTTAATTGTGTTTTTAAAAATTGTGTCCCTTGTTATAATTACCACGTTTTAAAATAGATCCACCAGTTTAGTTAGAACCTCTGACTTTATTACAATTTGAGCGGTTAACCTAAAACATGCATGCAACAAGTGAAGTCATATTTAAAGAATATCCAAACAGAAATGTAAATTGTATTACAGCCTACCAGAGATGAGGTGCCTGCATTGTTTTTCTTTTTTTAAAGCTTTTTTTCCTTTACTTTAACAACACGGTCCTGACAGTAACACACCTTATGTGAAAATACACATTCACTGAACTGTATCTATGTATCTATGGAGCAGCAGCATTTACAGCACATTTGCAAAAAACAGTCAGCAAGTATTTATTGTAATTAATAAATAGATATAACAAAACACTTCTAATGGTATAATTAACAAACACAAAAGGGCCAAATAGATTAAGTTAATTATCAGGATTTACATACCCTTTAAATCAGAACTCCTTGCCAAAATATTTGTTCCATGTCAGTGACTTGAAAAGTTCTGAAGCGTTGGTCTAACATGATTGTCAAGTAAATATCATTTTAAGGAGAGATCTGCAAAAGGCCTCTTTTAACAACACAGCAGATGAAAACAAGTTGTCAAGGTTTGAAATAATGACATAAAAAAAAAAAAAGTATGGCCGCACTGAACAAGGATGTTTAGGACGTTAATCTACTCTGCCCTAGGCTACCTCATTACTCAAGCTGCGGCCTCAAACCGTGTTAACATAACAGTTTACCTAACAGGACAAAATGACCATGTGCAAAGAAATGCAATGTTCAAATGTCTTGCTGGTATTTTATGGCTTAACAAGAAAAGCTTCTTTATTAGCCAAAAGGAGAATTTGATTAGCTACAGGAAATTGAATTTGCAAGTCATGGTATTACTCTTCTTGTTCATTCTACTTTATTGCTTATTTCCTATCAGCTTTATATTAACCACAGAATGGAAACAGTATGCAAAGATGGACCAACAGTACCTGCTTTGAGCCCTGTATTTAAAAACTTCCCATGAAAGTAGTCATTCCTGTGACTTATTGAACTACTTTTCTTTATACTAATTTCAGCACCCGGTAGCTTCAAACAGCCAGCTCTCACAATCTACATCTATTTAGAATCTCATACCTGCGAGGCTGGCAATGGGTTCAACAGTAAAGTTTGGGCAGATAATATTATCTTGAGGGAAAGGATTAGCAGATTGTACAGGCATCTGGTTAAAATGTTGATGCAAAGAGTTAAATCTGTCATACATTGAGTAGGCATGCTCTATAACATTATTTTGATGTAGAGAAAGGGTTAATACACACTATAAGAAAAAAGTCAGAATAGTCAGAACAGTGGAACAGATGCTACAGACTATGTCCCCCCAAAGAAATTATTTGAAAAATTGCAATTAGTTTAAAAAAAAAGATATATAAAAAAGCCTACCACCTTTTCCCACAATCACTAAAATTAAAAAGCATTGTCTTAGTATGCAACACATTTTGATTTGCTTTAAAACATTATGAACAACCCCATTCGGCTATTTAAAGTGGTTGTAAAGGATTGGAGTTTTTTCACCTTCATGCATTCTATGCATAAAGGTAAAAAACCTTCTGTGTGCAGCTTGCTATGGGGGCACCAGGCAGGGGGGAGGAGCCAGCAGAGGACCCTAGAAGAGAACCATTTCCCAGAGCAGGTAAGTATAACATGATTGTTATATATATATAAAAGAATCTTTAACATCACTTTAAAATGTTTTACCAAGTTCTGTAGGATAAATAGGAGATACTGTGTAGCATTCAAACACCTTTAGAGTCCAATTAAGAAAGAAAATGTCTTACAAATATGTTTCATAAAAAAGCAATTGAATACATTCCATATAATCATGTAGATGAAATTCAACTTGTGAGGTCATTACGTTGAGATGTTTATAGTTGATAAAATGCCCCACACAGAAGTCCAGTGATAAGATAAGTACATCAGTCATTCCAATGGTATTAGTAAAAGCTATTATAAAAAAAAAAGTTCCTCTGTATGCCTATGACTCAAACTGGCCAAGAAGACATTGAGGTGGATTTACTAAAGGGAAATAAACTGTGGACTTTGCAAGTTTAGTTTCACTCATCAATCAGCTTGGCTGATTTCCATTATCTAATAATGTGCAAGCAAAATGCTTTTTTTACTTTTATTTTCCTTGTACCCGATCGGGTGTTCTTTATAAAGTGAAGCTTTACCACATTACGTTTACTAAGGAAAATGAGTGCAACTGCACTTCCAAAATGCACAGTATATGTGCCTTTAGCTAATGGACCCCACTATATCTTCATTTAATCCTTCTCAGGGCTTCATCAGGATGTAATTCTGGGCAGACACAATCCAAATATCGGCTTGTTCAACAAGAACCGACATTTGGACAGTGTGTACAGCTTTATGTTCAACAGAAGCCTGTCCAAGCTTTTAAAGGACATGCTGGAAAACCAGCATCTGACCAGCAGAAGATCAGTGCTGGCAGCCAATGGCTGTGAATGATGATCAGTTTCTTGGCACGTTAGCCCTATTTACATATGCTTACTTATGCCTTGCCCCTATTAGTTTTAAAGCGGCCAATGGGGTAAGTATCTCTGTAATTATTCAGAAAGCAAACAAAAAAAACCTGCACTTTTACTTATTTTCCAAAGGGGTCATATATAGTAAATTACTTTATCCAGGATAAAAAATCTGTTAAACTGATTAAATCTATGGCAATGTCATTGATTATAAAAGGGGTTTTAATTGTATTTGTTCTTTATTTCCATGAGAATCAGGAAGTTCAAGATTTAAATCCAATGTGCCTCTTTTTTATCCTCCCATCTTATAGGTAGCTTCTGTTGGTATGATGATCATTGAATTACCCAAAATGATCTCCTAATTATATCCCAAAAATGTTCCCATTTACTTACTGCAGAGCTGGCAGGGGACAGATGCAGCATCGATCCTAGGTAAGTATAAATGTTTCTTTTTTTAACCCAAACGTGACTATATTTTTGGGTATGTAAAATGTTGTTTTGATGTTGATTTAACTCTTCAATAAAAGCAACCAGTTCACCCAGAGAGCCCCTGCATAAAACCAGCACATCATCTATATAAAAAAGCCAGATAAGCATCTTGTCCCCAAATCCACACATGCCAAATACACTGTTCTCCTTCAGCCATCCAAGGTCTAGGCATGCATAGGTTAGGGCACAGGCAGTGCCCATGGCCATGCCCCTTGTATTTGTGTATAATTGGGGATTTAACATAAAGAAGCTGTTGTGAATGACACTTTTCAATATTTCAATAATTAACTTACTGTGAGACCCATCCCAGATATCTCCACTTAAAGCATTAGGCCAATGCATTGATATTGATCCCTATCCTAGGATGTACAGTATATAATTATACTACCACAAGCTTGATGAACCTTCAGACAGTCCAGTGTCCAGTAAAAAGTTATATTTAAGTTTCTGGTCAATAATTATTTTTAGTATATATTTAACACACACTCATTTTTTTCTATGAAAGGTTTAAAATTGTGCCATGCTGCCATAAAGAGTTCAATGGGATCCTGTTTATTTGTAGAAAGGATTACATTGATATTGCAATAAACAAACATATTAAAATAATTTTGTGGTATTTGCCTTATGTACACTACAGCTGCTAAATGGATGTTTAAGAGCAGTTGGGCATTTTTTTCAGCAGCCCCTGAACTCTCATCTATGTTATCTTATGTGTATATGTACACTCAGTCATTTATAGAAGTTTAGAGGCAGTTGAGTATACTGGCATTTTTTTGAAAGCAGATCGCATTTTTGTTTTTAAGCGTTTTTAAAGAGGAACATGTAAAATATGTGAAAAACACAGTTTTCACCACATACTGTTGCCTGCAAGGAAGGGAGAAGGGGAGACAACAGACAGAGAGAGACAGACAGAGAGAGTGAGACAGTAAGAGAGAGACAGAGAGACAGACAGAAAGAGAGACAGACAGACAGAGAGAAAGACAGGCAGAGAGAGAGAGAGAGAGACAGACATAGAGAGAGGCAGACAGAGAGAGACAGAGACAGGCAGAGAGAGCAAGAGACAGGCGGAGAGAGAGACAGGTAGAGAGAGAGAGAGAGACAGGCGGAGAGAGAGACAGGTAGAAAGGGAGAGACAGGCAGAGAGAGAGAGATGGGCAGAGAGAGAGAGAGGCAGAGAGAGAGAGAGACAGGCAGAAAGGGAGAGACAGACAGAGAGACAGAGAGGGAGAGACAGACAGAGAGAGAGAGACAGGCAGAGAGAGAGACAGACAGAGATGATCGTGGTAAACTGGCAGGACACAGCCCGGGCATGCCCGCCCTACTGCATATGCGCACGGACCAGTCAATGCCGCCCAGTGATGGAAGTAGACCTTGACACATGGAAAGGTAGGCGCTAGATGTCTGCACGCTTGGGTTGCTATAACAATACGTTTCAGAGGTGTGGCCTCCTTTATCAAGTCACGCCTATGCACACCATAAGGAAACGGCTCCTCATATCGATTTTTACCAATAAACAAATTAATCCTCTATATACGTTTGTGTATATAATTTATAAACAAACTTATATAGAGGATTATTTAGTAAAAATCTATATAAGGTGCCGTTCCCTCATGGTGTGTGTGACTTGATAAAGGAGGCCACACCTCCAAAACACATTTTCATAGCAACCCCAGCATTCAAATGTCTAGCGGTCATAGCGATGAAAGCAGTCTACTTTCATAGCCACGTGGCGCCGGCTGGTCTGTCTGGGTGCATGCGCAGTAGAGCAGGAATGCTGGAGCGGTGTCCGGGCAGTTTACCATGGCCATTGGGTCTCTCAGCTCACAAATTTCCCTTACATCTTTCAGAGATGGCCCAGGAGAGGAGTATTGACTTATAAACATGCTGCTTCATCCTTTTAAATGTGAGTGATTGGAGAATATAATATACAGGGCTCTTTAACCCAGCTGGGGTCTTCCGGATCAGTGTAGTCATTGGTGGTTGTTGGTTTTGTTGGATTTCTACGATTGAGCCAAACTAGCCAATTATATTTTCAAGGACAGTAGAGAAGCATAAAGCTTGTCTGTTCTCAAGATAACACACAATCACTCACAGCAGGCGAGGGAGCGATGATGCCTTGAAGTTGACGTCACATCAGGTTTTGTGCGAGCCAGATGTGCTTGTCTTAACTGGATCAGAACAGCATATGTGACAGTCGAGAAGTTAGAAACATACAGAAACTAAACAGAGTAGAAGAATGAATGAGGTAGAGCAATGTGCAAGTAAGCCTAATAAATACCCAGTCATTGTTTTAGTACCAAAAAAAGGATCTTATTCCGAAGTGTGGGCTTATTTCAGTTTCAAACTAGATGATGATACTCAACAAACCATATATATTGCAAGCAATGTTTAGCCATTGTTTCTGCACCAAAGGGTAACACCACCAATCTCTTCAATCACCTGAAACATATTCACATACAACAGTATGAGGTGGTACTGACAAACAAAAATGCTCAATCACAAAGTACTTGCAACCAGACAAAACAAACATCAATTAACCACTTGCCTACTGGGCACTTAAACACCCTTCCTGCCCAGACAAATTTTCAGCTTTCGGTGCTCTCACACTTTGAATGACAATTACTCAGTCATGCAACATTGTACCCAAATTAATTTTTTGTCCTTTTTTTTCCCACAAATAGAGATTTCTTTTGGTCGTATTTGATCACCTCTGGGGTTTTTATTTTTTGCGCTATAAATGAAAAAAGACCAAAAATTTTGAAAAAAAAAGCATATTTCTTTGTTTCTGTGACAAAATTATGCAAATTATTAATTTTTCTTCATAAATTTTGGCCACAATTTATACTGCTACATATCTTTGGTAAAAATAACCCAAATTAGTGGATATTATTTGGTCTTTGTGAAAGTTAGAGAGTCTACAAGCTGTGGTGCGAATCGCACAAAATTGATCACATCTGATGTACTGGTGGCCTATCTCACTTCTTGTGACCCGAACAAGTCAGGAAAGTACAAATACCCCCCAAATGACTGCTTTTTGGAAAGTAGACATTCCAATGTATTTAGTAAGAGGCATGGTGAGCTTTTGGATGTTGTAATTTTTTCCCAGAATTCTTTGCAAAATTAAGATTTTTTATTTTTTTTCCACAAAATTGTCATTGTAATAGGTTATTTCTCTCACATGGCATGTGTATACCACAAATGACACCCCAAAAAATTCTGCTACTTCTCCTGAGTATTACAATACCACATGTGTGGGACTTTTTCACAGCCTGGCCACATAGAGAGGCCCAACATGCAGGGAGCGCCATCACGTGTTCTAGGAGCATAAATTACACATCTAACTTGTTGACTTCCTATTACACTTTTGAAGGCCCTGGAGCACCAGGACAATGACACGTGGCACTGATGACAGATGGCACTGATACGTGGCACTGATGACACTTATACGTGTCACTGATGACACGTGGCACTGATGACAGATGGCACCAATATGTGGCACTGATGACATATGGCACTTATACGTGGCACTGATGACAGATGCACTTAAACGTAGCACTGATGACAGGTGGCACTAATACGTGGCACTGATGACAGATGGCACTAATACGTGGCACTGATGACAGATGGCACTAATACGTGGCACAGATGACGTGTGACACTGATGACAGATGGCACTGATAAGTGGCATTAATGATACGTGACACTGACAACAGATGGCATGTGACACTGACAGGTGGCAATGATGACAAATGGCACTGATACGTGGCACTGATGACAGATGGCACTAATATGTGGCACTGATGACAGATGGCACTATGTGGCACTGATGACAGATGGCACTTATACGTGGCACTGATGACAGATGGCACTGGGGACAAATGGCACTGACAACAGGTGGCACTGGGGACAGATAGCACTAACAGGTGGCACTGGGGACAGATAGCACTAACAGGTGGCACTGGGGGCAGGTGGCACTGGGGGCAGGTGGCACTGGGGCAGGATGGCACTGGGGTGGATGGCACTGGGGGAGGATGGCACTGGGGCGGATGGCACTTTTTTTTACTTTTTTTTTTTTAACTTACGCCCGCTGCAGCCGTTCCTCTCTCCCTTCTCACACGCTGTCTGTGTGAGGAGGGAGAGCGGCGCTGAGAGATGATCTCATATGTTTACATGTGAGATCATCGCTTTTTGGACATGCCGATCGCGCTGTAAACGGCCGCTGTGATTGGCCGTTTACAGCGATCTGTGACTGGCTGTGTCCGAGGGACACGGCCAGCACAGAACTTCCCCGATGCGCACCCGCGGTGGCGCGCAGAGGGGAAGTAAACAGGAGGATGTCCAGGGAGGGCCTCCCGGCAGTTAGCGTCCGCTCTGTAGCCATCTTTCGGCTATAGGGCGGGTGCGAAGCGGTTAAAGCAACATTATTCTATGCAACACTGTACCCAACAACCTCTCCTAGGCATAAAGAAATAATTGACGCAATCGCATTTCACCTGGCTAAAGATATGACCCTCGTGACCACTGTTGAAGAAAATGGTTTTAAAAAAAATTCAAACTCTTAATAAGCACTATTGCGTGCCCTCTTGTAATTATTTTTCAGATGTTGCAATCCCTGCTCTGTACAACAAATGCCATGAAACAGTTGAAATGGAAATGCGAGGCGTACATAATTTTGCAGCAACTTCAGATTTATGATCCAGCAGAGCAATGGAACCATACATGAATGTATCAATCCATTTAATTACTGATGTTTTTAAGATGAAAAGTCGGTTCCTACAAATTGGGTTTTTCCACGAGAACCACACTGGTGAAGCTTTGGCACAGGGATTAAAGGATGCTCTCATAAACTGGAAATTGGAGGAGGAAAATCTTGTGCACCTCACTATGAACCAACATTGTAAAGGCCACATCCATAAATGACTGGACACCACTGCAGTGTTTTGGCCATAGGCTTCATCTTGCAACAGGTGAGTTTAACAAACAAAATCAAAATTGTCTTGTTTTGTGATTTTTTTTTAATCATTTTTAATGCTTGGCCATTCAAATACTGTAGTAAGGCATATGCACTACTAGTTTTTAGAATGCTTAAACATTCTACTGTAAAAAGTTATTAAAGTTTTATTTAAAAAAAAAGTTATTTTAAAAAAGTTATTAAAGCTTATAATTATTGTTGCACTATTAATATTGTATTTTTACTCAAAGTCTTACTCAGAGTTAACAATAATGAAACAAAGCAACATTTTTGGTCTGCTTTGTTTTTAACCTTAACTCTAAAGTCTCATAATAACATTGATATTTGATAAAATGCTAATTTTTCACCACCCAGTGGCATCTTTAATAGTAGTCTCTCACTAAAACAGAAATTTTCTGGGTTGATTCGAAAGAAATTAATGTAAAACTAACAGATGCAAGCTACAACAAAATTATATTATTTCTACATCTAAGTTGCAAGGTCGCTGTAGTAAAGTCTATGTTTTATGCAGTTAACTATACCTGTGTGTATATCTAATCTAGCATATAGCCCCAATACTAGTGGATTCCTGATTTACATCACCAAATGTATACCATATATAAATGTTTTTAAGGACTTCAAACTTGTTAACTGAACTTATTTTTTGTTTTCTAGAGAATGCAATGAAGGACCCACAAATTGATTGTGCTATGGTCGGGTGTTTCAGCTACAGTTAAAGGAGGAAGAGGGCGCTTTCTGAGGCACAAAAACAACTCTGTTTACCAGACCACAAGCTCAAGACAGAGTGTCTAACAATGTGGGTATCTAGGAAGGCTATAGTGAGGAGGATACTTGAGCAGCAAGCTGCCATCACCCATGTCCTCTCTTCTGACTGTAAGGCTAGGCACCTCTTGCCAACATGGCAAGACCTAGAGGTCCTGGAGGCTGTGGACAAGACTCTCACCCCACTGGCAAACTTCACAGATGCTTTTTCAGGAGAGCAGTATGTCAGTGTCTCTTCTGTGAAACCTGCTCTCCACCCTTTTAAGTCTTCTGTTTTGGCTGTTAAGAAAGGTGACTCTGATCTTATTTGCCCAATCAAATCAAAGATCATGGGGTATCTGGGGGAAAAATATTATGACCAAAAAACACAAGACCTCTTCGACATAGCCACAACCCTCGATCCCAGTTTTAAGATGACTTACGTCAATGATGATAACAAAGCTGCTGTCCAGAACAGACTAAAAGATGAGATGTCAAAGCTAACAACAGTTAAAGAAAGTCTTCCTATAACTACTAGCCACAGTCCTGCAAAGAAGACTCAAAAGACCTTCAAAGCAGCACAAAGAAATGAAGGGCCATCAGATCCAGCCTCAGGCTCACAGCAACAACAATCCGTCAGCTTGGCCTTGGAGCTACAGTCTTGCCTGATCTTAGGCAACAGTGAGAGTGAAAATGATCCATTAGTTTGGTGGAAGGTTCACAAGGAGCAGTATCTAAGATTATCTGCACTGGCCAGGACATACCTTTGCATTCCTGCAACCATTTCCCCTTCTAAAAGTTTTTCTCACAGGGGGCAACATTGTCTCTTGTTGCTGTTCTGCACAGAAGCCACAAAATGTTGATAGGCTAGTGTTTCTAGCTAAGAATCTTAAAATCGGTTTACTCTGATATAATCCCTTTGAATGTTTTTTTTTTAATGTTTAATGGTATTTTCTTTTATTTCATATTACATCATTTTTCATTACATTTCTTTAACTGTGTATAATTATGTCTTATGTATTATGTTTTATTTTATTGCCATCTTTTTTGATAACCTAATGTTCAGGGGTTGTAAATCTTTAAAATAAAAAAGTTCTTCAGAATCGTGATCTTTATTTTAAGCAAAAAAAAAAAAATCATAATTCTCATTTTATCCAGGATCATGCAGCTCCATGTCCTATGGTTTTATTAAGATGACAGTTGGTGGGCTAATGACTCTTATGTCTGCTAGAGCCAAATGGCTCCTGTAAATTAAATACACGTTTGGGTGAAAAACAACTTTATAACACTGTACAGATCCAGTAGGTTTGGCAGAAAAATGCAGACATTGTTAAGGGTAATCTTTTAAGATACAATAGAAATATGTGAGCTGCTATGGTTGGCTTGTTTTTAAAGGTGTAGACTTTGAGTCTGTCATCATGTTCCTTGGTTTGCTACCTAATGAGTCATTGATCTAAAAACAAGTATGTTTATGTCATGGGTCTTGTAAATTGATATGCACCTGCTTTTTCTTTGTCGATGACTTAAAAGCAAAGAAAAAGGGTATACATGACAGTCTCCAGAGATCATTAGTGTATCCTCCAGTGATGTAGGAGCTAGCAGAAGTAAATACAGTACAGGGCACCGTGGGTTATTAGGATTGCAACATTCTCAGAAGTGTGCCAAATTAAAGCGGAGGTCCGCCCACCGCTGCAACAATTAAAAGCCAGCAGATGCACATACTGAGGCTGCTGACTTTAAATAATCAGACACTTACTGTCCTGGAGTCCAGCGATGTCGGCACCGCAGCTGATGTTTCCATCAGCTGTTGGGTGCATGCCACCTCCATTGCGAGTAGAGGAACCCATTCAATTAAAATCAATTGGTATGAAACAGCTGCATGAACAAAGCTCCTGTGCATTCATGGACATGCACCTGCACCCAAATGGATATCAAATGCCAAATGGATGTCAAATTGGGAACAATAACCCTCCTTTACTCCATCCAACAACTCTAGTTCTACTTGAAGTATGATGGAGACCTGCCCCAGGAAAGGCGTTCGCCATGACAGGTACCTGAGCAGGGTTTGAAGATCTCAAAGAGCAAAGTGCCAGTGGCCAGGTCCCGAATCTTGAAGCGAGTAAAGTCACTCCCGAACACATTCTCCTCAGATCTGAACGGATATTCTGATGACAGAAGACAAGTGATGCTAATGGCACACAGCGCCTAGCACAGGCCGGTGACAGGTCTCCTGCCAGTAACTCACTCTCTGTGACTCGGCTTAGGACTAGGACATGCTCGGGTCTCAGCTTCTTCAGGCCTAACAATTCCTGTTCGGTGACTGCGGCCACTCACCAGAGCTCCCCATCGCCATCCTCCCTCCCGTACATGCGCCTTTATGCCAGTCAAAATTAACTGTCAGCAGCAGGATCGCAACAAGGCTGCCAATTGGTCCCTCTGGAATCACTCCCATCACTAGTGATGAAGATTCTGTAGTATTCAGAGAGGAAGCAATTCTATAGAGATAGGTGGAAGGTTCTCTGCCACTAAAGCTTTGTCACTAGCAACAGAGTCTCCCACCTGACATCAACCTGAGAGGAAGGGGCTTCTCTGAAAAATGATACAGTAAATATTGTGACAAAACAGGAATGCATTTATACAGACTTGTGTGGTGATTGGGTGGTAGAATGTAAGCTTTACTCCCCTGCTCTGACCCTATCACTGCCTACCTAAGTTTCTATCCCTCTCTGTCTTCAGTTCAGGACCCACAGGATCCTACTAGTTTCTTCCTCCTGTAGGAAGCTGAGTTCTAGCCAGTCTATGCCTGGGTCAGTCATATCTGTGGTGGGGAATCTTTCTATGTACACACATGACTTTGATGCTCACCAATGCACAGAGCAGCCTCAGCCGTGGAGGGGGAGTGATGAGCAGGCATGTCTACAGGAATCCCAGGATGCCAAGCTCCATATAAGCTGGGCAGTGTTGTCACTGTGATTTGTCCTGTCCTGCTGCTCTGGGTGCTGGGATGTCAGACCCTGGCTTTATTGCCTCCCCCTCATTCTTCCGATCCCAGCTTCCCTGCACACACAGCTCCTACAACTTTGTGCCAGCAGCCCTGAGCCAGGACATAACTGTAGACTGACAGTCTCTCCACTGCTAATCTGTATGGAGCTCGACACATGCAGTCACGCTCTCCTCCGGCTGTTCCTTGTCAGAAGCATGCAACATCTCAGCCCCTGAGGACGGAAGAAAGGCAGCAAATCACTCCGCCGGCCGGGACTAATTGAATAGCAGGCGGTGGGATGTACATGCACCCCGAAAATTAAGAAAAAGTCTCTCCTATACGCTCACCTCTTGGGCCCCTATGTTGAACTGATGGGGTCCAAGAAAATGTAATTGCATCCCCCCATAAGCAAGTAGGAATGAGGAGAATGAAAGCTCTACTTTTTACATTCAGTAATGAACTATAACACTAGCAGTAGTGGCAACCCCTTCATATGGCACCCATGGCACTTGCCATATGTGCCATACCCTGGATACGCCACTGCTTCTTTGTGTATTAATTTCTCAAAGAGAAATGAGAATTGACACTTGTATTGCGCCCCAAGAAGTTTTGTAGCACTGCAAGATACAATAATATTGTATGCTTAGGCACTGTGAAAAAATATGATTTTTTTTTTACAGCTTACCTGTAAAAACCTTTTCTTGGAGTACATCATAGGACACAGAGCCTTAAGTAATCACTTAATCGGTTATGGGCCACCTTCAAGTGTTGACACTGGTATACCCAATACAGGAAGTTGACTCCCCTATATAACCCCTCCTCCTTCCATGAGTTTTTGTAGCCAAGCAATATACTTAAACCCCATAAAAGAGGGACGAGACCTCTGTGTCCCATGATGTAGTCCAAGAAAAGAATTTTACAGGTAAGCTGTTATAAAAATCCTATTTTCTTTATTGTACATCATGGGACACAGAACCTTAAGTAATTAATGGTATGTCCCATAGCAATGCTACTTGAGGGGAGGGAGTCACAACCCATAGGGCACCCCCAGACCTGAGGACTTATACTGCTGCCTGCAGCACACTGTACCTGAAGGCGATATCCTCATTCCTCCTTACATCCACTTGATAAAATTTTGTTAATGTATGCACTGAAGACCAAGTTGCGGCCTTACAGATCTGAGCCATGGAGGCCTGGTGACGCACTGCCCAAGAAGCACTAACTGCTCTGGTAGAGTGCGCCTTGACTTGAAATGGAGGAATCTTACCCTTTAAATCATAAGTTTGAATAATAACTTGCCAAATAGCGATAGTGGATTTCGATGCTGCCTGACCTTTCTTCTGGCAGAATAAATAAGACATCAGTCTTACGAGTCTGAGCAGTTGCCTTTAAATAGATTTTCCCTGCTCTCACCACATCAAGACAAAGTAGTGACTTTTCTTCCCTGGAACATGGTTTCGGACAATGTATTGGTTCAGGTGAAAACCTGAAACTACTTTTGGCAAAAAGCCTGGACAAGGGCGTAAAACCACTCTGTGCTCCTGAATAATCAAATATGTCTCTTTGCCAGAAAGAGCAGCCAATTCTGAAACCTTCCTTGCTGAGGATATAGCAACCAAAAATACCAGCTTCCTTGTCAGAAGAACTAAGGGAATATGCTGTATTGGTTCAAAAGGCTGTTTTTGTAACACTGACAAAACTAAATTCAAGTCCCAAGGGCTCAAAGGTGTTTTAACTGGCGGATTAATCCACATCATCCCTTGCATAAAACCCTGGACTAAAGAATGCATAGCAAGCGGTCTTTGAAATAAAATCAATAAGGCTGAGATTTGGCCTTTAATAGTACTCAGGACTTCATTTCTACACCTAATTGAAGAAAGGCAAGAATTCTGACTATGATTTATCTCCGAGGGTGCCAACCCTTTGATTTACACCAGGAAACATAAGCTTTCCAAGCTCTATAATATATAGTTCTGGAAGCTGGCTTCCTTGCATAAATCAAAGTTGAGATAACAGACCTGGAAAGCCCACATTTCCTCAGAATATGGGTTTCAATAGCCAGGCCGTTAAATTTACCGTTCGTAAAGTAGGATCGAATATCGGCCCCTGTGAGAGCAGGTCTGGCCTTAGTGGGAGGGCCATGGACCCTCCATTGCCATCTTTATGATTTCTGCGTACCATGACCTTCTGGGTCATGCTGGTGCTACCAGAATTACCGGCTTTCTTTCCAGCTTGAAACTGCAAAGAAGTCGTGGCACAATTGAATAGGGGGAAATGCATAGATCAGTGAGAATTGATCCCATGGGGTCACCAACGCATCTGTTCTGCATGCGAATGGATCTCTTGTCCTGGACACAAAATTGACTAACTTCATGTTGAATCTGGATGCTAGAAGATCTATGTCTGGAGTCTTCCATCTTTGGCAAACAGCCTGAAGAATGTTGGGGTGAAGAGACCATTCTCCTGGGAATAACTCCTGGAGACTTAAAGAGGAGGGCCGGTTTAAAAAAAAAAAATTAAAAGTCAGCAGCTGCAAACACTGTAGCTGCTGACTTTTAATAAGCACACTTACCTGTCCAGGGCGCCCGCGATGTCGGCCGCCTGAGGCTGACCCGTCCCTCGGTCTCGGGTCCCGGTGCCGCCATTTTGGCTAAGGGAAACAGGCAGTGGAGCCTTGCGGCTTCACTGCCCGTTTCCTACTGCGCATGCGCGAGTCGCGCAGCGCTTTGTGAATGGGGCGCGCTGTGTTCTGGGACACACAGTTCCCAGAACACAGAACGACCCATTACCCAGAAGACGGCGCACGGAGGAGGAAGAGGCAGATTAGGATAATGTGCCTAGCAACAGGCATTTCTGGTAAGTTAAAAAAAAAACATTTTTTAATTTTTTTTTTCAGATTTTTTTCTATTTTTTAATGTCTTATTTTTTTTAAGGTTGGCCCTCCACTTTAAGTAGTACACCTGTCAATTCTCTACTCCCGGGATGAAAACTGACATAGGCATAGGACATCCTTTTCTGCCCAAGTTAGAATATGGTTCACAGCTCTCTGAGCTGAGAGAGTCTTGGTGCTCCCTTGGTGATTGATATAGGCCACAGCCATGGCATTGTTTGATTGGATCCTGACAGGACAATTCTTTAAGCTGGAGGTTCAGGTTTTCAAAGCCAGACACACTTCCCGAATCTCTAGGATGTTGATGGGTAGGGTTCTTTCGGATCTTGACAACTGTCCCTGGACAGTCATTTTTTCTAGTACTGCTCCCTAGCCTGAGAGGCTGGCATTTGTCGTTAATACTTTACAGATAATTGGTCCGAAGGATTTTCCATTCAGCAGATTCTGGGTTAGTAACCACCAACTGAGGTTTTGGGACACTCTTGGGGACAGCCGAATTGGTAAGTTCAAAGCTTGGGCCGTTTTGTTCCAAGCAGATAGGATACTGTTTTGCAACAGTCTCGAATGGTACTGTGCATAGGGAACTGCTTTGAATGAAGCTACCATCTTTCCTATAAATCTCATGTAAATGCGAATTGAGGGATCTCTTTTTGACCTGACCATCCGTACCAGCTTGCATGGAGCTGATCTTTGCCGGAGGCAAAAACACCCTTTTCTGGGCTGTGTCTATGATCAGGCCCAAATACTCCAGCTTTCTTAGCAGTTTTAAGGAAGACTTCTCTAGGTTGAGGATCCAACCCAGACTTTCCAGGTAACTGGTTGTAATGCTTATATATTAAAAGAAAAGTCATAGGTGGACTTTGCAGTTCCTAAGCTTTTCTCCTACATTTTCCTCACTGCAGGATACTGCTGTAAACAGATCCAAATTTCACCCATCACGGAGGGCAGCGTAGTTAAACCTTCAAAGAATGGGTCCCCTTTAATAGGGGTTCCACTCCTTTGGACCTGTATAGCACCCTTCAAGACAACTTTAGGTAATGTAACAAGACAAAAAGAGTCCTGGTTTCTAGGGTCCAGCTCTCAAAGAGAAGCATTACAGGCAAAACCTCGTTCTTCTATGCAAGGCCCAGGTACCATCCTGTGGCCACAGTGGCGTGGATGGATCTGTTTTTGGAGGTTTTTTTAAATCCAGCATGGATCCCTCCTGGAGCTCCTCAGAGCACATCTTCACTTGTGACCAACACCTTAGACACTGGCGAAAAAACTGAGGTACTCCTGGAAGGAGGAGGGGTTATATAGGGAAGTCAACTTCCTGTATTGGGTATACCAGTGCCAACCCCTGAAGGTAGCCCATAACCCATTAAGTAATTACTTAAGGCTCTGTGTCCCATGATGTACAATAAAGAAACTTTGAATATGGACATTATTATAAAAAAAAAAATGTAAAATAGATTTTAAAATTAGTGTGGCCAAAAATGGCCTGATTTTGCCTTTGATTCAGCAGCAGTATACCATGGCAATGTAGGGCTGCTCTAGGTGACAAGAACAAGTTCTTCAACTGCTCAGTAGCACTCTATTACATTAATATCATTTTTTTCATTGTTGGAAAATATCACTCAATGAGAAAAAGTATTAGCCAGGCTGTTAATTACACAACCTCGCCACCCCAATGATTACAATATTTATATAGCATCAACAATTTCCACAGCACCTTGCATATATTGTCAATTCACACCATTCCTTGCCTTCAAGGAGCTTATGATTTAAAGTCCCTAACTCTTTAGACAGGAGCCAATTGACCTACCAGCATGTCTTTAAAATATGGGAAGAAACCCACAAAGGCACATTGTAAATGTCGTACAAGTTGTGTTGTGGGTGGGATTTGAACTGCTGAAATGAGAGCTGTAAAGCAGAAATGCCAACCTCTCACTCACTGTACCTGCTGGGCAGACAGCTCATTGTGCATGGCATTTAGTGAAACACCTGCTCTTCTATGTATATCCCCCTTATTCAAACAAAAATACAGAGATAGAGAAAAAGCAGAAAGCTGCTAATGCAAGTATAAACAGTATAGAAATGTCCATACTGACCTCTGTCATTTTAATTTGTTGATGCTAAATTGTATCACTCTGACATCTTTATATTTTATTGTGTGAATATGTATTTTAATGCCCATGATTCCAAACCATTCATAAATGAAACTACACTATGTTATGCAAATAGTGCTCTTGAAACACATACATAAAAGGGATATATGCAGATTAAGATAGCATCAGCTGTGTTTGAGGGATCCATCTTTCGCAAACATCAAGAAACTTGAATAAATCTCCCTGACTAAAATCTGTTACATGTTGTAAAATTTGTCTTTGAAGAAGAATGTCATGCAGTATACATCAGGATGTTTTCTTTGTACGGGCATATCACTATTGATTTTTAGCTTGGAAAATGGAGCTGTAAAAAGACTGAAATGCACAATTAAATTAATTGCTTGTTGCAGTACTAAATGTTTTTGCTTCTTTTAAGAATAATAATCCAATTAAAACTTGGAAGTGCAATACAAAAGGAGGAAGCACTACATGTAAAGATAGCAACACCACTTCCATGATAATCATGTCATTTACTGCTCTTATTTCAGTTAGTTAGTGATGGTTCATTTTGGATTCAGCCTGTGGGATGTATACCATCCATCCAGCTGCTATCAATCTACAGTTTGTAGCAGCTATGGACACTTCAACATTATTTATACTGACAGTGTGACTAGAATCGGTTAATTACTTATTTATATACAGAAGCACCAACATATTCTATGGCGCCATGAAGAGAACATTTAACTATTCTCGTAAGCCCCTGATTTCAGAGTAATATACAGTCTTATGTCTATACCCCTTCTAGATTGTAAGCTCTAACAAGCCGGGCCCTCTGATCCCTCCTGTATTGAATTGTATTGTAACTGTACTGGCTGCCCTCATGCTGTAAAGCGCTGAGCAAACTGTTAGCGCTATATAAATCCTGTATAATAATAATATACCACAGTCGTATAAATGTTGAGACTAAATTTGGACAGATGTTGTTCAGCTTAGCAGTATAATTTTCAGTTTGTGCGAGTAATCTAGGGCACCAGGGAAGCCCACAAAAACACAGAGAGAACACTTAAGCCACATAAAGATGGTGTTTCTGATGGTGTATAAACACTATACCCTATGTTTGAAGTAGAAATGCAAGGCAAACCTTTTGTTTTTTAGAAGTGATCATATCTCCTCTGTTCTCAGGTGTAACAGTCTAAGCCCTTGTACACACGGTCGGACATTCCGACAACAAAATCCGTCGGATTTTGTCCGACGGAAACTTGTGTTGCATACACACAGTCGGACAAAGTTGTCGGAAAATCCGATCGTACGTAACGTGATGACGTTAGGACGGGACTACGTTCAGGCTAGTAGCCAATAGCTTTGGTCTAGGAATTTGATCTGAGCATGCGTGACAATTTGTCCGATTGGAATTCTCTACACACAATCGGACAAAGTCCGATCGGATCATGTTGTTGGAAAGTTTTATAGCCCAGCTCTAAAACTTTGTCCGTCAGATATTCCGACAGGAAACAGTCCGATGGAGCCCACACACAGTTGGATTATCCGACAACACGGCCCGATCTGACATTTTCCATCGGAATGTCCGACCGTGTGTACAAGGGCTTAGAGAGCTTGTGGTGGAGCCTGCATTGGGGCATGTAGGACAGCAGGGGGAAGAGAAACAGCAGTATACTGACCTTCCCAGTAATTAGCTTTGCAGGGGGTCGTGTCAGCACAAGTGACCACTGGAGTACAGGAAGCTTCTGCTCCCAAGTAGAATGCAAAGAAGAAAACTGACCATGCTGGAAGTGCACCAATGTGCTTTCATGCCCAAGCATTTTCAGTTTAACATAGGAAAGCAGGGGGAGTGGCAGAAACACAAGGTATTGCAAACAAAGGAAGCAATGCAAAGAGACCATGAAGTACAGTGCCTTGAAAAAGGATTCATACCCCTTGAAATTTTCTACATTTTGTCATGTTACAACCATAAACATAAATTAATTTTGCTGGGATTATAAGTGATAGACCATCACAAAGAGGCACATAATTGTGAAGTGAAAGGAAAATGATAAATGGTTTTCATTTTTTTTTAAATAAATATCTGAAAAGTGTGGCATGCTTGTATATTCAACCCCTTTACTCTAATACCCCGAACTAAAATCTAGTGGAACCAATTGATTTCCGGAGTCACCTAATTAGTAAATAGAGTCCACCTGTGTGCAATTTAATAGTTTCATAGTTTCATAGTTAGTAAGGTTGAATAAAGACACCAGTCCATCCAGTTCAACCTGAGTGAGTGTCTACAATTGTCCCTGTACATTGCAAACTCACATCGGTCCCTACCCTTCAGGAGCCCACAATCCAAGGACCCCATTCATATACTAGGGCCAATTTTGGACAGAAGCCAATTAACCTACCTGCATGTCTTTGGATTGTGGGAGGAAACCGGAGTATCTGGAGGAAACCCACGCAGGCACAGGGAGAACATGCAAACTCCAGGCAGGTAGTGTGGTGGTTGGGATTTGAACCAGCAACCCTTCTTACTGCTAGGCGAGCGTGCTTACAACCACTAATCTCAGTATAAATACAGCTGTTCTGTGAATCCCTTTAGAGGTTTGTTAGAGAACCTTAGTGAACAAACAGCATCATGGAGGCCAAAGAACATACCAGACAGGACCGGGGATAACATTGTGGAAAAGTTTAAAGCAGGGTTAGGTTATAATACAAAATCCCAAGCTGTGAACATCTCACGAAGCACTGTTCAATCCATCATCTAACAATCGAAAGAGTAAGGCACAACTTCAAACCTACAAAGACATGGCTATACCCCTAAACTGACAGGCCCAATAAGGAAAGCATTAATCCGAGAAGCAGCCAAGAGGCCCATGGTAACTCTGGAATAGGGGATCATTATCATTTAGGAAGACCAGCAACCTGATTTTTACATTCTAAGATCTGCTAAAATTACCAAAGAATATCCTAGCCTTGCCTAATACACTCACTAAGGATTTTTTAGACATTTTTTGCAGCACTGAAATCTTTTACGTGAACTTTGAAGCAGGCCTATGACAGGTCAATTTTCATCATTTGGTTGGTTTTGGACTCTCTGAAAAGAAGTAAAAATATTAATAAAATTTCCAGGCAGAAAAAATAATAACTTAACTACTTCTGTAATCCCTTGCCCCTAAATAAAGCATCAGCCAAAATTATATTTGAAAGAGTAAGAACGCAGCTTTATTGGATTTAAACTGCATGTTTAATAAAGAAATCTTTATTAAACCAGCAAAAATCTATGATGGTCAAGGATAAACTGTGAGCACCCAACATTAACATAACATTTTAATATTGTTTAAATGTCTAACTTCACAACACGTTTCATTTTCAGACAGGCATCCAACAAACTAAGGCTCTCACAGAGCTTCAAATCAGAGCCAATTCAAACCTGGTAGGTAAAAACTGCCAATAGAACTGTGCTGAACCCTTTAAAGTGGGGGGCAGGTGGGCACATTCAGGGCTGCTTGTTGGGCACCAAGAGGTCAGTAGTCCCACTCCTCACACTTCTTAAACAGTTTCTGTTTTTCCTCTCTGTATTATGTACTTGTCTAATCCTTATGTCTTGCCCAGGACAGGGAAATTTACTAAATTGCTATTTAGCATGATTTTAGCTGCCAAGGCTACCTTTCCTTCAAGGTCATGAGGCCTTCATGACTTCAGAGAATCATAGTTTAAAATCCAAACCATGACGGGGGCGTGGCTTGGCGCATGGAGAGGAAGGCAGCCTGAGACCTCGGCTCCCGCTCCACCATATCGAACGGCGCACAGCACGGCCGACAGCACCCTCGTTTTTCTCCCCCATGAGCAGGAGGGGGACCGGAGACACCCCCGACCCTCGGGGGATCTCAAATCTAAAGAAATAGGCAGCTACTTCCCCGCGAAGGGATCCGCGGGCCGGACCACGCCGGCTTCCAAGATGGCGGCGACCCGCTCGGCGGCGGCGCAGGCGGCCCTCGCCGCCTCTCAGGTACCCTCTCCGCTCCCGGAGGCCTCTCCTCCCTCACCGCACTCACCCGGTTCAGACACCCGGAGCCCCCACTACCCTGCATGTCCCGGGAGCCCTCCGCCCCAGCCGCACTCTCAGCCAGTACCCTGGGACATGGAAACCTACCTCAAGGCCCTCCCCACCAAAGGGGATATTGAGGCCTATATCAGCAGGCTTGAGCGCTCCTATAAGCGTGAGATCACAGACCTACGCCATGATATAGGCCAGCGCTTTGACGATATTGAAGCGACGGTGGAGGAATCTGTGACCAGAATTATTGAACATGATCACATTCTTCAGCAACACACTAATCAGATCCAACAACTGTTTTACGGTCTCGATGACCAGGAGAACAGAAGTAGACGCAATAATATTCGCATCCGCGGGGTTCCTGAGTCGGTTGAAAACAAGGATCTTGCCAAAGCAGCCATTTTGATGTTTAATCAGCTATTGAACAAGCCCCAGGATGAGCACCTGGAAATTGACAGGATTCACAGATCCCTGGGCCCCCGCAATCCCAACCCTGCTTACCCAAGGGACATTATTTGCCGCATCCATTTTTTCCATACCAAGTCTGACATCATGCAGGCCGCTCGGTCTCGGGACTCCATCCTTTTTAACGGATCCCCCGTCATGCTTCTGACGGACCTCTCCAGGCAGACCCTTCTCATGCGGAAATCTCTGAAGCCACTCACAGACGCACTTCATTCTAAGCAAATCAAATATCGATGGGGCTTCCCTTTCCACCTGTTTGCATCTCATGAGGGTAAATCGGCCACGTTTCGCACCCTGGGTGATCTCCCTAACTTTCTTGGAGTGTTTGAACTGCCACAGATCCGGATTCCGGATTGGCCCTTGGAGGCGGCCACTCCGGGGTTTCCTAAAGCGCCTCGCTGGGAGAAGCAATCTAGGAAGAAGAGATCCAGATCCCGCACCTCCAAATCTCCACCTGGCTGAATTTATTCCTTATAACCTGTTTTTTTTTTTTCCTCTTCCTTTTTATATACTTCGTGGTTTTCCCTTGACGCCTGCTGGCTTCCAGATCTGCCTATATGCTCTGTTTTACCTCTTTCTCCCCCTCTAGGTGACTTTTGAATTGATCACTGAGCTTGGACGCTGAACTCCTACCTATGAAGTCCTACTTTTTCAACCACACTGTTCGCTGACGTTTTCTATTTTTGTCATTTTATTTTTGTTTCGACTCTTACATGAGTCCCCTTGTGCTCCTTTTCTACTACGGTTGCTCGCAGGCCTTAGACCGTAACTTGGACTATATTTTTGCTACTATGCTGTTGACTTTCAACTGTTACATTGCTGTTATGTCGCCCCGCACGTGCTGTGCTGTGCGCTTTAGATAAGCACTTTATCTTTATTATTGTTTATTTTGCTATGTTGGGGCGGAGCCCCTGAGTTTTGCCCTTCCACGTTCCCCACGTTAGGGTGTGCAGAGTCTTCATTGCCTCTGTTTTCTGTTGTTTTTCTAGGTACCTGTGTAGTGTTCACCTCCCTTTTTCCCCCCTGAACACTAGTGGGTGGGATCTGACTCCTCCCTTCCCACCCTGCCTGGGGGCATTACATCCTGACCCACCCCCCTGGGTTCTGTTGAGCCCTTTTCAGAGTTATTTCGCTTGACACCCTCCCCCCCTCTGACCTTTAGGACCCATTTGCTAACCATTTATCTCCTCAACTGGAGACTACCTCCTCTAGTTCCCATGACAGGAACCCTACCGCACCCCTTCCGTCCCCCCCGCTTGACGTGCCCACTTTAGGTATTAAAATCTCTTCCCTTAATTGTAGGGGGTTTAATACCCCAGAGAAGCGTAGACAGCTCCTGCATCACTTTCACAAATCCAAAACGCATATCCTACTCTTGCAGGAAACCCACTTCCGGACAGACAAACTCCCTAATATCTCTGACAAACGATACCCATGTTGGTTTCATAGTACCAACCCGGACGCCAAGACGCGGGGGACCTCTGTGGCCTTCCATGCCTCTTTTAACCCGACTGTTCTCGACCAGGAGATAGACCCCAATGGTAGATATGTGTTTTTGAAGTTGCAGGTTCAACAAGCAGTTTTAACCATTGTTAATGTTTATTTCCCTAACCAGAACCAGCATCGATTCCTCTCCTCCGTGGCATCCCGCCTACGCGCTTTTGGCACTCATAACTTGATCCTGGGTGGTGATCTGAACGTACCATTAGTACCGAGACTGGACTCGTCCACTGGTAAGTCACACATCCCTCCTTCCTCCCTGACCAGTATACGCTCCATTTTGCAGGACCTCTCCTTAGTTGATCCCCGGCGGGTGCTTTGCCCTTCGGCGCGTGACTATACTTACTACTCCCCTGCACACAACTCATACAGTCGACTCGACTACATACTGATCTCCCAAGCTTTGCTAGACTGTGATCCTACCTGTGACATAGGACTGAGAATCTGGTCTGATCATGCCCCGGTGCATCTGTCCCTGGGGAGACCCCCAAACAATCGCGCCCACAAATCCTGGCGACTTAACGATAACCTCCTCCGTGACTCAGTCTGCAATGCAGCACTTACCGCAGCAATCACAGAGTTTAACCTGGTCCATGCTGAAGACAACACCTCTAACCTGACCAAATGGGAGACGCTTAAATGTGTCCTCCGAGGCATTTTGATTCAGCATGGCTCCAGGCTAAAGAAGGCCCGTACTGCCGAAATTTCCAGGCTATTTGCACTGATCTCTGCCCTTGAGGCCTCCCATAAACACTCTCCCGATCCTAAGGTACTCGCAGAACTTTCTAATGCACGTCGGGACCTCCAACGGATCTTTACCGAACGCTCTGTGATTGCCTGTGCTAAGGGTAGACATATTCACTACGCCCATGCGAACAAATGTGGGAGACACCTTGCTCGCACAATTCCCCCCCAGCAACGCAGACAACATATCTCCCACCTCATGTCCTCCACTCACGTTAAACGCACTAAAAACTCGGAGATTGTTTCTGACTTTCGAGACTTTTACTCTGCCTTGTATAATCTTCCAGTAACTCCAACACCCGCCCCTTCCTCGCACTTAGACCTCTTACAATATATACGGGATACCTCCTTACCGCATCTACCCTCTGACGCTGTGTCGGACCTGGAGCGTCCGCTGACTACCTCTGACTTTTTGACTGCCATTAAAGAGCTCAAGCAGGGCAAGAGCCCGGGTCCCGATGGTTACACGCCTTTATTCTTTAAGCAATATGCCCACCAACTGGCTCCACTGATGGCACGAGCATTTGAGGAGGTTGGCGACGACCATCCGCTCTCTACCGAACTCCTGCAAGCTCAAATTGTAGTGATACCCAAGCCTGGGAGGGACCCTACACTCTGCAGTAATTACCGCCCCATCTCCCTATTGAATGTTGATCTGAAACTCTACGCCAAGGTCCTTGCCACGCGCCTGGCCCCCCTCCTTCCCTCTTTGATCCATGGGGACCAAGTGGGGTTTGTCCCTGGCCGTGAAGCCAGGGACAACACCACGAAAACGCTACATTTGATCGCCTACACCAAGACACACAATATCCCCGCCTGCCTCTTGGCCTGTGATGCCGAGAAGGCATTTGACAGGGTGAGCTGGCAGTTTCTTCGTGCATCCCTGCAACAAATAGGCTTAGGCCCTAACTTACTTTCCAAGATTATGGCTCTCTATTCTCACCCTACTGCTCGGGTCTCAGCTAACGGGGAATCGTCCACGCCATTCCGAATAAGTAATGGTGCCAGGCAGGGCTGTCCTCTTTCGCCCTTGCTGTTCGCAATCACAGTGGAACACCTGGCACAGGCTATACGTAACAATGCCTCTATTCACGGTATTCCTACCCCATCGGCTCCCCGCAAGCTGTCACTCTATGCTGACGACTTACTTCTATATGTCACAAACCCCCGCATTAGCCTACCACATATTCTCGAGGAACTGGACCGCTTCGGTACCCATAGTAATTTTAAACTTAATATAGCCAAAACCGAAGCCCTGAATATCTCTCTGCCGGAGCGGGACCTGGCGGCCCTGAAAAGGGACTATCCGTTCCGATGGCAATCACGCTCTATTAAATATTTAGGGACTGCAGTTCCTAGAGACTTACAGGACATCTTCTCCCTTAACTATAGCCCCTTGTTGACCAACATTAAACGTTCCCTCGACTCCTGGTATAATTTGAAACTTACTTGGTGGGGGAGGATGAACGTCATTAAAATGGACATACTGCCCAAGGTTCTGTATCTGTTCCAAACCCTTCCTATACTTCTTCCTCGGACGTTCTTCCTCTCCCTCCGATCTGAGATAATTAAATTTGTATGGCTCCGCCACCCCCCTCGACTGAAACATAGGATCCTATGCGCCCCCAAGCTCCGCGGGGGGACTGGACTACCTGACTTCAACTATATCACACTGCATCCTTGCTGTCTAGACTGTTAGAATGGTTCCCGAGACCCCTACCCAAACTTACAGTGACTATTGAACAAGATATGGCCCTTAGAGACCTTAGGGCCCTGTTATGGGGACATCACGCCGTGTTCCGCTCGCTTCGTGGGGTCTCCCCCCTGACGATCGCAGCTCTGACCAAATGGTACGCCGTCTCCGGTACGACAGGCCTGTCCACGGATCCTGGCCCTCTTTCCTCCCTTTTTGACAACCCACTTCTCCCCACTCTCCTTTCGGCTACCCACATTGGGGCATACCGCAGGGAGGATTGGCCCACAGCTAATCAATTTGTCCACCCCTCCACTGGTCGCTTGCGAGCTCTGGCGACATCGTCTCCCCTACCGGACCTGGATTGGCTCTCTGAGCGGTCCATCAATCAATTTTGCAACTCACTCTTCCTATCCGGTAAAATTCATAGGACCCTCACCTTATTTGAAGAACTTTGTACTCTACCTCACACACCGAGGCACACGTTATCTCTTCTTTACAAAGAACTCCAATCTCTTACTTACACCTCACTTCCCACTTATACTGATAAATGGTCTGCTGACGTCGGAACCGAAATCTCCCCATCACAATGGCATACCTCCTTTATCCTTACTCACCAATCCTCTAGGTCAGGGTTCACTCAGGAAAAAAACTATAAATTGTTATCACGCTGGTACAGAGTTCCAGTCTCGGTACGCAGAATGTTCCCCGGTTCAACGGATGTGTGCTGGCGGTGCCATGGTGCGACAGGTACGTTCTTTCATGTCTGGTGGGAGTGTTCTATGGTTCGCCCTTTTTGGGATAAAGTTTTTGAAACGTATAATGCTATGTATCAAGCTTCCTTATCCCCCTCGCCCTTGGTCGCCTTACTGTCCATTATACCGGGCTCCGTTAAACGGCACAAGTCTTGCCTTCTTAGATTCCTCCTCTCTGCTGCCCGTCATAACATCACCCTCTCCTGGAAGACAGATCGGGTCCCGTCGGTAGTTCGATGGATTGAACTTCTTAACGATATGATGGTCATGGAGGAGCTGCAGGCGAAGGTGGACGACAGATATGACAAGTTTACTGCTTTGTGGTCTATCTGGCGCCATCACTCGGCCTCATTGGGCTTCCTTAATGGCCTTCGATAGGACAATGCTATGTCCTGTATTTTTGTTGTTCGCCTGTGATACTCCTTTGGGGTTGCACAGCTAATGGGCCTGTGCTCTTACTTCCCTCTGTACACCACCTTCCTGCTGGCCCCCGTCTGTCTTCCCTCCCCCCCATGTGGCGATAAAGGTTGGGCGTTGGGCCACCGACCTGGATCCATGCTGACGGCTGCAGTACGGCCCAGTATGATTTCAGTTTTTGAGGTTCCTGTCTTCCTCCTTTCCTCTCCCTCGCCTTCCCCTGTCCCTTCCCCCCTCCTCCCTTCTCCCCCCCTCCCCTTCCCTCCACCTGTTGATTTCTTTCTTTATTTTCATTTCTACTGGTATTAATCAGCTTTGTCATTTGCGCAGTTTTTTATGCTTTTACACTTGTACCTCGCTGTTTGTGTATCTTTGGAAATGTACTGCCATTTTGTACTCCTTGTTTGCACTGATCTTGTGATAATAATAAAAAACTATGTTCAACCTTAAAATCCAAACCATAGTTATTTAACAATTTCTGTGATCCATGCCCCTAAAACAAAGCACCAGAGAAATTTATCCTTGGAAGGGCAAAGCCACAGCTCTATTGGGTTAAAACTGCATACCGTATTTTCCGGCATTTAAGACGACATTTTACACTTAAAAAAATGGTCAAAAAGCGAGGGTCGTCTTATATTCTGGGTACAAACAGTATACACCGCTGAAACAATCCCAGCGAGAGATATATTCTATTAATGAATACAGAGCCTGTTCAGATTGAAGTAACAACCTCTGCCAATCTGAGCAGGCTGCATACAGTAGTCTGCTTGGATTGGTTTTGAGAGTCAGAGAGGAGTGGGCTGATGATGTTACAGCCTCTGCCAATCCGAGCAGGCTTTGTATTCATTAATAAAATACATCGCTTGCTGTGATTGGCTCAGCACGGTATGGCTCCAGCTCCAGCAAGAAGAAGTAAATATGAAGCCTCGGAAGGGGGGTCGTCTTATATGGTGAGTATAGGCAAAAAATGGACAAAAATAGAAAATGAGGGGGCCGTATTATACGCCGGTCATTTTATACGTCGGAAAATACAGTTCTTAACTGCTTCCCTGGAAGCATTCCAGTGTCGGGTCACCAGGAGTGCCTGACTGTTCCAGGACGTTCATTTGGGCCTTGATCACAGGATTGGGTGAGAGTTTTTTTTGTTTTGCCCATTTGCAGGAAACAGGAACACTGCACCACAGAAGGATTTAATTGAACACTGTATACAGACATAATTGCTGATAGCCATCTTGCTTACACGTGTAGTGCCACAGGGATTAAGGATAAGGCCATCCCTTTCTGGGGACATTGTATACAGACATCATTGTCCTCTCACCTTGCTGAGAAAGATCCTGCCTGCTTCACTTTATAATCTGGGCCAGTTGTGTTGTTTGGCCCTGCTATCCAGGAGTTTAAGTGCACGAATAAAAGTGGCTAGCTGAAGACACCAAATCTTATCTTTTCTCCAAAAGGACTGAATCTACTGGTGCCATACAGATCCGCACACACATATTCAGGGCTCTGTATATGCAGTACGTGTGTGTGGATCAGCTTATCTAGGAGGTTAGGCCATGGCATATTAATTTGAATAAAGTGTTTAAAGTTGGGCCTGTGGTGTCAGGGGACACAAGAGAGAGGCCTGACACAAAGGGGGTCATTCCTCTGCTTTCCTCCGGCCTGAACTCATGGAGCCAACCTGAGTAAGGCCTCATGCACACGGACGTTTTTACAGCCGCTTTTTTTAGCTTTTTTTGCAGCTTAAAAATGGCTGTCCATGTTAGTCTATGGATTCATGCCCAACTAGGCATTTTTGAGCGGCAAATGGCATAGGTGTTTTTAAGCTGTAAAAAAAACCCAGGACCAGTGCGTTCCGTGGCGCGGAGCTAGAGCTGTAAAAACGTGAATCGCAGAAAAACGCGCAAAAATGCGCAAAACGCGCATAAACGCGTAACATATTTTCTTTGTTTTCTGTGGCATTGTGGGAAATTTGGGAGTGCTATAGCCAAGAGATGTGTTTCTTTAAAAAACGCTACTTAATGCTAACGCTAAAAAACGCGCAAAAACGCGCAAAAATGCCAATGCAAAACGCGGTAAAAATCGCATTTTTAACACCGATTTTTACAGGTGTCAGAGCTAGCTTTGCAGCCAGTTTTTTAAAACTTCCCTGTGCATGAGCACTAAAGGTAACCAATCCGACTTAACATGTCATATTGTGCTTTATTTGCCATTTAAGTGTGCCTCTGGTCTTGGGGACATTCCAGTGTTTTGAATCCCCTGAAAGCAGCTCAAATATAGGATTGAGAGCTATATTGCTCTTAAATCTCAGTTATTGCTCTCTAGTTTATTACTTGAATATATACTGTTACTGTCTGTTATTCTTGCACAGAAATATTGAAGTAAAGACAATTTCTGTGGGTTTTTTTTATAACGTGTGTGTATTTTAATTGGTCATTGTACTTACACTATTACTAGGTGTGCAAGAGGGGGCTGTGGTTGTTATTAGGGTTGAAAGGCAGAGTAACAGGGATACCACTACATATTCAAGCCTGCAGACAGCAGGATAGTGGCTACTAGGATACCAGTTGCTAGGATACCGGCAGCTGCCTGTGTCTTCGCAACCAATGGCGCTAGTGGCCTATACAGCAAGATGTTGTCATTTATAGGTGGTTGTAACAAATTATTTTCAGCAGGAGGTCTAAGTGGGTAAATAAGTCAAATAGTTTGGTTCGGTCTGAGAAACCATGAAGAGGCAGGGTTCAGAGCCAACCCTGCACAGCCTTCTACGCAAAATTTACCTCTAGTCTAGGATGTATAAAACTATGCACCTACAAAATGTTCCCTGCAGACTTAAGTTAAAGATACACAAATGTGATCTGCACTCGAATGCTACCTAGATGTTAATTTACTCTTAACGGGATTGCAAAGTCTTACTTTATAGACTACATTATAAATATGGAAATAACGCTTGGGCTTGTTGCCAGAAGAGAATGAAATCACAAATTTTGAATGTTTACCTATTTCTGAAATCTCACTGAAGGTATTACTTTTTGCTTTGGCAAAAGCATTTGTTTTCATTATCATTTAATCAGATCATGTTCGTAGTGTTCCTTAAAACATTTCTACAATCTAAAACTTGCCATGGATATTAATATTAATTGACCTTTCTCTACCTTATCTCTCTCCTGAGCACCTCCTGTTTTTTTCACTTATTTGACATACACAGCATTTACATAGTCTGATTATCTTATCATTAAGGCAAGAGGCAAACAAGATGGAAAATCAATCTTCCTTTAGAGTTCCTATTAGACGAAAGAAGCTATGAGACTCTTGGAAGCGTAAAAAATAATTTGATGTTTCAAGTTTCTGTCCTCAACATTTATTAAGCCACTTTATGCATTTGTGTGAACTCATCAGGATTTCTTATCACTGTCAACAAGAAACAGTACTTGTAACCTTATTTCTAAATACTTCTTTGCCATGGACTCAGCTAGTGATCAGATTCAGTTTAGGGACAACACTGGGTTCATGGGTGACCCAGCATGTTCAAGGTTAATGGGACCAGATGAACTAATGCAGCAATTTGACCACCCAAATTTGCTTCATGTTAAAAGGGGGCATGGAATAGCCATAGTGTGAGGGTATTGAAAACGGTTGCAGGGAAAGAAAAGGTAAAGCTGGCAATTTGTTGTAACCTCTGCAGTACCTTAATTATTCCCAAAATATTCAAAATATAGACTTGACGCTAGGGCTGGACAGGGAATAAAATCCAGCCCTAGAAAAAATTTCATACCAGCCCCACAGCATTATTATACCAGCACAATAGCATAACGAGTGTGTTATATATAGATAAGACAGATATGAAATCACATAGGGCATATGTATATATTATAACATTCTCATGTAGAATAATATACACTCATATATAAAACATATGCATATGTGTTTTAAACATTAATAGTGTGAAATAAGAAAAAAAGTAACCTAAAGAGAAACAAAGTTTCCTATAAATCACGTGTATAGTGAAAATTACAGGTAAGTGAAAAATAACAGGTGAAAGAAAGTCCAAAAAAAGAAAGAGATGCAAAGTCTCTTGTATGTGATAATCCGATCCACATGTATGTAGAAAATCACCGTCCACCTTCTTTACATGTAAAGGTCATGCAGACACCACGTGATATTCCCTTCACCAGTCGAGGTGTAGGCTTACCAGATATTCTGGATCCAAACGAATATACATTCGAAGGATCACAAAAGCTTGTATATTTGTATGTAGATTTCTCAAAAGTAAATTCTCCAAGGGAATTTCAAGTATAACCGTTCCGTTCGTGTACTGGGCAGTAGGTTATCTCCAGCCATACACACCAAATATATATATAAATATATGAGCAAATTCCAGTTAAAAGTGGTCAATCATCAAGGGGGACCCCAGGAACTCAGAACGTGGGGGGGGGGCATCTTCCGCAGAAAGAATACACTAAGGTAAGGGGGGGTGGGTTACTGATATAAGGGGGAAACCCTTTATATCAGTGCCATTATCGTATTCACTCCCCCCCCTTACATCAGTGACCCCCCTTCAGACTGGCCTGGTGGTGCTGTCACTGACGACCTATCTGGTGTTCCGTGCAGGGCTCAGTCAGTTGGCTCCAGCTTGGTTGGCTCTGGTTTTATCATATAGTCTCCATCATAGTCATATCATAGTCTCTATCATATAGTCTACTCTCCACAGTTCACACAAGTCTGACTTCTCCCATGACCCCCATCCTGGTGGCGCTCCCACTCTTGACTCCTCTCCAGACTCCCTCAGAGACTACAGACATGATACAGGAGATGGTCAGAGACTGCAGACATAATACCGGAGATGCTCAGAGACTGCAGACATGATACAAGAGCTCAATGCAGTCTCACCAGTGCCCATCAAATGCAGCCTCACTGTGCCCATCAATGCAGCCTCACTGTGTTAATCAAATGCAGTCTCACTGTGCCCACGAATGCGGCCTTACTGTGCCCACTATTGCAGCCTCACTGTGCCCACCATTGCAGCCTCACTGTGCACATCATTGCAGCCTCACTGTGCCCATCAAATGCAGCCTCACTGTGCCCATCAATGCAGCCTCACTGTGCCCATCAAATGTGACTCACTATGCCCATCAAATGCGGCCTCACTGTGCCCACCATTGCAGCCTCACTGTGCCCATCATTGCAGCCTCACTGTGCCCATCAATGCAGCCTCACTGTGCCCATCAATTCAGCCTGCCCTGTGCCCTATGTCCCAGTCTGCAGTCCCTGTCTGTGGGAAGGTGTGTTGTTGATGCTCGGTATGGTACCTTGCATGCCAGCAGGATATCCATGATGGCCAGCAGCAGGCAGGAGAGAAGAGGGAGCAGAGAGTACTGGTGGGGTTGGAGGGCACATGGGTGGGGACAAAGAGCAGGGGGGAGTGGAGATCGCAGGGGTGGGGAGTGCTGGGGGGAACTTGAGAGCAATGGTGGGGGCCAAAAGAACAGGGGTGGAGAGAATGAGAGGCTTAGAGCACTGGGGGGGGGGCTAAGAGTGTGGGGGGGCGAAAAGCACTAGGGGGGAGCTTGGTATTACTGGGGGGGGCAGAAAAACAGGGCTGGAGAGCACTGGGGGGTAAAAAGAGCAGGGGGGAGTGGAAAGCAAGGGGGGAGCTTGAGAGCACCAGCGGGGGCCAGAAAGAACAGGGGTGGAAAGCACGGGGGACTGGAGAGCACTATGGGGGACAGAGAGCACTGGCGGGGTTGAAGAGCACATGGGTGGGGGCAAAATCCAGGGGGAGTAGAGAGTACAGGGGTGGGGAGCGGAGAGTGCTGGGGGGAACTTGAGAGCAATGGTGGGGGCCAAAAAGAACAGAGGTGGAGAGCACAGGAGGCTGAGAGCACTGGGGGGGCTAAGAGTGTGGGGTGGCGAAGAGCACTGGGGGGAGTTTGAAAGCACTGGCGGGGAGCTTGAGAGTACTGGGGGAAGAAAAACAGGGCTGGAGAGCACTGGGGGTACAAAGAGCAGGGGGGAGTGGAGAGCAATGGGGGGAGCTTGAGAGCACCAGTGGGGGCCAGAAAGAACAGGGGTGGAAAGCACAGGGGACTGGAGAGCACTATGGGGGATGGAGAGCACTGGCAGGGTTGGAGAGCACATGGGTGGGGGCAAAAGTGTGCTGATTCTCTCTACTATCACACGAGACGGTCTAGGGGGCAGGACTGTGTTACAGCGCGGCCGCCAAACACAGACTCAGCCAGAACTATGATACAGAGAAGCAGGAGAGAGGAGTAGTGCAGCCGCGAAGCGGCCCCAGAGCAGGCGGCCTACTGGGAAATCTTCCGGTATCCTGGTAGGCCAGTCCGGCACTGCTTGACATATGTGCTTGGTAGAAACTGACTATAATCAGGACACTACCTGAGAACTTGAATAGGCAGCAAAGAAAACAAACTGTAATCAGCAGGCTCTGCATCAGCCATGGCAAAGTTACCAGCCATTTGGGTACTATATGCATGGGGAAACACATAACTTTGCACCACAGAACTTGGGCTTGGTGGGAGCAGCACCTCAATAAAACAACACAGAAGCAAAATACCTGCACTCCTCATCCTCATCAAGAGAGCATAGTAGCCATTTTATTTTTGCATTCTGCTAATGTACCCTTTCCTTCTCTTTCTCTTCCTCAATGGTGCATAACAGGCATTTTTTTTCCAGGACTGCAAATGTACTTATTATCTCCTCTTCAGTGACAGCATTGCAGCTGTGTTTTTTTTTCAGGACTGGTAATGGGGCGTTTTCCTCCTTTTCTTCCTCAAGGGCCACAGCAGCCATTTTTTTGAAGGACCACTAATACACATTTTTCCTTTGCCTCCTCCTCAAGGGTGCATTTCAGCTATTTTTTTCAAGGACAGTTTATGTGCCCCTTTTCTCCACCTTCTTCTTAAGGGTATACCAGCTTTTTTTTGATGACTGATAATGTGTCCTTTTCATCCTTATCCACTTTTCAGGGGTGCAGATCAGCAACTTTCCATTCTAGGGCTGCTTATAGTGCTGCCAACTGGACATAAGGAGAATCAGAATCAGAATTATTTTAGCATTAAGATCCCCAGGGCAGGCATGTGCAATTGTTCAGAGCCTTTTTTACTTCAACTTTACAAAGCAGAAAAAATGTTCCCTAATAACCTCTATGCCCAGCATCCTAATGCCAGCTTGCCAATCCCCCTTTATGCAACGTACACACGATCGGAATTTTCGTCGGAAAAATCTTGGATGGTTTTTCTGACAGAATTCCGCTCAAACTTGGCGTGCATACACACGGTCACACAAAAGTTCTCTGAACGTTTGACCGTCAAGAACACGGTGACGTACAAAACTACAACTAGAAAATGAAGTTCGATGCTTCAGAGCATGCGTCAAATTGTTTCCTACAATGCCTATGGATTGTGCGCGTCGTAATTGGAACCTACTCTCAATCTTTTGCTGGAGCATACACATGGTCGGAATTTCCAACCAAAAGCTTGCATCGGACTTTTGCTGGTGGAATTTCCGATCATGTGTACGGGGCATAACATGAGTCTGTGGCCTGTGCTACACCACAGCACCATGTACCCAGCCACCATTATGTTCACCATTAGACCATTTTCCAGCTGCCATTATTGTGCACAGAAGACCATGCCTGCCCTCCACTAGAATGTGGAATGCCATGAGGCAGCAGGAGACAGAGGAAGAATAGGAGTAGGAGGTTTGTGTGCTGGCAGTGAGCTGGGGGGTTGGGGTGATGGTTTTAAAGAGGAGGAATATATATATATTTTTTTTTATCATTTCAAGTTTATTCACTCGTATAAGATACAGTCAAAATTGAACAGTAAAGCCCCGTACACACGAGAGGGATTAAGTCTGACAGACCTCCAAAGGAGTTCCGACGGAGTTCTGGCGGACTTTTCGACCGAACGGACTTGACCACACACCATCACACCAAACTCCGACGGAGTCGAACGTGATGACGTACGACTGGATTCGACGTAGGAAGTTCATAGACAGTAGCCAATAGCTGCCCTAGCGTCGGTTTTAGTCCGTCGGAGTAGCACACACACGAGCAAATTTTTCGAAGGGGACCGGGTCCGGCGGAGTTCCGTCGGGAAAATTTGAAGCATGCTTCATTTCTAAAGTCCGTCAGACTTTTGCGAAGCTAAAGTCCGTTGCAGCCCACACACGATCGGATAGTCTGACGGACTCGGTCTGACGGACTTTGGATGTTGAAAAGTCTGCTCGTGTGTACGGGGCTTTACAGCATTAAGAACTCAAATTAAAGATTCACATATGTTAGTCTGTCAGGAATACATAATAAACTTAAAACAATGAAAGGTGCAGTCTTTCTGAGGGCATTATTATCTAACAAATAACCGTAGAACTTCAACTTAGAACTGTTGATGTCTTCATGTAATGTTATCTATGCATTTCAATATTGTTTTGTCTCCCACCAAGAGAAGGATTAGGTGTGGGAGGTTTATATAAAGAAGAGGATAGAAAAGATAAAGGACTAAAGAGGTACAGGCATAGGAAGAGGAGTTATGGAAGCTATTTTGTGTTAGTACCATCCAGTGGCTGCATCTTAGTGGTCAAGGGATATAGTTCAACAAGCAAGAGGTCAATTGCAGTTCCCTGCAATCAGGTCGTGGTAGGTTCGAGAGCTTCTAAAGGTAAATCACGGTGTCCCCGTTGTGTGGTAGCTGTCCACCATATCGTTAGACTGGGCCACCATTTCCTCCATGTCACAAACCTCCCTAATTTGAAAGAGCCATTCCCTGATTGCGGGAACATTAGTCGATTTCCAGTAGTGTGGTATCAGAGCTTTGGCTGCATTCAACAAATGTCTAGTCAATGATTTCTTATATCGCCGTACAGAGAAGGTTGTGACCTGGAGCAAACAGCACGCCGCATCAAGTCTCATGGATGTTTCAGTTATGGCCCTGATCAGGTCCCTCAACATGTTCCAGAATTGCTTTATGAGGGGGCATTGCCACCAGATGTGTAAAAGCGTACCAGTTTCCCTCTGGCAGCGCCAGTATATATCCAAAGTTTGAGGGAACCATTTGTGTAGCTTCGCTGGCGTGGCGTATCACTGCGTTCGAAATTTATAGGAGGTTTCCTGCATTCTGGTGCTCAATGAGCATTTATGTGCCAGAACACAGGCCTTCCCCCATTTTCTATCAGAGAGTTCAGTCCCAAGAGCCTCAGACCATTGCTCTCTGAGTCTCTCCATTCGCCCTCCCCTGTACTCTGCAGCCAGGCGTATGAAAGAGACGTGGTGTTTGGAGTTTGATTTCCCTCCCAACACACTCTTTCTATTTCTGTGAGATCTCTCGCAAAGTGCCCTTTATGTGTAGTCCTGTTGGTGTAGCTTCGAATTTGGAGGTAAGTTCAGTAGGTCAAGTGGGGTAATGAGTTTGCTGATTTGAAAGTCATGAAGTCCATCATCTGTGTGTTTTGGAAGCAGTGTTTTGTAAGGAGGGGTGTGTGGTGGTTGGAGGACCGGTAAAGGGGCGCCCACATCCCCGGCGGGAAGTCAGGGTTATGGCATAAAGGCGTGAGTGGGCTCAATGTGGAAGAAAAGCTTGTATTATGGACCAGCTGGTGAAAAATTTTAAGGGTAGTGTGAATTAGAGGGTGTTGTTTTAACACTCTCGGATATCCGGTCTCTGGCACCCAAGGAAGGAATCTCAATGGTATAGGGCTCAACTCATTTTCTAGTACCACCCAATCTTTAACTCCCCCGTGGCAGGGCCAATCAATGATTCTCGCCACGTGCGCAGCTTGGTAATATTGTTTGTAATCAGGCAAGCCCATCCCTCCACAGTCTTTAGGTAAGGCCAGAAGAGAGTGTTTAATACGGGGCCTGTTATGCGCCCATACAAATTGTGTTTGAATCGCCTGCAAGTTTTTGAAAAAGTTTGTCGGGACCTTGATTGGGAGGGTTCTGAACAAATAGAGTATTTTGGGCAAGATGTTCATTTTGCATATGGCTGCCCTGCCGAACCATGAGAAGTTCCTTGGGTGCCATTCCTTCAATTCCTTCTCAATGGCCTTGAGCAATGGCATAAAGTTTTTATCAAATACTTGGGGGAGTGTGGGGGTCAACCACACGCCCAAATATTGGAGCGCCTCGGGCTCCCATCTAAAGGGACTGTCAGTCCGCAGCAACCCCAATGAGTGGCTAGGTATACTGATGTTCAGGGCTTCCGACTTGGTGAGGTTGATTTTCAAATTAGATAGATAACCATAGACTGAAAACTCCCATAATAGGTTTGGGATGGAGGTGTGTGGCTTCGTTAGGAAAAATAAGAGGTCGTCCGCGTAGGCGGCGATCTTATATTCCGTCTGGGCTATCGGAAAACCAGTCACGTCAGGGTTCATCTTCAATAGTCTAATAAAGGGTTCCAGAGAGATAATAAATAGAATGGGCGATAGGGGACAGCTCTGCCTCGTTCCATTGGATATGTGGACCGTATCTGATAAAGAGCCATTGATGCGTAGTTTTGGAGAAGGATTTTTATATAAAGCAGATATCCATGACATCATTTGTGGGCCCAGGCCAATAAATTTGCAAGTTGCCAGAATAAAATCCCAGGCTACTCTATCGAAGGCCTTCTCCGCATCAGTAGAGAGGAGAAGGCCCTCGATTTTTCGCTCATGGGCCGCCTGGATGAGATTGAGTGACTTTGTCACGTTGTCTTTAGCCTCCCTTCCCGGCATAAATCGGCCCTGTTCTGGTCCAATTATGGTATGGAGTAGGGGTTTTATTCTATTTGCCATGATTTTAGCCATAATCTTGATGTCTAGGTTCAAAATTGGAAATTGGCCTATAATTGGCACATAGTGTTGGATCTTTATTCGGTTTAGGCAGGACAGTAATGTGTGCCTCCAGAAACGTTGGAGGTATTTCTCTGGGGGTTGAAAAGGAGTTCAGTGCTTTTGTTAGCGGTTTTGACAGGGTATCAATAAAAGTTTTGTAGTATATCGTAGTATAACCATCAGGGCCAGGGCCCTTCCCTGATTTCAAGTCCCTTATGGCCCCTTGAACCTCAGCTTCATCAACCGGGCCCTCCAGAAGTTCAGAGTCCCCCGTGGATAGCTGAGGTAATTTAGATTTAATTAGATAGTCCTATATAGCTTGGAACCTGGATCCTGTCAAATCATTGGGTCTATGTTGGGGCGGCACATTATAGAGTTTGGTATAATAGGTCTGGAAATGTCTAGCTATCTGTTCATCCGAGACATCAAGTTTGCCTTCCTGATTGACTATTCCCGATATGCTATTTCGATAACGAGGGCCTTTCAACGATCTCGCCAAGAATTTGCCCGTTTTGTCCCCGTGCTCATAATATATTTTCCGCCAAAAATAGAAATCTCTTTGACGTGGCGTCTAAAATCTGTTGTAATAGTTTCCTGACTGCTAAAAGGTCCGTTGCCGTCTGTGTAGATAAAGATTGCTTGTGCAAGGTCTGAAGATTCGAGATTTTGTTCGGGTAGGAATTTGGGGTCTGTCAGGAGGGATGAGTTCAACCAGTTGAGGGTTTTTTTGTGTATTGTTGTCTGAGTGCAAGAGATATCGGGGCATGATCAGAAAAACTTCTGGAATATTTAGCGTACGGAGCGGAATAAAATGTTTAATCCCTGCCTTCTGGGTGGAGGACATGCCATGAGTCCAACAGGTGCAGGGAATGTAAGAGTCCCTTTATCTGTTTCAAAATTGTATATGTTACGCGTAGAGGTATCCATCAAGGGGTTAAGGGGGAGATTAAAATCACCCCCCAGGACCGTACAGCCGGTGCTAAACCCTTCCAATTCCCTTACTATTTTTCTGCAGAAGGGTAAATGGAGCTTGTTGGGAAAATAAACATTGGCCAATGTGATAGGATTTCCCTTATATTGGCCCTTAAGAAAGAGAAATCTACCCTCCGTGTCCGTCATTTTTTCTAGCAATGTGAAGGGTGCATCTTTACTAATAAGAATCGATACCCCCTTTGTTTTTGCTTGAGCGTTTGTGGCGTGGTGTGCATCAACAAAGAAAGAGTCGGTAAGTCTGGGTATGTTGTTCCTCCGAAAGTGAGTTTCTTGTAAAAAGGCGAAGTGTGGCCTACCTTTCTTGAGTTCCCGTAAAAGAGATGATCTCTTCTCTGGAACATTCAGGCCCTGCACGTTGTGAGAGATCACCATGGGGTTACGTCCCAGTGTGGAGTACGCCATGGCGTTGGAATCTGTAGACTCAGAAAAATAAGACCTGTGTACAAAAGCAATGCAGAGTGTATTAAACAATATGAAAGTGCTAATGTTCATAACCCCGACCATGAGGCACTGCCTGTAGCCACTGAAATTAAAAAAGTAGTCCTGTATAGATATAGATAAAGTAGGGAAGGAAAAGAAGAACTGGGGAGAGGAAAGAGGAAAAGAAAAGTTATCAGTGTACAACCTATACAGTAAATTTACTGTTAAAAAGTTTCAGGTTGTGGGACAGACAAAGTCCAATCGACCCCGACCGCCCCACTGTAGAGGGCTAAGGGAGGCGAGCGGCCGAACCAGCCGTCAAACTTCACACCTGTCAGGCTGGTGTTACAAAAAGAAACAAAGGAAAACACCTGGCATGAGAGGGTGGAGAACCTCGGCCATTCCTTACTTATTGTTGAAATGTGCCTAAAGTAGCCCCTCTGCACAACTGCCTTCTGTTAGCTGGGTGGCCGAACATTATCAAGCAACCTTTAAAATCCGGTCTCCTCCTGACTTGCCGGATTGTACCGTACAGCAAAACGTTAAATATGAAAACTGATAATAAACTTGAGAAAGAAAAAACAAAACAAGAACCCCCACAAAGAAGACAAATGATTAATTAGCAACTAGCAAGCCATACTCTGGCGACTATGACCAACTACCAAGAAATATCCACTGACAGGCCCCACCCATTGAAGAAGGTCTCACTTATTCCCAATGAATATACACTCAAAGCCCTTTCAAAAAATCTCGCCCAGTCCAAATCTCAGTTTCTGTTTGTGATGCATTAAGGAGGGGAGAGAGAGAAGTGGGAAGGACATATGAGCAAGAGGGACAGGGGCAGTGGGGAGGAGGGGTGGGAAGGTTTGGGAAGGACACAAAAAAAAAAGAGGGAGAAAAATGCTCCCCAATACTTAATGTCTGCTAAATCCTGGAGTCTCAGGAAGGCAAAACAATGAGTAGAGGTGGTCTTGGTAGTCAGTGTAAGCTAATCCAGGTAAACTTAGTATGTGTCATCCCACACTCTGGAGTTGTGCGCTCTGCTGCTGTTCGGTGTGCCAACGGCCGGTCCTCCATGGTGATTGGGTCTAGCTTTTTTGGGTAGTCTCTTCTCTGGGGAAGACAACGGTGATTCCAGAGGGCTCCTTTCGGGGGGAGGCAAACGGAACTCCTGGTACCACTCTGGGAGATCCACATGACCCAAGTGTAGTGCATGGCAAAACTCAGGTAAGTCCTCTGGAGAGCGCAAGGTAAACTGTCTGCCATTGTGGTTCACCAGCAGGGCGAACGGGAAGCACCAGGTGTACCTCATCTCCTTAGCACGGAGCTTGTCCAGCAGAGGGCGCAGCGCCCTACGGTTTTTTAGTGTGATCTGGGAGAGATCCTGGAACAACATTATGGTTTCCCCATTAAATACTATCTGTTCATTCCTGCGTGCCTTCTGCATAATCTCGTGGGGGCATGTTATCAGGACCTCTGGCCCTCAGAGCTCTGTGCGCTCTAACAAATTCTATATCTGTGTCCTCCGGTCTGTCTAACAAACTGTTGAATACTCTCCTCAGTGCTGGTACAATCTGATCGGTCTCCACTGTTTCAGGGATCCCCCTTACTCTAATGTTGCACCTTCTACCCCGATTGTCGAGGTCCTCGATGTGTCTATTCATATCAATAAAGTGATTTGAGTGTGTGAGGGTTACCTTGTCCAGTCGGAGGATGGCCTTCTCCCTCAGTTTCCCCGCCGCCTCAGCAGCCACCATGCGGTCATTCAGAACCACCAGGCTGGACTTCAAATCCGTGATAGCCGCGGAGAAGGAAGATTTTATGTCGCTATAATGGCCATATCCGCATAGGTTAGTGGGAGGTTAGGGTGTGTAGGTCCCCTACTGTTGTCTTCGGGGCGCCGATTGCGAGTCCTCGCTAAAATCCTCCGATGCACGCGTCGGCGCCATCTTGGAACCGTTAGTCTCCGGCTGTGTTCTGGGTTGACTGCGGAAGATTTCTGAGATATTTCGGCCCTGAAATGCCTCCGATGTCCATCGAGATCTAGTGCGCGGTGTTCGGCCACCAAGTTTGCTCATGATCAGCGGTTAAGTGTGCGGAAGGCGGTTAAACGGCCGAGGTCTCTCCGGAGCTCTGCAATCAAGCTGCCATGTCCGCCATGTCCGCCGCGCGCCAGGCCACGCCCCCGAAGAAGAGGAGTATTGGGGTGTTGGCAGTGGGAAGGGTTTTGGTATTGGTGTTGAGGAGTGTTGGGGTGCTGGTTAACATCAATTCTCCAGCATTTTATTTCTTGTCAATTGGTTGTACAAGAAACAAAATGTTTTGTTCATAAAAATATACCAGTGAAGTGAGACACACTCCTGATGGCTGTTTTCATATCAATATTTTATCATGAATACTTTTACCAATAGATGTAAAAAAAACAAGAGACAAGATAAACCAAATTGTAGTATGTTTAAGTAGAGTATAGGTAGGCATTTTAATGAAATAATAAGAGCTTACTGTAAAAATATGTGGGAAATTTAAAGACAAATTCTTCTATAATGCCATAACACATCAGGAGGGGCTGTCTAGAAGAGGTCATCGACTTTCAGATTGTATGTTATGTTTTTGGCTGGTTAATACAATTACTTTACACATTTTTTATTTACATATTACAATTTTTTTAATACTTTTTATTTCATTTGTTTTTTAAAAGGCCATCCCTGCCCTGGCGATACAAACAGGGAAGGGGCAGCAATGCAAACTGGGTGCTACCTTTAGAAACAATGAAGTTCTAGGTCTAAATACCACCTTGTTAATATGCAAAAAAAAAAAAAAAGTCTGCCCGCCTTTTTACAATGCAGGGTGAAAGCAAGTATCATCAAATTGAGGGAGAAATGTATGCAGCTATGCCATCTGGGTGCCACCTTTAAAAACAAGGACCTATGCCTAAACTCCTTCTTGTCCTTATGCAAAAAAAAAAAAAAAAGCCCTCCCTTCCACAATGCATGGAGAAGGGCATGCAGTAGCAAAAAAAATAAGCATGGAATCTTATAGTCATAGGCTGTTTGCATTTCCTCAGGTCTTTCTTTCAGGAATTAAACAAATTAGAGGGGAAGTCTGGATTGTGACATTAGCTAATAATATCTAAATCAGCAGGCACTAAGTAACTATATATAATAATAATAATAATAATAATTTTTCAGTAATCATAAATAAATTAATTAAACTGGGCATGTGGACAATGTAGATAATGTTGGTATTCACAATCTGATGAAAACGTTAATGAGATCACACTCAGCCAGATATACTTTAACACAGGCAATTGTCAGGTATACATTCCTTTCATGGAGATGAACTCCTATGTTATTCTCCTCTGCTAAATGAAATCACAACTCAACTCATTGTTCTGTTGTTAACCTATTGCCGAATGACAGTTACAGCACAGGCTTACTTTGCCGGGAGGGCGTCTATTGATATCCTACTGTGATTGTGCTTCCCTCGCGCCCCCCCTGTGGAGCCCTCCATGGGCGGTGCACTATGCAATTGCTGAGTCCAAAGGGCTTGTGTTAAAGGGACATCTGCACTGTGCAATCACAACAGTGCCCATCAGTGCTACCAATCAGTGCCCATCAGTGCCTCCTCTTCAGTGTCACTTATCAGAACTGCTTATCAGTGCCCATCCATCCTGCCTATCAGTGCTCACCAATGCCACCTATCAGTGCCCATTGGTGCCACCGATCAGTGCCCATAAGGGCCACCTATCAGTGCCCTTCAGTGCCACCTATCAGTGCCCATCAGTGCAGCCTCATCAGTGAAGGAGAAAAATTACCTGTTTGACATTTTTTATAAATATATCTTTTTTCAAAATGTTCGATCTTATTTTGTTTGTTTAGCAAAAAATAAAAACACAAATGTTTTTTAATGGTGATCAAATACCACCAAAAGAAACCTCTATTTGTGTAAAAAAAATGGATAACCGAGTGTTGGGGTGCTGGTTAAATAACAACAATTCTCCAGTGTTTTATTTCTTGTCAATTGGTTGTACAAGAAACATTTCATTTGGGTACAGTGTTACATGACCGCACAATTGTCATTCAAAGTGTGACAGCACTGAAAGCTGAAAATTGGTCTGGGCAGGAAGGGGGTGAAAGTGTCCAGTAGGCAAGTGGTTATAGAGCACAGCAAGTCAGGTGTATTCGCTATTAAACAGCTACCTGTTATTACAGTACTCCAGGGATCCTGAGTCTGATAAACAGTAAATACCACACCAGTCGAATGATAATAACCAAAACTGGACTCCCACAGTCCCTGCAATCTGTAGCAATCCCTCTCTCAACCTTACTGTCAATGGGTAGAAGTGGTAAGTTCCCCCTTCTCCTCACTTGCAGAGTAGTCCAAATCCAGCATTGTCTAACTGGCAGAGTTGTTTTTTCTGACTCACAGGAGCCTGTCCTTCTCACAGGGCTGCTCCATTTTACATCAGCTCGGGCCCTCAAACTTCCTTTCACCTTCAGGCTGATGCTGCTTCACTGCTGTTCAACCCTCAGACCGGGCTCTCCACTTTCCTCACAATAACATAAGGGGAAAGAACATTCTCCTTGTGCAATATAAAAAAACACCTTTTTATTAGAAAGAAAATCCTACTTACAAAGCCACTAGTCTTTCAGCATTTAAAAGGATACTTATCCAGTAAATACTCCTGTTCAAGGCTGGCACCCAAAGACAGAAACCCGAATGTAGATGTTCCCTTGGCACATGCTCCCACCAAAAACCCAATGCGTTTTGAAGACTATAACCTTCTTCATCAGGGGGCGGGAGACCCAGAGCACATGTATAATTTAATAAGAAAATGTTATAATGTTGACTAAGTGATGCTTGCACCCTGTTTCAGAAATTGAGTCTAAGGGGTTCATTTGCACACAACCAGTAGGAGGAGGGGCTTATGAAATGGTAGTAGGGTATATAGTTAAAATTGCTCTGGGGCTCCCATCCCCCTCCCACGAGCCAAAGTCCGCACTGGTTTTCTGGTGCTAGGAATACGGTTTACCTTACAGGTGGTGATACTGACATAAAAGGCTTAGTTTGGGCATTTTGTTTGCAACATGCTGCTTCTCTCCCCAGAGGAATAAATAAGATGCCATTTTTTTCATAAAAAGTAATTAAAGTGGTTTTAAAAGTAATTATTTATTTTATAACCGCTGCATTAAGGTAAAAAACCTTTTAGTAATAGCCCCCCCCCCCCGCCACTCATAGCTCCCCCCTGCCTCCAATAAATGATTACCTCAGACTAGCACCTGTTTTTAAGGCAGGGCAACATGGGGAAGCTGCCCTGGGCCCCATCATTGTTGAGGGGTCCAAAGCAGCTGCCTCATACTTTCCAACTACCCTAGTTTGAATTCCCTTATCCCTTGAAGATTTAGTCCCTTGCTGTGTCCCAATATCTTAGTGTAAAGTTCTGTTGCTGCTGCCCAGCTCTGCCCTATTGCGATGTACAGATGACTCACCTGTAGACCCTTTGTTTACATATAAACAACATGCATTGATATGTAAATAGCAGCAGCATTAATATGTAAATAGCCATGGACTGCGGCATTGATATGTAAATAGAGGCGGCACTCATATGTATATCATGCCCCCCTGAGGTCATATCTACCATCACTTCTGCTGAATGCTGTCAACTGGGGAGGAAAAAGAGCATGCTTGAAAGTCCTGCCTATGACTATAGTCATTAAGCCTAATATCAGCCTGTTCTGAAAAGGTAAGCAAATTAGAGGTGGAACCATTCTTAAAAAAAATAAGATGGTTCCACAGCACCCTGAATTTTGGTGCATGTGAATACGCACATCTCAGCCGATGCATGAGGGTATCATTAACAACTAATGGCACTGCAGTGTATCTGCTAAAGGGCAGAATGTTTCTGTGGTGTCAGGAAAGTGATTTTGCATGTATTCTCGACACACACAAACATGAACGCAGGCTAAATGTCTCAGTTACCTTGGTGGTCAGTTTAATCTTCTCATTACATTGGGGCTTGATGTAGAATCCTTTCATTCAGTGGACAGTGTGAAGGTCAACCTTATATTGGTGGTCAGTGTAAATCCCTCTTTACATTGGTGGTTACTGCGAATGCTCCTATTACATTAGTGGTCAGTGTAAATCCCCATTACATTGGTGGTTCATGTAGAAGCACCCTTTAAATTGGTGGTGAGTCCCCCTTACATTGGCGGCCAGTGTAGAAATCCCCCTTAATTGGCTGTTGATGTAAAATCCACCATTACATTGGTTGTCAGTGTAAATTGTTTATAACATCAGTGTACATTTCCCTTTACATTGGTGGTAAATGCAGATTTGCCCTTACACTGGTGATCAGTGTAAATCCCCCTTTCCATTGGTGGTCAGTGTAAATGCCCCCTAACATTGGTGGCCAGTGTAGAAGAGTGTCACCTTACATTGGTGGTCAGTACAAATCTCCTCGACAATGGTTGTCAGTGTAAATTTCCCCTTACATGGAGGTCATTGTATATTCCCCTTCACACTGGTGGTTGGTGTAAATGCTCTTATTACATTGGTATCAGTGTACAAATCCCTCTTTTCTATTGGTGGGTGGTGTAAAATCCCCCATTACATGGTGGTCAGTGTAAATCCTTCCTAACATTGGTGGTCATTGTAAATTCCCAATTACATTAGTAGAATCCCCCACTTTATATTTGCAAAGATTTCCACCTTTGCTTTACATGATTCAGAATCTGCCACAGTGTACTGCCTCCTAACAAATCCCATCCCCCCACCACTGCCACTGATCCCATTAGCCCTCCAGCATTGTCACTGATCACCCCCCCCCCCCCCAGCATTGCCACTGATTCCAGGAGTCCTAGGATTTCTGGGAGTTTTCTGTCTATTGATGGGTCCCCTCACCTCCCCAGTCCATGCTGTGCAGGCAGTAATGAGATGATGTGCTGTAACTTTTAGCAACCAATCAGTGAGCAGTAATGCTGTGCACTAACCTCTTGCAACCAATCATTGAGCAGTAAGTATATGCAGCAACCTCTTGGAACCAATCAGTGAGCAGTAATAATGTGCAGTAACCTCTAACAACCAATTAGTGAGTAGTATAGATGTCCAGTAACCTCTAGCAATTAATCAGTGAGCAGTATTGATGTACAGTAATCTCTAGCAACCAATCAACAAGAAGAAGTCATGTGCTGTAACCTGTAACCTTAGAAAATAAACAGTGAGCTATAATATGTGCTGTAACCTCTAGCACCCAGCCATTGAGCAGTAATGATGCACTGTAACCTCTGACAACCAATCACAATCGCTGCCTGATCTGATTCAGTAAACTGATTTTGATTCTAGATGTTATTTATTGTATGTCTCAGAGCATGTGGAGAGCGAAACTGCATAGAAGAGGGAGCCGAAGAAAATGTTTGCCCAGGTTCCAGTAAATATTAAAGACAGCCCTGCTAGTACTGTGAATGTCTGCAGGAGATCTTCTCCCCTCTCTCCCATCTTAGAGGCTTGGCTGAGAGCAACGAGAGCCATTGGCTCCTGCTACTGTCAGTGAAAACCTGTGAGCAGGGAGTAGGGGGTAGGATCAAGCCAGGTTGTGTGTCTGAATAGAAGTAAACGGCCCAACTCAGGGTTGAGCATGCATCCTGGGGGAGCAAAATGCCTGGAGTGTCAGTGGGGGGCAAGTATGGAATGTTTGTTATTTTAAAGTGGTTGTAAAAGCAGTGCTCACAATTACTGCCAGCCCCTCCCCTATGACAAAATATACTACACTATGGGATTGATTTAGTAAAGGCAAATCCACTCTGCACTACAAGTGTACTGCAAGTGGACTTGAAAGTGGACTTGTAAGTGCAGTCACTGTAGATTGCTGTAGATCTGAGGGGAAGCTCTGAAATTAGGGAAAGCGCTGCTGATTTTATCATCCAATCATGTGCAAGCAAAAAATTATTTTTTTTATTTTCCTTGCATGTCCCCCTCAGATCTACAGTGACTGCACTTCCAAGTGTATTTGCAGTGCACTTTTAGTGCAAAGTGGATTTGCCTTTAGTAAATAACCCCCAGTGTCTTTGTTTTTTTAATATTCTTCTGCTAAATACCTTATTCACTTTGCCGATCTGTTGTCACATGTCCGCGCACCACTCTTCTTCCCCAATCTATGGACTACAGTAGGTGGAGCTGAGATTCCCCTCGGACTTCTGCCGAGCGGCCATGTGACCGCAAATCGGTGAGGTGGAATAAGGTATATAAGACAAAAACAGAACATTCAATAGCTCATATCACCAATCAGCCTGCCAACCAACCAAATTAACCTGTCCAACAGTGTGCATTAAAAACAGGGGTTTAGTTAGCACGCATTTGCAAATGCATGCGTAAGCTGCAAGGCCTCTTCATGGCACCCTGTGTATTATTGCAGTAACAAATAAATGGCCCCTGCCCCCACCAATAACTGGCCTTCACGGCAAGGAGCACATAGAAGGGCAAATGCATGAAAGACAAAAACTGAACATTCCATAGCTTAAATCACCATTCAGTCTGCCAACCAACCAAATTAACCTGTCCTACAGTCTGCATTAAAAACAGGGGTTTAGTTAGCACACATTTGCAAATGCAGTGTGGAGACACTCAGAAAATTCAGTAGCATTTAGGACTGCAAGGATACACAGGGTGCCGCAAAAAGGCCTTGCAGGTTACGCATGCATTTGCAAATGCATGCTAACTAAACCCCTGTTTTTAACATAGATGTTAATTTCATTTCTGAAGAAGCTCAGTCACCTGAGCTTCTTCAGAACAATGCAATAGACTCATTAGCAGGCTTATAATAGGGATATTCCCCCCTTCCAGGTTTTTTGACTTAACGAGCCACTGCATTACAACAATGGTGTTAACAATTGTTAAAATGTAAATGTAATACAAAGGTTTAATTATTCTCCCTGCTTGCATTAATGGTGCATTAACGGTTTGCATTAATTCCCTCTTTGAGTGCAGCAAGTGCAAGTGTTTGAAGACCACTTCATTGTCCAGTAAAGACACTATCTGCCTGGTCCTGACATTCTGAGCGCCCTTGACATACGTGGTGATGAGGAGGTCAAGGAAAGATAAGGTTTTAAAATCCCATGTATATGTAAGTTTGATGTTTTTATCATTAATATTGAGCTCAGATATAAAATCATGCAGCTCCTGGATCTTGTCATTTCAGACCATCAGGATATCGTCGATGTACCTTAGCCACAGACTTACTTGGCCAAGGTACATGGGTGAATGGTAAACAAGGGCCTCCTCCCACCACCCAAGATGGAGACAAGCATATGCGAGTGTCCAAGGTGCCCCCATGGTTGTACCCCTTATTTGCTGATAATTTGCCCCCAAAAACTGAACGACTGAACAGTTATGATTGAGGGCGAATTCAAACAACTCCAAAATAAATTAATTCTGTGATGCCATGGAGGGGTATTTAGTTAATTTTTTTTCAATTTTTTTTAACAATGAATATTACCATACTTTGAGAAAATAATATCTTGATTTAAATGTTCTGAATTAATTACCCCCTAGTTAGGGAAAAACGGATTGGTCTCGGCACCATTAATGCAAACAAGGAGAATAATGACATCTTTGTATTAAATTTAACTTTTAAATTATTACACCATTGTTGTACTGCAGTGGCTTGTTAAGTCAAAAAATCTGAAAGGGGAGGAGTATGCCTGGTATAAACCTGCTTATGAGTCTATTGCATTATTCGGAAGAAGCTCAGGTGACTGAATGAAAATGCCTTAATGCTACGGTGCTATACAGCTTGGGCATCCTGCCACCCATGTGCGGTTCCATCTCTTGCATCACTCCGCCTAAACATGGAGTAAATCTGGCATCACGGGAAACCACTATCCAGTGCCAACTCTGAAGAGCTGTCAGCAATCCAACATTGTCTGATGATTCATTTAACTGCTTTAAAATATCCAGCATAAGGTTTCCTGAAAACCTGGAAATTCGAATGGTTGTTACACCTTACTGTTATGAACGGATCATGAAGACAAGCAGCATAGTGGGTGAGATCTTGATAAGGGACGTTGAAGTTCCGCAGCATGTGTTCCATTTGAAACACTACAGTGTTGCATTTCTGTATTGCATTTATAAGTTCTTACGGTAATCAACTGTTGCAACTTTATCTACAAGAGACACTTCCAGCTCACCCCATATGACTCCCCATGTTGAATCTATTTGTTTCTAACATCTAGTCTCCATATCGCACATGCAATTCGAATGGTTGTTACACCTCACTGTTGTGAATGGATCACAGAGACAAGAAGCATAGTGGGTGAGATCTTGATAAGGGACGCTGAAGTCCCACTACTACATTGTTTCATTTCTGTATCTTATTTATAAGTTCTTACGGTAATCAACTGTTGCAACTTTATCTACAAGAGACACTTCCAGCTCACCCCATATATCTCCCCATGCTGAATCTATTTGTTTCTAACATCTAGACTTCATATTCACCCGCAATCACTTATGTGATTATCTTTGGATAGCATATATCACTTCTTCCAATGTAGCTAAATATCATAGTGGCTGCTTCCGCGGATCAATATCCCAGCTTCCAATGCTTGACACTGCAGTGTGTCATAGAATTCAAGGGATTCTTTGACAAAATATTTCTTGCAATTTGGTGCTACTGGATGCCCCATCTTAGGCTTTGAACTATCAACCATCCCCGTGTGTATATGGAGTAACTGTGAGTGTGCTGATGAACCCTGGGCTGGTTTTTAATCATGACAATGTTGTCATTAAGTTTTAACCATTTTATCATGGTGAAGGTTCTGATTAATTGTTCTGGCTATTTTTCCATATGATATGTTTATATTTCAGATTTTTGCATCAATAAAACTTTGTACCTATTCCACAGTGTGCGTTCCATTTGAAGCCCCTTATTAAACCTCTCTGGTTGTATTTTCTCTGTATGCATTCTATTAAGGCTTCAGGAACCCCAGTTATAATTAAGCTGAGTCGGTAATGTACTTAATGTATTATTTTTATTTAAACTCTCAGCATTGAATTTCCCCTTTCCATATCTGTTATTGGCACTGACTAAGGAACCCACTGAAGGACTTGGAGCCACCAGAGAAACGAGAAGAAGCTGGGAGATGCAACAAAATTGTGGTGATGACCGTAATCAGAGTAGGTACAACCACCGGCTCCACCGAGGCCTGATGTTGTTCAAAGCGAAAGGCCAAATCTTGCATCACTTGGGTATAATGCATCACTTGGGTATAATCCTGTGTCTCGAGTCTGCGGACTATGCCCTGCAGCTGATCAACAGCAGGCACATCTGCCGGGTCCATGGCCGAGCAAACTGTCAGATCACCTGGCGCCTTACCGACCTTGATATCTTTTATCACCTCGTTGAATTCTTCTTCAGATAAGGGAATATTTAACTTTTGGGCAGCTTCCTGGGAAATAGGGGTCGGGCCAAATTTGGAGAGAAACTCTCTAATTAAAAGCTGTCTCGTGTCCAGACTACGGGACTGGATGGGTCCAGATGGAATATTGTATAACATTTGATAGTACTCTTCGAACCTTTGGGCTATAGCTTCATTCGAGGTATGAACCTTACCGTGTTTGTCAGTGATATGATGCACAGTTGTGCTATGTTTTTTGTTTTGAACTGCTCTGGCAAGGAGAGTACCAACTTTATTACCCTTTTCATAAAAGAGTTTATGTCTTAAGACATATTGTCTCTTAGTTTTCAGGTTAAGTTCCTCCAACAACTGTTTCCTGGTTTGGGTCAAAGCTTGGTAAGTCTGTAATGCAAGAGTCTGTTTGTGTGTGGCCTCCAGCGTGCGTATTTGGGACATAAGTTTTGCTATTTTGGACTGGTGTTCTTTTTTTAGGGACGAGGACAATTTGAGAAATTCTCCTCGGATGATGGATTTGTGAGCTTCCCATTGTATTAATGTGGGTGTGTCGGGGGTGTCGTTGAATTTGAAGTAATCTGTAAGACAAGTGCCGAGTCTGGCTACATTAATTGGATCTTTTAGTAAAGAGGGATTAAGTCTCCACGTCTTAGACTTGGTAACCGATTCGGGAAATTCTAGAAGGATGGTGATCGGGTGGTGGTCGGAGAAGGTCATAGGTTCTATCGTGGCCTTTGTTAAAAGAGGGATGTCAGATTGTGAAATAAAGAAAAAGTCAATTCGGGAATATTTTTGATGGAGAGGTGAGAAGTATGTGTAGTCTTTCCCTTGTGGGTTCAGCGTTCTCCAGGTATCATGTAGCAAGATGTTTTGAAGTTGCAGTTTGATTTGCTTCAGGGCTTTGTATGGCATGGCTGAGGAACCAGAGGAAGAATCTAAGATAGGATTCAGAGGGACATTAAAGTCCCCTCCGAGAATGAGAATGCCTGTTGAGAAGGAAGATAAAAGGTCGCAGGTGGAGCGGAAAAATGTGACTTGTTTGGTGTTGGGAGAATATATATTAGCAATAGTGATTGGTTTGGAATATATGGTCCCTTTAAGGAATAGGTATCTCCCTTCCGGGTCGCATAGTGAGTCCGTTAGTTGAAAAGGCGTATTTTTAGAGATAAGGATCGACACTCCTTTTGATTTGGATTGGCAATTAGTCGAGTGGAAAACCGTGGGGAAGTTTTTATCCGATAATTTAGGAATTTTGTCTGTCAGGAAATGCGTTTCCTGTAAAAATATTAAATTCGCTTTTAGTTTATGGCACTCCCGCAGAAGCTGGGATCTCTTCTCTGGTAAATTGAGACCTTTAGCATTGATAGAGGCCAGCTTCAACGAGAGTGGCGTGGAATGTGACTTGTAGAAAGGGGGGGCCATCCTTGCTTCGTGACTGTGGGGGGAGTGTGGGACGTTTATGTGTGTGTGGTGCGGTGGTACACCCTAGGCACTGGGTGACTGGGGTTAGTAAGGAGACTAGAGAAAGGGGTATGCAATAATATGTGCCGAACTGGTACTAGGGGAGAAGGAGGATGGAGAAATCAGGGATGGTATAGGATGGGTGAAGGGGGGGGAACGAATCTCGAAGGACCTAACAATCGTGGTTTGAATAGAGGTGTGGTCGAGATTAGTATAGAAATCGACTCGTAAATGGTTTATAGCGAGAACCTGCTCGCTGTGCCCTGCGCAGTAAAAGCAGTGCGCAGGGTTAAACCAGGACAGGTCTGAGATAAACCAATAATGTGTGTTAACTAAAGCAATAGGGCAAAGGAGAATATCTCTGTGTGAGACGTAATCCGGGGTTGTGAGGAGTAGAAATATAAAATTAAGAGATGCTGACAGCTGAACGGAGGGAAGGAAATGAATGCTAATGTGGGAGTAAAAAAAAATCTGCCAAGGGACAGTCTAGACCATTGGTAATGAAAAAGAGGGTAAGTAGTGTAAATTATGTCTTTCCAGTATAAAAAGCTGTTTATCTGAGAGCACAATCGTGAGAGACATAATAGGACAGGGAACGAAAGATGCATTCTCGCTGGTACGTGGTATTTATCAGAGATATCTATCATAAACGTACATACAGGGATCATCCAAAAAAGAAAAAAAAACAGTGAAATACAGCAGGCCATGAAAGTTAAGTTATACTGTATCAAAGCTAAACAGAAGACAAACATCAGTTAAAACTAAAGTACGGTGATCAGGCTAAGCAGGTAGTCTATGGCATTAATGCAGAACTAACTCTTCCCAAATTTGAACTAGATTACCCTCGGGGACGAGGCAAAAGCGTATCACTGGGAGCACTCCTCTGAACGCTGTATTCGGTGAACTTTTCCGAGTGCGCCAAAGAGAGCACATGTGTGTAGCTTACATGGGATGGTATTACATTTTGTTGGGAGGGGGGATTGAATTTCTCAATTATAATAATCTACCTATGTGGCAAGGTTGTGACCCCCCAGAGAAGGGGCAGGGTATATATGAAATAGATCTCCTCCTAATGAGGGATAGATGAAGTGATATAACACAGGCCGCTTTAGATAGTGAGTGCTAACCGGGAGATCAGAAGACAAGAAGAGTGCCCAAGTGGGTCAGGGCACAATAGGCACCGGGGTGGTTAATAGGAGGGGGGCAACACAAAGATCTAGTGAGCGGTTGGGAACCCATTAGGGAATGGTACCTGTGCATATACCATGGCAACACAAAAACAAAAATACAAGTCCTAATACAATCTAAAACTTTGGTATCATAGAAAAAATGGAGGGACGATCCACATGGACCACAGCGCATAGTTATGAGGGGAAAGGGGTGAAGGCAGAAGATCATCCACCTGATTAAACAGCCTGTGAACACTGGAATCAGGGCTGTGGTATCGTACAATACTTGGAAAATGATTTGCGTGCGATCACCATAAGAGGGAGTCACAGGAGGATCAATGCATTGGGTCCGTGTGGATCGCACCTGTTAGAGGAAGAACATATAAAATGAATAAAAATTTCACCCTTACTAATAGGAGTGGTTTAGGGAACAAAACATGGGTCCGGAAAAAAAAAAAAAAAAAAAGGAGGGAGGAAGGGGGGTCACGATACTTAACGGCAGTTTAGAGAGAGTTCCTCAGACAGGTAGCTGTAACAGAAATTTTCAAAAAAATAAAAAAAATCAGTACGAGTCACCCGAGTAACAGTGTAGCCAAAAAAAAAAACCCCACCAACAGGATAATGGAAGAGAGGCAACAAGAAACTGGGGAGTCCTGCTTAGCAGCTCAGATGAAGGCATGAAGAATCTGTATCGTTGATTAACGATCCCGGCGGGCTCTTCTCGTGTGCGGAGCCTTCAGCGGGCTGGAGTTGTGAGTAGAGCCGGTCAGTGAACCGTGGAGTCGGTCTTCGGATGGCAAGCGTTGTCTGCGGTTGCGATGCTCCTGGGCTACCATCGGTTGGTGCTCTTGCTGAGGGCGTCTTGCGGTTTGCGGGCGGATTTCCGCGTACCAATCGGGTACTTCAGTGTAGGGTATCTCCAGGTCGGTACAAAAGCGGCGTAGATCCTCCGGGACCCGAAGCATAGCAGAACGGCCTTGCGAGGAAGCTGAAAGTGCAAATGGGTACTTCCATCTATATTGTATGTCTCTGGCGCGGAGAACCTCCAGAAGTGGGCGGAGCTCCTTGCTGCGCTGAAGTGTAATGGAGGATAAATCTTGGAACAAGCAAATCTCTGCGTCTCTGTATAGTAGCGGGTGTTTGACCCGCGCTTGTCTGAGAATGTCCTCCTTAAGCTGGTAGTCGATCACACAACAGACCACGTCCCTGGGGGGGTCCGTCTCTTTGCCCCGCGGGCGTAAGGCGCGGTGGATGCGCTCTATTCCTATAGGGGTCAAGGGGTCCCGATCCAGGATAGAATTGAATAGGCCCGTTACTTCAGACTTTAAACGATCAGCTTCGATCGATTCAGGGAGTCCACGGAGACGCAGGTTATGGCGTCTGCCGGGGTTGTCAAGATCTTCCATGTGGCGGTTCAAGTCTCTGAGTTGCAGGGTGTGAGCGTCTATGACCTGACAGGACCGGCGAATCACCGTAGAGTGTTGCGCCGTTCTATGTTCAACCTCCTGGACTCTGCCCGCAATCGCTTGTATGTCAATCCGGAGCTCAGAAATCGCCGCCGTCAGTGTACTCTTTATGTCGTCCGCCACTGATCTAAGGTCGGTAAGGCTGGGATGTTGTTGCGGTGCGAGCACAATCTCACCGTTGGCAGAGGGGGGCCTTGTAGACTGTGTATTGCTGTGAGGTGGTGGCGAGCCTCGTGAGGACGCCATATTGCTGGCCTGAGAGCGGAACATCTCAGGGATGTTTTGACTCGCTCTGTGAGACAGATCTCGAGGAGACCTGGATCGGGACGGGGAGGATCCACGGGAGGATGTTCCCATGTCGGTCGGTAGACTGTGGGGTCGAAATTACCTCCGGTGTTGATTGTTTTCCCTCCGTATCAGCAGGAGCGCGCTAGTTAGGCTGCCATTCTCCTCAGCGTCCAGACCACGTCCCCAGAAATTGCAGTTCATTTTCGATTTCTAGAGACAGAGGTAGCAGAGGAACTGACTCGGTTAAAGATTACTAAAGCAAAGGGTCCTGATATTAGTTCTAATGCCGCCTACACACGACTGGACTTTACGACAGTAAAGGTCCGACGGAATGAATCCGTCGGACAATTCGATTGTGTGTGGGCTCCATTGGACCTTTGCTGTCCAAAAATCTGATGGACTTTAGAAATAGAACGTTTCAAATGAACTCTGCCGGACCCAGTTCCTATGGAGAAATCTGCTTGTCTGTATGCTAGTTCGACGGATGAAAACCGACACTAGGGCAGCTATCGGCTACTGGCTATGAACTTCATTATTCTAGTCTGATCGTACATCACATTAAAATCCATCGGACTTTGGTGTGATTGTGTGTTGCCAATTCCGTTCAATCGGAAAGTCCATCGGAACTCCGCTGAAAGTCAGTTGGGAAGACCGTCAGACCTAGTCTGCCGGAAAGTCCGTTCATGAGTATGCGGTATAAGAGAACTTCAAGGTATAGTTTTTGGACCATTAACTGATCTTTCTATTTAATCTCTTCTAACAGGAGAAGTTCCCCATGACTGGTGGATAGCCTATATTGTACTTAGCTATAGGAAGGGTAGCAAGGTAGAAGTTGGAAATTACAGGCCAGTGAGTTTAACCAATTCCTGACCAGCGCACGACATTGTATGTCGGCAGAATGGCACAGGCAGGCAAATTGGCGTACAGGTACGTCCATTTAAAATTGCCGCCGTGCCATCGCATGCGTGCCGGCGACCGCGCGCACGCGTGCCGTGCAGGACCCCCGTGAGTCCAGGCACGGGTACCGCCGACTCGATCACTGTGGGGATACCCGCAATTGTCTCACGGGGAGGCTGAATGAGGAGATGCGGAAGTAAGCAGCATCTCTCCGTTCTGCCTAGCAACAAGTTACACTGATCTCTGGTCCTTGTGATTGGAGCAGAGATCAGTGTTCACCAACACACAGCCACGCCCCCCACAGTTAGTAACACGCCCCTAGGACACACTTAACCCCTACACACAGCCACCCCCTGGTTAACCCCTTCACTGCCAGTGTATAGCACTGATTGCTGTATAAATGACAATGGTCCCAAAAATGTGTCAAAATGTCCGATGTGTCCACCATAATGTATCAGTCACAATAAAAATTGCTGATCGCCGCCATTACTAGTAAAAAAAAAATTATTAATAAAATGCCATAAAACTATCCTCTATTTTATAAACGCTATAAATGTTGCGCAAACCAATCAATAATCGCTTTTTGCGATTTTTTTACCAAACATATATAGAAGAATACATATCGGCCTAAACTTATATATTTTTGGGGGATATTTATTATAGCAAAAAGTAAAAATAATGCATTTTTTCTCAAAATTGCCACTCTTTTTTTGTTTATAGTGCAAAAAATAAAAACCGCAGGGGTGATCAAATACCACCAAAAGAAAGCTCTATTTGTTGGAAAAAAAGAACGTCAATTTTGTTTGAGAGCCACGTGCAATTGTCAGTTAAATCGACACAGTGCTGAATCGCAAAAAGTGGTCTGGTCTTAAGCCAGCAAAATGGTCCAGTCTGAAAGTGGTTAACATCTATTGTAGACGAGTTAATGAAATCACTCTAAAAAGAAGGACCATAGATCAATAAAAAAACATACAATTTGATGGACCCAAAGCAACATGGCTTTACAAAAGGCAGATCATATCTGACTAACCTGATTGATTTTTATTTTTTTACTGTTTCACTAACGTTTGGACCAGGGTGGAATTGTGGTCATATCTAAACATTTGATACAGTCCAACGTAATGATCTAATAAAATTGTTGTTCAAGCTAGGACTTAACCCTTGGGTGGTTCAGTGGATATGCAGTTGGCTAAAGGATAGATATCAGAGTGTGGTTGTAAATGGGGTTCATGCAAAACAGAGACCAGTAACTAGTGGTGTTCCACAAGGCTCTGTACTAGGTCCTGTTCTAGTTAAGTTACATGTAACTGATATAACCAAAGGGTTGGTGATTGTCAGGAGCATGTAGCACTCCTGCTCCTCATTCCAGCATCCTAGTTTTGGCTGTGTTGCATTCTCCTTGAATGCTTGTTCACCTGTAAGGTGATTGATGTAGCCAGACTCTGGGTGGAGACCAAACCTGATTTAAGCCAGCCAGGCCTGTCGTCTCATGCTTCTAAAAGTGTGTTTAACCACTTCAATACAGGGCGCTTTCACCCCCTGCCTGCCCAGGCCAACTTTCAGCTTTCAGCGCTGTAACATTTTGAATGACAATTGTGCGGTCATGCAACACTGTAACCAAATAAAAATTTGATAATTTTTTTTTCACACAAATAAAGCTTTCTTTTGGTGGTATTTGATCACATCTGTGTTTTATATTTTTTGCGCTATAAACAAAAAAAGCCATCAATTTTGAAAAAAAAAACACAATTTTTTTTTACTTTTTTCTATAATAATAATATCCCAAATGTATCTTTAAAAAAACTATTTTTTTTTCTCAGTTTAGGCCGATATGTATTCTTCTACATATGTTTGGTAAAAAAAATCATAATAAGCATATATTGATTGGTTTGCGCAAAAGTTATAGCGTCTACAAAATAGGTTATTGATTTATGGCATTTTTATTATTTTTTTATTTTTACTAGTAATGACAGTGATCTGCTATTTTTATTGTGACTGCAACATTGCAGCGGACAGATCAGGCACTTTTGACACTTTTAACACTTTTTTGAAACCATTGACATTTATACAGCGATCAGTGCTATAAATAGCCATTGATTACTGTATAAATGTCACTGGCCTGGAAGTATTTAACACTAGGGGGCGATCAAGGGGTTAAATGTCTTCCCTGACTGTGTATTCTAACTGTGGGGGGATGGTGCTGACTAGGGAAGGAGACCGATCAGTGTTTCTATATACTAGCAACACACGATCTGTCTCTTCTCCCCTCATAGGATGTGGATCCACGTTCCTGCTCTGTCACGACTGATTGCATGTGTTGGCAGACATCGCGGCCGGCGAGCACGCGTATCGGCTCCTTGATGACGTGGCACCCACACTGTCAGGGCTGGCTTAACCCTTCCTCCTCTGGGCTGGCCGCTCAGCTGTCGGCTAATTGCCAGCTCTCTTCTCTCTCCACTGTTACCAGCTGTTTCCGATGATGCTCGTCTGGCCAGCCTATTTTAAGTCTCCAGCTAATTTCTCCATTGCCTTAACGTTTGGTAACATCACTAGGAACCATCTCCTGCTGTTGTTTCAAGACTGGCTTGCTGACATCCCTCTTGGCTTCCATCCTGCTTGCAGTTCCCCACCTTGGATATCTGACGTCTGGACTGGCTGATTACACGATCTGGTTTATGAACTTTGGACTGGCTGACTACCCGATCTGGCTACTGGCTTGACTACACTTTTTCCTATTTACCTTTTTATTTTTATTAATAAACAAGTGTGATTTGATTGTACTTCTGTCTCTGTCAGTTTCATGGTTCCTGACAGTACGTGAAGACCATGAATTCAGAAGATACAGTCAATCCACTTGTTGGTAATATTTTTTCCAGATTGGATGAGCAAGATCACCACATGGATCAGTTTGCCATGGCATTACAAACGCTCCTGAATCACACAGCTCACCTGGAATCCTTCACGGTGGCTGCTCCGGTACAACCTGAATCGAAGGTCGTCCCTGCTGCTGCGCCAGTCTCTGTGCAGGCACCCACCTCGAGTATTACCTCTATAAGAGGTATGTTTGGTTCTGCTCTGCTTCCCCAGCGATTTGGGGGTGATCCAGTTCAATGCAGAGGGTTTCTCAATCAGGTTGAGATATACTTCGAGATGCTGCCCCAGGTGTTTCCCACTGACAGAAGCAAAGTAGGTTTCGTGATATCTTTGCTTTCTGAGAGAGCCTTGGCCTGGGCTAACCCTCTATGGGAGTAGCGAAAACCTGTTGTCTTGAGTTACCCTCAGTTTGTGGCCTCCTTTAAAAGGGTTTTTGACGTCCCCGCACGCTCCACTTCTGCTGCCAAGTGCCTCATGTCCATCAAACAGAGTATGAGAACTGTTGCCGACTACGCTATTGAATTCCGTACTCTGGCAGCAGAGGTGGCTTAGAACAATGAGGCCCTCGTGGCTGATTTTTCTCATGGTCTCTCGGATTCCATCAAGGATGAGATAGCAGCCCGAGATATACTCACTGAGCTGGAAAGCTTGATCTCGTTTGCCATCCTCATTGACTCCAGACTCAGAGAAAGACTTTCTCTTAGGAAGCGCTTGTGGAAGCCTCCTGTACATTTGCCTCCGAGCTTTGTAGTCCCACCCATGCCTCCCTCACCTCCCATGCCTCCTGGTACCGAGTTGATCAGTGAAGATGAACCCATGCACCTGGGTTTCACGCGTCTCTCTACAGATGAGAGAGCCTTTAGGAGGAGGGAGAGATTGTGCCTTTATTGTGGCCAGACAGGTCACTTTTTAAAGTCTTGTCCTACCCGTCCAGGGAGCACCCGAACCTTGAGGTCCTGTCATGGACAGACCTTAGGTAGCGTTGTTTCGTCCCCAGTTATCCAGAAGGATAAGCCCCTGGTTTCAGTCACCCTTTCTTGGGCTGAGTCGTCCATCAAGATACAGGCTCTAATCGACTCTGGGGCTACAGGCCTGTTCATTGATGCTGCTTTTGTTTCGCAGCACTCGATTCCGCTGCAGCTGTGTGACACTTCACTTGCCATTGAGGCTCTTGATGGGAGACCTTTACAGCCTGCCCATGTGACTCATGAGACGGTTCCATTGTCCATGGCTGTAGGGGGTCTTCACCATGAGATAATCCAATTCCAAGTTATTTCCTCATCCAGATTTCCGCTGGTTATTGGTTATCCTTGGTTACAGAGGCACAACCCCTCTTTTGATTGGCTCTGTGCTGAGGTTCTCTCCTGGTCACCACAATGCAGTGAGACATGCTTCCTGAAGGTATCCAAGATTCTGTGCACCGCTTCACTCCCCTCCTTGCCGGAGGAGTACCGTGATTTTGGCGATGTCTTTGATAAAGGTCAAGCCGGTAGTTTGCCTCCGCCCTTATGATTGCGCAATTGACCTTCAACCTGGTGCCATACCTCCTCGTGGCCGGGTTTACCCTTTGTCGGTCTTGGAGGATAAGGCCATGGAGTAGTATGTTGCTGACTCACTTTCTCCAGGTTTCATCTGCAAATCCTCGTCTCCTGCTGGTGCTGGTTTCTTCTTTGTGAAAAAGAAGAGCGGTGAACTGAGACCTTGTATAGATTATAGGGGTCTCAATCGTGTCACGATTAAGAATGCCTACCCGATTCCATTGATTACTGAGTTATTTGACCGCCTCAAGGGAGCAACGGTTTTCACAAAGCTTGACCTGAGAGGGGCATACAATCTCATGCTCATTAAGGAGGGCGACGAGTGGAAGACTGCATTTAATACCAGAACAGGCCATTATGAATACCTGGTAATGCCTTTTGGCCTTTGTAACGCCCCGGCAGTTTTCCAGGAATTTATTAACGATGTCCTCCGAGATTTGTTGCAGTTGTGTGTGGTGGTGTATCTCGATGATATTCTCATATTTTCCAAGTCCCTGGAGAGCCACCACACATATGTCTGTCGTGTACTTCAGAAACTAAGGCCGCGTACACACGGGCGGACTGTCTGACGGACTTGGTCCGATGAAACGTGTTTCAGCGGACAATCCGCACGTGTGTGGGCTTCAGCTGACTTTTTCAGCGGACAGTCTGGCGGACTGAGTCTTTCGGAATTTCCGTAATATTGTCCGTCCAACTTTGGTTTCAGCGGACAGTCCGCTCGTGAGTAGGCAAGTTGGACGGACTAAGAATGGCGCATGCTCAGAAAGGATTTACACGGCCGAAGGTTGCATTGCAGTGTATTGGACGTCGTATTTCTAGTCCCGTCGTACGTGCTGTACACGTCATCGCGCAAGCTTTCCGCGGACTGTCTGTTCATCATGTGTGGTAAAGTCCGTTCATTCGAAAGTAGGACGGACTGTCTGTCGGATTGTCTGACGGACTTAGTTGGCCAGACAGTCCGCCCGTGTGTACGTGGCCTAAGAGAGAACAATCTCTATTGTAAACTGGAGAAGTGCGAGTTCCATCGTGAACAGGTTACATTCCTGGGCTATGTCATTTTCACTGCTGGTTTTTCAATGGACCCAGAGAAACTTTCGGCAGTCCTACAGTGGCCTCGACCCATAGGTTTACGTCCTCTGCAGCGTTTCCTGGGCTTTGCCAATTACTATTGGAAGTTTATTCGTAACTTCTTGTCTCTGGTCAAGCCTCTGACTGATATGACCAGAAAGGACAGTAACCCACAGAGTTGGTCTCCGGAGTCCATTAAGGCCTTTGAGACTCTCAAGGCTGCCTTTGTTTCTGCTCCTGTGTTGGCACATCCTGCTCCAACATTGCCTTTTATCCTAGAAGTTGTTGCTTCTGAGACTGGGGTTGGCGCCCTTCTGTCTCAACATGCTAACTCTTAGAGCGCTATGCATCTGTGTGGCTACTTTTCCAAGAAATTGTCACCTGCTGAGTGCAATTATGAGATTGGTGACAAAGAGCTGTTGGCGATCAGTTTAGCCCTGAAAGAATGGAGACATCTCCTTGAAGGTACCACTGTGCCCGTTCTTATTCTTACTGACCATAAGAATCTTACATTCTTATCTGAGGCTAAGCGACTCTCTCCCAGAAGGGTGCGATGGGCTATTTTCTTGTCGAGCTTTAATTGCATTGTCTCATTCTTACCCGGTACTAAGAATGTAAGGGCTGATGCCTTGTCACGACAATTTTCCTCCACTTCCAAATCGGAGTCGGTTCTAGTTCCTATGATTCCTACTGATCGTATCTTAGCTATGGTTCGCACCAGTCTTACTTCTCCTTTGGGTGACAAAATTCTTGCTGCTCAGGTCCATGCTCCTCCTGATAAACCTTGTGAGCGCTGCTTTGTCCCAGAGAGTCTCCATACTGCAGTGCTCCAGACTTATCATTCTCCCAAGGCAGCTGGCCATCCTGGGAAGAATCAACTCATTTGGGCCATCTCCCAACAATTCTGGTGGCCTAGTCTACGGGCTGATGTTACTGCCTTCGTAGCTGCCTGTCCCGTGTGTGCTCAGAGTAAGACTCAACGACACCTTCCAGTGGGCCTCCTACAACCCATACCCAATGGAGAGAGGCCCTGGACTCACCTGTCTATGGATTTCATTGTGGAATTGCCCAACTCCCAAGTTAACACTGTTATCCTTATGGTGGTTGACCGATTCTCAAAGATGTGTCATTGTATTCCCCTTAAGAAGTTGCCCACCTCTAAGGAACTGGCTTCAATTTTTGCTCGGGAGATCTTTTGCTTACATGGGCTACCCAAGGTGATTGTCTCGGATAGGGGCAGTCAGTTTGTCTCCTGGTTCTGGCGAGCCTTTTGTGCACAGTTGGGAATCCAGCTTGCGTTCTCTTCTGCGTATCACCCGCAGTCTAATGAGTCCGCAGAATGAGCCAACCAGTCCTTGGAGCAATTCCTACGTTGCTATATTTGTGAACATCATAACAACTGGTCTGACCTATTACCTTGGGCAGAGTTTGATCACAACAGTGCCTTGAATTCGGCCTCCCGATTGTCTCCATTTATGGCGAATTATGGTTTCCAACCTTTCATGTTGCCTGACTCGTTTGTTCCGCAGAGTATTCCTGCGTTAGAGGAGCATCTCCGTGGTCTTCGTTCCACTTGGGTACAGGTCCAGGAGGCTTTGCGTCATGCTAATGATAGGTACAGACTCCATGCTGACCGCAGACGCCTGGCAGTGCCTTCCTACCAGGTTGGGGACAGGGTCTGGCTGTCATCTCGCAACCTCCGGCTTCGTGTTCTCTCACTGAAGTTTGCACCTCGGTTTATTGTGCCGTTCCGTATGCTTCGCAGGATTAACCCAGTAGTTTACGCGTTGGAACTTCCTCCTAGTATGTGCATCTCAAATGTGTTTCATATCTCCTTATTGAAACCGTTGGTCTGTTACCGATTTAACACCTCGGTGCCACGTCCTCACCCTATTCAGGTTGAGAACCATGAGGAATATGAGGTACGATCCATTATTGACTCCCGTAGGTTCCGTGGGCGCATACAGTACCTGGTGCATTGGAAGGGGTACGGTCCGGAGAAACGCTCCTGGGTTTCATCCTCGGACGTACATGCCCCTGTCCTCCTCCTTGAGTTCCATAGATGGTTTCCCCTCAAGCCCGGTGGCCCTCCGAGGGAGAAGGGTCATTGAGGGGGGGTACTGTCAGGGCTGGCTTAGCCCTTCCTCCTCGGGCTGGCTGCTCAGCTGTCGGCTAATTGCCAGCTCTCTTCTCTCTCCACTGTTACCAGCTGTTTCCGATTATGCTCGTTTGGCCAGCCTATTTAAAGTCTCCAGCTCATTTCTCCATTGCCTTCACATTTGGTCACATCACTAGAAACCATCTCCTGCTGTTGTTTCAAGACTGGCTTTCTGACATCCCTCCTGGCTTCCATCCTGCTTGCAGTTGCTCACCTTGGATCCCTGACGTCTGGACTGGCTGATTACCCGATCTGGTTTATGAACTTTGGACTGGTTGACTACCCGATCTGGCTACTGGACTCTGGCTTGCTTGACTACGCTTTTTCCTATTTACCTTTTTATTTTTATTAATAAACAAGTGTGATTTGATTGTACTTCTGTCTCTGTTTGTTTCATGGTTCCTGACACGCGCACCCCCTATGCCGGCGGGAAGATAAGGACATCATATGACACCCGCCCGGAGGGACAGAGTGTTCTTGCAGACGTCATATGACAATGGCCCCATGTGGAAGTGGTTAACATATGCTCTAAGCTTCCTGTTTATCTGCCCTGTCTGCTAGTTGGGAGTCCCTTGTTGTCAAAAATTCTCAGAATTCTGCCTGCCTTTCGACTATGGATTTGACACTGACTATTCTGGACCTTGCCTGCCTTGTACCTGAACTGTTATTGAACCAATCTGCCTTTCTTGCAACCGCAAATACCTGTTTACTGTGCTCAGTTTTCGGCTGCCCCGGCATGTTAGTCAGGCACTGAAGCATTGTTTATAAGTCCTAAAGGCAACTGAGTACTGGTAGGCCTGCTTTCTGTATGGGAAAGAGAGCTGCTATATGTGAAGAACACAGACGCTAGCTATAGTACCTGACCACCTGCATTAGGGGTAATAGGGTTCAATAGGGTGTTCAATAGGGTTCAATAGGGTATCCCTGGAGGTGTCTGTATCATGTAACATGATTTGGCATTGCTCAAAGCAGTGGAAAGTGCAGTTCAATGTTCCTAAATGGAAAATAATGCACCTAGGGGAAATTATTCACTTGATAGAGTACAGTATTGGGAGGTACAGAGGAAAAAAGGTTTGAGAGTACTTATTTCAGGTAATTGCAAAATGAGCGAACAGCGTGACTAGGCAGTGGGATAATCAAATAGAATTCTAGGATCACTAGATGGGTAACCAGCAGGAGGGCTGAGGTTCTGGTTTCCCTATAGACTGTAGATCTTTAGTTAGACCTAATTTTTTTTTGTCAATTATAATTTTATTTCAAGTTATTGTAAAGCATTACACATATTTAAACAATTTCAAACATATACATTACTTGCATACATAGTGAATACATATCATAAATACTTTAATACAGAAAAGAAAAAGAAAAAGAAGAAAGAAAGAAGAAAGAAAAAAAAAAAAGGAAGGTAACTAAAAAACAAAAAAAACAAAAACAAAAAAAAACAGGGAGATGCCCCCCCCCCTTTCCCCTCCCCTCTCCCCTTTATCCCTTCCCATTTTCTCTCCTCCAGCATAGTCTTTCCTACCATTACTTTCCTCCTTCTACCTTCAGCTTTTAACCAATTTCCTATACTGCCTCCATGGGTTCCAAACCAGGAGGCACCTTTCGTACGAATCTAATTCTTGTGCTATAAATATCTCAATCCTCTCTATATTATCCATTTCTAAGGTGCATTCGTTTATCGAAGGAGACTGAGTTGATCGCCAGTGACGCGGTATCACCGTGCTTGCTGCAGTCAACCAGTGCCCAAGAAGCTTCTTTTTGATATTTTTATATGTTCCTGGTAACATAGAGAGAAGGGTAATTTGCGGCGTATTTGGGATTATCTCCCCAGTAACTAATGTTTATAGTTGCATAACCTTTTCCCAGAAACAAAAAATTAGGGGGCATTTCCACCAGATATGGAGCAGTGAGCCCCTCTCTGTATAGCACCGCCAACATATATCCGTTTTTTCTGGATATATACGATGTAATGTCACTGGGCTCCAATACCATCTTGAGAGCAACTTGTAATTCGTCTCTTGTGCTTTAATTGTCGGTGATAGACAGTGTGATAACTTAAATGCCTTCTCCCATTCCCCAACCTCAATTTGAACATTATTCTCATTAGCCCATTTATTTATATATTTCGGGGGCTCCGGATGATTTTTAATTATAAACATCTTGTAGAGCGCTGATAAAACGTGTTTTGGTTTTTGATCTTGTGTCAAAAGAATTTCAAGTTGAGTTAAATCTCTACCCAGGGACTTACTCGAACGAATAGAATACCAAAATGACAATAACTGCCGGTGTTCCAGCATTTGCACGAAAGATGGACACTGTCTAGGAAATAGGTTTAATAGAGACGGAACTGTTCCCTGACATAAAATATTGCTCAATCTATAATGAGATTCCCTATTCCACATAAGAAAACTTGTCCTATTTAATTGGTCCTTCGTACGAAGAAAGTTCCAATTGTATAACTGTTTTAACCCATATATTCAACAGATGGGATGTAAGAGAGGGCATATTCTCTAATAACTCTCGATGTAGCTTGCTACCAGATAAATCTACCCATGGCAACACCTTTAAATCTAATTGGTTCAACCCTTGTTCTAATTTTACCCACTGTTTAGTTTCCGAACAATAAAACCAATCCACCAGTCTAATCAAGACTGCCAAAACATAGTAATAATACAGGACAGGTGCACCCGCACCTCCTTTCGTTTTTGGTAGTGATAATAATTTCTTTTGTAGTCTTGGTTTTTTATGGCCCCAGATAAATTTTGTAAAAGCCGATTGTAAAGTAGAAAAAAATGATCTAGGGACACAGACAGGGATAGTTTGAAAAATATATAAAAATCGCGGTATTATATCCATTTTTAATATATTAATCCTCCCAAACCATGAATGTTGCTTGACGTCATACTTTTTTAAATCTTGTAAAGTACATTGCAGGAGAGGAACATAATTCATTGTGTATAAGTGGTTCGGGTCTGGGGGGATTTTAACACCTAAATATTTTAAAGCTGCAGAGCAAATCTTAAACGAAAAATTAGCTCTCAGCATTGCAACTTGTTCGGGTATAAGCGACACAATAAGGATTTCTGATTTAGATACGTTTATTTTGAAGTTGTTCAATATCCCGAACCGCTGAAATTCAGATAATATAGAAGGTAGTGCAATATGTGGATTAGTGATATAAAGTAATAGATCATCAGCAAACAAAGCCAATTTTATTTCCTTTTGTTTTATCTGTATACCAGAAATGGAAGGATTCCATCTAGTAGCTGTTGCTAAATATTCCATTACTATAACATAAAACATAGGGGATAGCGGACATCCCTGCCGGGTACTGTTTTGTATATTAAAACTCGTTGTCAGTGAGCCATTAATCTTTATTCTAGCTGTCGGTTTAGTGTATAGTGCCATAATCTTATGAAGTATATTAGGCCCTAGTCCTATTTGCATTAGGGAATGCTTGAGAAAAAGCCATCCCACCCGGTCAAATGCCTTTTCCGCATCAACTGAGAGAAGGCATACGGAAGCTTTAGCCCTTTGTGCATAATTTATTAATAAGAAAGTTTTGATCGTGTTATCACGTGCTTCTCTACTTTGAACAAATCCTACCTGGTCCGTATGTATTAAGCTTGGGAGAGGTGATTGGAGACGAAGCGCAATCAGTTTAGCATATATCTTTAAATCTACCCCAATCAAAGATATAGGTCGGTAACTAGAGCAGAGTGTTAAATCTTTTTCTGGTTTAGGAATCAAAGTAATATGAGATTCTAAAGTCTGTGCTGAAAATTGATTACTAAAAGAGATTGAATTAAACACTTGAAGCATAAACGGGGCTATATGTTCCTTAAAAGTTTTATAAAATTTAGATGTAAATCCGTCTGGGCCTGGACTCTTATTTGTCGGAATATTGGCGATTACTTCCAATAATTCTTCAAGCGAAAATGGAGAATCCAAAGATTCCTTAGTGACATCATCTATTGTCGGAATGGCGTTTTCCCGCACATATTCTTTTATAATATTTCCTCCAGCTCCCTTATTCTCCAATATCAATGGAGGGGTCAAGTTATAAAGGGTTGAAAAATATTCCCTAAAAGTTTGTTGAAGCACATGTGGTTCTGATGTCAATTCTCCCGATGTTTTTTTTTATACTTGGTATGAAAGTCTGTGATGGACGTGGATGTAATATATCGGCCAACATTTTCCCACACTTATTCTCAAATCTATATCTACCCACTGCTCGTCTTTGTCGATATAAACTCTTGGACGATTTGAAAAACTGTTATAATGATACCCTCATAGAGAAAATATTGGCTGATATTTCTGGAGAACAATGGGCTTTATGTAGTTTCCAAAGTATGAAGTATATAAGGTATTTTATAATAATTTTAAATTTTTCTTTTTTAAGACGTGAACCGTGTTGGATGAACACCCCTCTTACTACCGCCTTTAAGGCTTCCCATTTTAAGGGTAAGGCGGTTTCATCCTGTTCATGATCAGAAATAAAATTATCAATCGCCTCTACAATTGCTTTATGACATATTGGGTCTAACATAAGTGTGTCATTAAGATGCCACGACCAATTTGTACCCTGAATCTGGGGGGGGTGTTATGGTCAAAAATACTGGTGAATGGTCTGACCAAATAAATGATCCGATTTCTATAGAAGGGTTCCATTCCAACACCTTCAGGCCAGTTAAAAAAAAATCTATTCTGCTATATGTTTTATGTGCTGATGAAAAATATGTATAATTGCGATCTTTAGGGTTTAGGGTCCGCCATAGATCAATCAACCTATGTTCAAAAAGCTTATTCTTGAGTTCCCTCAAACGAGAGTATGAAATATTCAATTGTTGAGCTGAGGTATCTAGTATAGGATCCAAGGCTAGATTAAAATCTCCTCCCACCAAAACAGTGCCTTCTGCAAAGTCTGCTAAGAGACTAAGATAACGCACGATTGTCATAGTTTGATCATGGTTTGGAATATAGAAATTTGCAATTATGAAGATTTTATCCCAAAATCTGATTTTAAGAAACAAATATCTTCCATTTACGTCAGCCTTACATTCCAAATTCTGAACTGGTAAGTGTTTATGGAAAGCGATAGAAACCCCTCTCGCTTTTGAACTCGACATAGTACTATGAAACCATTGCGAATAATGTTTACGTGAACACACTGGGATATTACCACTTCGAAAGTGGGTCTCTTGAAGGAGTATAATATCTACTTTAGCTTTGTGTAAATTATATAAAATCTGGCCTCTTTTTGATTTATTATTGAGGCCTTTAACATTGTAAGTACAGAGTTTCAGTGATGCTGGAGAGGAAAAAATTGCTGCCATATAGAGTTATAAAGGAGAGAGAAAGAAAAAAAAATATATATATATATATATATATATATATATATATATATATATATATATATATATATATATATATATATATAAATAAAAAAGAAAATTGAAAGTTGAGTTCACTAAAATTGGAGAGGCTCCCTCTCCCCGATCCCTGAGTTACCCAGGAAAACGTTGACTAATTTACTAAAAAAAAAAACCCACCCAGTATGGAATTTAATCCAAAAAACACACCAAGCCCTACCTGAGGGATGGTGTTCCTACAAGGGGGGAAACTTGAAGAGCATTGAGGATGTCTCTACACAGTGACTATGGGCATCCATAAACAAACAGAGTAATAATACAGAATACAGAGGAATAGAGATATAGGAAAGAAAAATAAAAATTGTATAACACTATCAAATAAATGGAGCAGCCATAAACCATAATAAGTATAGAAAATAAGTATAGAAAAACAAGAGAAGGGTGAGGATTCTGAATGGGCAAACAAACGAAAAAAAAAAAAAAAAAACACCAGTAACAAAAAAAAAAACACAGAAGGGGGAGAACAAAATACATTAACTTTCACATATATTCGTTTCCCTCCCCACTTTTTCCCACTCCTCAGAAATCCCTTTACACACAACCATCCCTAAAAAACATTCCTTTGCCCTTCTTAATCCATTATAGGACTAAGATAGCTATTATTACAGTTACACTCTAGATCACCTGCGTATTTAATCTGCCAGGTTGGACTTTGGGTTTTCTACTTGGTTTATTCTATTACCCTCCCGATATTCCGTTCTCCTAAACTGTGTATAAGTCTGGGGCCAAATTATTAATGGGAGATCAGGCAAACCTAAGGCAGATTGTATAACAGGAATATCGGATGGGTCACGTAAATTTAACCACCTGCCGTCTTTCTTAATTTGTAGTTGGAAGGGGAAATTCCACCTATATACAATGTTACGATCTTGCAACATTTTTAATAAAGGCTTTAACGCCTTCCTCTTCTCCAAAGTGAATTGACATAGATCTTGTAACAGTTGTATATTTGCTCCATTAACATTAATTCGTCCCTTCTCTCTTGCTCTTCTCATAATCTCCTCCTTATCCTTATAAAAATGCACTCGACAAATGATGTCTCTCTAGTTAGACCTAATTTAAAAGTCCAGTTCTGTAGACCTCACTTACAAAAAACATATTGACAAGATAGAGTGAGTGCAGAACTGCAACAAAAATGGGGAAAGGTCTGAGGGATAAATATATATATATATATATATATATATATATATATATATATATATATATATATATATATATATATCAGGAAAGATTTCAGGAACTTAATATACTTTTAAACACATCAAGGGGTTAAATAAGGATCAGGAGGGCAGTAGTTTCAATTTCAATATGTTTCATTTTTCTAGCTTTGCATCCTTTCCATATGCACTGTATAGAGTTGTTAACAGGCTGAATTAGTGTTTTTAAAATGGCCTATTTCCTATTTTCTGCTGGCTGCAATTGATTTTTATCACACCCTGTTCCTAAGTCCTCTAGCACTTTGTTTATAACCAGTTTCATGTGTTTTTATCACAGAGCTTATTTTGTAATTGTTGCTGGCTGCATTTTTCTTATGGAATGTTTTACAAAACAGTGCAATTTTTCTTGGCTATGTGCATCAGTACAGAAGCATATTTTCTTCTGTGGGAAACTATGTGAATGGGTGACTTACAGGTAGACAATTGTTGGAAACAGGGACAGAGCGATATATGCCATAATACAAAAAAATAAAACAAATAAGGACCTTTATATCAGAATCATCACATGTTAAAGCTTAAACCTAAGTTCACCTTTTCCAAAAAATAGCCTATGCAGTCAAGGAGCTCTAGTAGATATGAAAAATCGGTGAAGCTTTGATAAATGATCATTCATTTTATTGTCATACCTGTAGACCATTTGGGTCCTCTTAGAAGCCTGGCTAAAAAAACTCCTAGTTAGCAACCCCCATATTCTGCCTTGTTGTCCCTCAACAATCCTCACTCATTTATACTCCACCACAACTGACAATCCCCCTGCCAGTTGCTAAATATAAACAAACTGGCCAGGATGCTGACCGGCGTCATTGACCAAATATGTAAATAAAAACATCTATACCATTAAAAAAAGCCCTTAATTTAAAAATAAATAAACAATGTCTGTGATGTAAATCCAAAGTCAATTAAGCCATCCAGCAACGGAGATCCATAAAGAACATTACCCAATAATGTAGATGCACTTCTACAACCCGACACCAGGATGATGCTGCCCCAGTGCTTGTCCCATTATGATTGACAGCTCTCAGGCACTGTAGGAATAGCTATATAGTACCAGGTATGAGTAAGCACTAGCCTTAGTGCGAAACGCGTCAGTGTTAGCATCTTTCGCTGTGATGTAATTTGCTGTGTCCTAAATATTATTTGAGTAAAGCATCGTTTTAGCATTGGAGTGCGACCGTCCAGAGTCCTGTCATTATCCACAGCACAAACCTGATACTGGAACCCAAAACACTCTCATCCACAGGACATGGAATGGAAAGAAAAAGGGGGCTCCAATGGTGCAGGTCAAAAAGTAGGTTTTAATTGATAAAAACCGACATACAAAAATGAGAGATAAAAGTGATCACATTTCGATAAAAGCAATATGGGAAGTAGTATACCTGGCCCAACACATCCTTCATGGCAGAGCTCACCTGCCCATATCCTTTTTTTAAAGAAAAAGTTGCACATTGACTTTGAAAACGACCAGAAAAAAAATAAAAAGATTCAGCACCCATAAACTTCAGTGGGTTCAGCAGATCTTTTCCTTGGTTCAACGAGCCTCCTGTGATCTGAACTTTGCCGGATTCGCTCATCCCTACTGATGAGTATTGCCAACAAACCTTCGTAATTGTTATGCTTCTACAGCTACAGGTTTAATATGTTATTTAACAGTCACTTAACATTTTTTTTTAGTTTGTACGTAAGAAAACAAACTGCAGTATTCACTGCAGTATTCAAAAAAAATATGCATAATTAAAACATATTATATATTAGTAACATATCATATCCTGTATATTGGCACACATAATATTTCATCATATTTGAATTTATAAATGTGGAAAGTTGGGATGTGACTGTACCATGGGTGGGATAGATAGATACTACAGTGTGAGCCACAAGACTATTAAGCACCTGTTAGGAGACAAGAAATATAATAGGTAGAAACCGCTGTTAAACAATTAGAACTAAGATATGATTTTTCAAACACTCATGCACTCACTCATAGTATATAATTTGCTTTCACATCATGTACTTTGGAATGGAATTGACAAGTGGATAATCATACATTGCTGTAAGCTTCCCTTAATTTCATGAGCGACCAGAGATTTCAAGAAAATCCTGATGTGCAGTAGTTTGGAAGCTTTTGTGCAGAAGTCTGCTGTTATAAAGTATTTACTGCACCGTTTTTATAACATTGTCTGGTTGCTACAAACCTAAAATCCGATCATGAGCATTTATGTATTGAATTTGGTCCAAATTTTCTTTAAATGAGTACAGCTATAGCTTATTACTAGGAAGGCATGCTGGGCATATTAGCAGGCATATTTCACATAAAGAGTATACTCAATGTTGGCACAAATCAGAAATGTCAAACTGTGCCCCACTACCATGACAACTCCATTCTACACTAATATGTTACCTACAATGACAACCAGGATGCGTAAAGTTTTGATAGCACTCTACCACTCATTAAATCACATCACACTAAGACCATGTTGTACCACTACTAATCACCGAGTGTTTGTTGTAACATACTTATTGGAACTTAACATAGTAGAAAAAACTGTAAGATTCTAGTTGCATTGTCAATCACATAAATATACCTCACAGATATGGTTCATTAAATATCCTTTAATTTAGTGTCATTTTTCTTTACTCCCTATTCTATGTACATCACTCTTTGAGCAGCTGATCCTGAAGTCCACTTCTTTTTACCAATATCAGGGATACATGTAAAAATATATAGGGGCATAATTACACTTTTAAGGCAGTGCTTGACTTAAAGTCAACATTTACCTTGTAAAATAACACGTTCAGTTTAAAATAGAAATGCAAGGCAAAACATAGTATATGTAGGGATATGCTGCCCTCTACTGTCTGAATTTGTAAATGCCTTAAATGCCTGTGAATATTTGTACACACTTCCTGTCCCTGGGTTGTTGGTTTTGAAACCCTGGAAGGGGACCTGGAGAGAAAGAAATTTAGCCTCATGTCCTGTCCATGCTGCTAAACCCCAAGCCAGAAGGCACTATTATGCAACTATTTCTATGATCCAATAGTTTAAAGTATATGTAAACAGTCACCTTGAAAAACAACCAAGTCACTGTGTTTTTGTGTGTTTTCTTTTTTTTTTTTTTATTCTTTGGGGGGGGGGGGGGGTGGACGGCCGGTCGGTGGGATTCGGTGGAATATATTTAACATGATGAAGTATATTATGAGATAGATCCATGTTTGTGTCGATTGTGTTTTATGTTTTGTGTATTATGAATGTTTATGTATATGCTTATATATATTTTATATGGCAGTGATGGCGAACCTTGGCACCCGAGATGTTTTGGAACTACATTTCCCATGATGCTCATGCACTCTACAGTGTAGCTGAGCATCATGGGAAATGTAGTTCCAAAACATCTGGGGTGCCAAGGTTCACCATCACTGCTGTATGGTCTTGAAATAAATTGAAATTGAATGTTTTTGTTTCTATGTGTAAAATAATTTAAAAAAAAAATTGAAATATAAAAAACAACCAATTCAGTTAAAAAATAATTACTTTTTTTTCCTCATTTTTGATCACATAACCTCTGTTCTCAGCTGCATAAGGTACACGGAGAGCTAGGGGAGGAGAAACAGCATCGCACTGGTCTTTCCAGGCTGTACAGGGGGACATGTCAAGACAAGTCTGATCTTAGGAGGAAAGCAGGCTGAATTTTCAGCCCAGCTAGAGAACTGATCACACTGTGCTTGCATGCCTAGTGTGGTCAGTTTTAATAGGAAATCAGAGGGACAGGCAATACACAGATAATGGGGTAATTTTAATAACAGCAGGCACATCCTTGTGGTAGAGTATCTCTGTCATTTCCTTTCTTATATATCACATGCACAGTGCCAGATATCTAGGCCTGTGCTACTGTATGTGTTGTGGTCATCTTCCAGTATATTGGTAGGTGAACCGATGTATTGCAATAGAGTTTAGAGGTCTGGTTGCATGTCAGATAGGATGAGACACTCTGAGTTCCAGTGTCACACCACAGTTCCTGCCAGTAAGAAGCTTTGTTCCAAGCTGGTTGGACTATAGTTAGAGGCTCTCCCCTTGACCACAGATCTTGTCTTCAGGTCTACTGGCACAAAGACAAATGCCACATCATCCTCAGGGGCCCCATTAACTGGACTTTGCTGCAATATTTATCTCTATTGATAACTATATATGCTTGGGTACATGTACAGAAATTCACCATGACTTCAATTGGACCCTTTGCTGACAATACCTATTTCTACATTGGACATATGGCGTACTGTTATTAAACTCTTGTTATTTAAAGTTTGTATTATTTATAGACTGGTGTGCATCTATATACTTATGGTGAATGTTATATGCTGGTTGCCATAGTTCTTCTTCTCCCAACCACTTATTTAGATTACTGATTATGTTCCCAGGAAGGGAATCACCACCCCCCATTTCTCATAACTTCCCCATAGAGTATATATTCTAAATACTTTTTTTTTCTTTTTTACAAGTGATCACATGATCTGTTGTCAGCTGCAAGAGGGACTTAAAGAGGTGGGAGTGGAGATTACTTGTGCCTTTGTAAAGATGGGGGACATGGAAACAGTAGCTTGAATGGAGCACAGACACAGCCTAGTGTAAAATGCACAGAAAAAAATATACTGTGATGAGCTTCACAGGAAGGTTTAATCCTTGGCCATGGGCACTTAACCACTTGCCGACCAGCGCACGACGATGTACGTCGACAGAATGGCACGGGCAGGCAAATGGGTGTACATGTACGTCCCTTTAAATTTGCCACCCTGCCATCGGAAGTGCGCCGCCGGAGGCGTGCTCCCGCGCTGGTCGGGACCCCCGTGAGTCCGGTCGCGGGACCCGCAGACTCGATCACCGCGGGCATACCCACGATCATCTCACGGAGCGGCCAAATGAAGAAATTCCGTTGTAAACAGCATTTCTCCATTCTGCCTAGCAACTAGTGACGCTGATCTCTGCTCCATGTGATTGGAGCAGAGATCAGTGCTCACTAAATGAAAGCCCAACCCCCCCCCACAGTTAGTAACACACCCCTAGGAACACTTAACCCCTACACTGCCACTCACTGGTTAACCCCTTCACTACCAGTGTCATTTACATAGGAATCACTGCATTTATATAGCAGTGATTACTGTATAAATGACAATGGTCCCAAAAATGTGTCAAAAATGTCCGATGGGTCCCCCACAATGTCGCAGACACAATAAAAATCGCTGATCGCCGCCATTACTAGTAAAAAAAAAATAATAAAAAATTATTAATAAAAATGCTATAAAACTATCCCTATTTTGTAAACGCTATAACTTTTGCGCAAACCAATCAATAATCGCTGATTGCGATTTTTTTTACCAAAAATATGTAGAAGAATACATATCAGCCTAAACTGTGGGAAAAAAATGTTTTTTTATATATTTTTGGGGGATATTTATTATAACAAAAAGTAAAAAATAATGTGTTTTTTTCAAAATTGTCGCTCTATTTTTGTTTATAGCGCAAAAAATAAAAACCGCAGGGGTGATCAAATACCACCAAAAGAAAGCTCTATTTGTGGGAAAAAAGGACGTCAATTTTGTTTGGGAGCCACGTCGCACGACCGCGCAATTGTCAGTTAAAGCGACGCAGTGCCGAATCGCAAAAAGTGGTCTGGTCTTTGACCAGCAAATTGGTCCGGTCTGAAAGTGGTTAAACCCCCCTCTTGTCCAGCCCAATTTTCAGCTTTCAGCACTGATGCACTTTGAATGACAATTGTGTGGTCATGCTACACTGTACTCAAATAATTTTTTTAGCATTTTTTTCCCACAAATAGAGCTTTATTTTGGTGATATTTGATCACCTCTGCGGTTTTTATTTCTGTTAAAAAAATGGAAAAAGACCAATTTTTTATATATATATATATATATATATATATATATATATATATATATATTTTGTTATAGAATTTTGCAAACAGGTAATTTTCTCCTTCATTGATGTACGCTGATGAGGCAGCACTGATGGGCACTGATGGGTGGCAATGATGGGCACTGATCAGTTACAATGATAGGCAGCATTGCTAGGTGGCACTGATTGGCACCACTGGTGGGCATTGATAAGTGGTACTTGTGGGCATTGATAGGTGACACTCATGGGCATTGATAAGTGGCATTGGTGGGCACTGGCAGGTGGCAATGGCAGGTGGCACTGGCAGGGGGTACTGGGGGGCACAGATGAGGCATAATTGCCTCTTCCTCTTTGGGACCGATGTCCCTTGCAGATAAGCCGGTGATCGGCTTTTTATTCTCCTCACGCTGTCAGCATGAGGAGAAAAGGAAGATGATTACCGAACTTTTGTTTACATCATGTGATCAGCTGTGACTTGGTGATCCCAGCACGCAAAGGGGAGGCTTCATATGACGGCTTCCTGAAATTTCAGGTCCGCGCGGTGGCTGTCATTCTGCTATAGCGCGGATGGCAAGTGGTTAGGCTAATGTTAAACAGGATTTTCTATGTGGTACTGGCATAGAGCAGTAAGACCCCCCAACTATTGCATAAGGTATTCCAGTCTGGTGTTTGACCTATAAAGCTGAACATGGAGCTGCATACCACTGATAGTACACTGCATTTTTTTATCTCTGGAACATATTTAAATAAAGACCAAATTATCTATGGTTCTGGTGCCCAACCAGCGGTCTTTTGCATTTATTTTTTAGACTGGCTTTTAGTGTTAAAATGTTTATGTTTTAGTAGTTTAAAATGCTTTGAATATGTTTTTCCTCTGATCCTTTATAATGGATAGAAATATCAAATGTTGCACAAGTAATTTATAAGGCCACTGTAAGGAAGCAAAAAGAGCTCCCTAGCAATAAAAATTAGCTTAAAGCTGAACTCCACCCAAAAGGGGACGTTCCGCCTTAAGGCTTCCTCCCCTCTCCTCTTTCAAGAATGCCACTTTTGGGGGGGGGGAGCGGGTACCTGATTTTGAAATGTACACGCTCCGACTTCCCTTCTGACCACTTCCGATCGGAAGTTCCCCTCCCCCTTCCATCTTTTCAGTCTTCTGGGACATGTCACAGATCCCAGAAGACTGCAGAACCATTCACAATGCGTAACACAACTCACACATGGGCAGTGGGTACCCTACTGTGAAGCCTCAAGCTGTTACAGCCAGGTGCCCACAGTTAAGATGTCGGTTCTAGGAACCCAAAGGCTAGTAAAGAACTAGCCAGAGTGAGGATGGCGCTGGATCGTGGGACAAGTGAGTGGCTGTTTATTAACCTCCCTGGCGGTACGATTATTTCGGATTTTAGGTGCTAAAAGCGGTACCATTATTTTGCATGAAAATTTGGCGTTTTATATTGTAGTCCTGTAATTCTTAAGAATAACTCTCTTAAATCTGTCCAAACCAGAGTCTAGCAGACATCCCGGGTATGATAAAGTTTGAAAAATGAAATCATAAATTATAATATAATAAATAACTATAAATAATTGTACCAAATAATAATATAACAATAATAAAAATTATTCAATAATGTAATCAAATCAAAAACACTGAAATTTGCTCAGTTGCAGAATTGTCACTGTCATTACTTTTCAGTATTTGATGACGGATCTCCCCACAAATCACTATCGCTCAATTCTGCAAGTGATTACAATTTATTATCGCTGTTTTCTAGCTAGTCTAAAACCATTTTTGATGTAAAATGACAGTTTGGTTGCTATGGACAATCTCCAGTTTCCAGGCATAAAGAACAGTTTTTATTATATAAAACTGCATGCAGGGCACTGGACAGACCACTAGGGACAAAGGGGATGTGAAATATTTACATACAGCAATGTAATCTGTAAGATTACATTATACTGTATGTATACTGTCTGTTTCACTTTTTGAATTTGGCGCCGATCTCCGTCCCCGTGCGTCGCAACTTTTGCAGGGCACGGAGATCGGCTCCGTGATAGATCGAGCGAGACACGGCTCGCTCGTACAGCGGGAGACAACGCTGGATTCGAGGGGGAAGGTAAGTAAACCTCCTCCTGGATCCAGCGATGCAGTCCCGAGTCTGGCTCGGGGTTACCGCTAATGGTACAAAAATTCCACCCCGAGCCAGACTCGGGAAGACCGTCAGAGGGGTTAAGAGTCAGCAGCTACAGTTTTTGTAGCTGCTGAAAATACATTTTTTACAAAGGAGACTGGTGCTCCTCTTTAAAGTTTAGTCGAAATAAAATTCAAATTAAGCCTTGACTTTTCGTGCATTCAGATGAACGCCCAAACATTTATCTGTACAGCAGGAGAGTAACATGATGTACAATAGTGGTATTACTACAGATATTATACAGTAAATGACAGTATCCCTTGATCCAGTCACTGCTGATCTCTTCACAACCAGCAATATCACCGGACCCATTCACTTATATGGAAGGGAATCCCTATCTATGTAAGCCATTAAGCTGAGATAGTTTAAAAACAATGATGTAGGATTTCTTCCATAATGCACATGGGAACTCTACTTAAAAATCAAGACAAAAATCCATACTGGACATTTATCCAAGAATGCAGCCTGGCAGCCCAGGGGAAAGGAGAAAGTGAGCATGTGTCCTTCCCCTGAACCATACCAGGCCTCATGTCCTCAACATGTGGTAGATTGCCAAGGGGGACCCCCTAAAAAAAAATCTCCCATGTTGATGAGGTAAAAAGCCTCTTCCCCACAACCCAGACCCAATGGTTGTGGGAGTCTGCAATCAGACGATGTAGCAGAAGTTGCAAACCATCTTTTAAGGAGTAAGGGGTACATATTAACCATACTCAGTCACAAAAAAGGTAAAAAGTAAACAAAAAACAGACTCAAGTCCTTTAATAAAAAATAAATAAAAAATACTTGCACACGATGTACATCTACAATCAATCACTTCATTAAGCAATGTACATTAAGCATCACTCACTATTCCTGATGCTCACTGACTCACTCACGCTTGAATATCAGGTCTGGCAAATGACATCTGGTATATACTGTACAAAGACATATTCCCCCAGGTGACTTCATTGCCCATATATGGGCACATACTCTGATAAGCCCCCCCACCTAAAGATCAAATGGGAACCACTGATAAGGTACCCCCCCCATGTTGCAGACATGTGACCTGGAATGGTTTAGGAAGGGGCACACAGCCACCCCTCATTTCCTGGCCTGGCAAGCGGAATGCTCAGATAGCAGTCTGGTCATTTTTGGGGGCTCACTCACACTTTTTTGCACAGGGTCCCCCCTGAAATTCATACCAGACCTGAAAGACTTGTTATGAATTATAGGAATTATAGGAAAATCAATGCCATATTTTCTACTCTCCATTTTTCCATTTTTTTTTTACCAGACCTTCATCTGTAAAATCAGTCTGGTAATCATGATGGTAACTTTGTTTCTGAATCTTGCTGGCAATTTAAACATAATTTTTTCTTTGTAAAGATCAGTATTGCTGTAGTAGGTTTTATAAAGCACACATATGCACCAATGCACAAGCAGGGTCTGGGCATCCAACGGCATGTTCTTCAATGAACTTCTGCAAAAATAAAAAAAAATTGCTTTTGCCCATCCTGCATGCAATTTGTTTGAGAGCCAGTTGTCCATAAGCACAGAAAATTACCAGAACTGTTTGTTAACATTCCATTGCCTTCAATGGGGTTTGGATTTGGCACCCAAACTTTAGGTATGTTCACTGAACGTTACTCAAAGCAAACAAATGTTTGTCTCATCACTATCTAGCAGTCTTGTGTATTAGGTTTCCAGTCTTTCATTATCTCCTAAAGTATATATCCAGGCTACAACAACCCATGTTTGCAGTCTCTGACCATCTCCTGTAGCATGGTCACGGTCTCTGTTCATCTCTTGTAGCATTATTTTGGCAAACAAATGAACTATGGAAAATTCTGCAAGTAATTTCATCCTTCACACTAAATCCCTTTGCACTAAGAAAGTATAGTTGCTTATGTTAAAGGAGTTGGTCTGCAATCAAAATGCTGTTGTAGTATTTAAAATAGTATTTAAAATTTAAAAATAGCTACATGAGAGCTAAATGTTTGTTGTGTAAAATACCGATTGCAGCTAGATGAAAGTTCTATCTGTTCGCCCAGCAAAGTTGAGATGTTGCAGAACTAGTTAACTTGAAGTTGATTTATTATTTAAGGTTGCTGACTTTTCAGTTCTGTCTTTACCTCTGAGAGTAAACTCATACATCAATCAGAGGAGAAGCTGAGAGAGACTATTGCTAACACGTTTTTTTAAATGGCAGTTCCTGGGGGTGATAAGACTACAAAAATGGTGAGGAGTAACATTTATTCAGTTAGGAGAAGGACAAAGGAAACACCATGTAAGGGTTCTGAAGCTCACCTCAAGGGAGTGACCTCACTTAACATTTCAAAGTATTAAGTAAGAATTCACCAGCAAACTCCAATACAGCTACATGTGTCAATTAGTGATGGACGAACGTTTCGCCCGGCGGTCGTTTCGCGGCGAATTTCCGACATTCGCGGTCCGCACGTTCGAACGCCTTTTTCCGTCGTTCGCCGCGGCGGACTTACGTGTTTAATGTATACAAGAACTTTAACCTTTGGTGACACGTTTATCATGTGATACAGGACAGCCAATTGAGACATGACAGCACATGGACACTTGGACATTCCCCCTAACCTATAAATACACCCGATCCGGTGGCCATTTTACATTCTTTCTTCTGTTACGATAGGGACAGGTTCCTGTGTGGAGTAGGGAGAGATAAACCACTAGCTATTTGGTACACAAAAGTTCTTTTCAGGACTGGTATAGGTGTTAGGTGTTGATAGGTTTGCTGTGCTGCTGATTCTTGCAGCAGCCTGAGTGTCTTTTGTTAGTTTAGAGAAAGGGAAAGGACGGTGTATGCTACAGGGACAGCCAGATTAGTCTTTCATCATCATCATCATCATCATTAGCTGTTACTATCAAGGTCCACAAAAGAGCTGTTCCAGTAACCACTAATCGTTCTCTTTTTTTGCCAATTTGTATAGGGACAGGAAGGAAGCAGTGTTGTCAGGCAGTGAGGGTAATTTTAAAGACTTGCTGTTATTATTAGTTCCACAAAGGTTCTTTTCAGGACTGGTATCAGTGGTACAGTAATAGGCTTGTACATGTATAATATTCTTTCTTCCAAATATAGAAAGGATATTATACTTGACTGCTGCCCTTCTGCTGCAGTCTGCTAAACATTCACAACTCACTTGTTCCACAAAAGTTCTTATAAGGACTGGTAACTTGGTATAGGGTGCTACGGTACATAGGCTTGAGTGCGGTACAGTCTGCTGTTCTGTAAGGACCGCTATCGGTCCACAATAGATAGGGTTGACGTGCACCACTGCTGACCGCTGCCCTATACTGCAGCAGTCCTTCAGCGGTATAGGGACTGACGTACAGTCTGCTAATCACTAACACACAACCTGCTTGTTCCACAAAAGTTCTTATAAGGACTGGTAACTTGGTATAGGGTGCTACGGTACATAGGCTTGAGTGCGGTACAGTCTGCTGTTCTGTAAGGACCGCTATCGGTCCACAATAGATAGGGTTGACGTGCACCACTGCTGACCGCTGCCCTATACTGCAGCAGTCCTTCAGCGGTATAGGGACTGACGTACAGTCTGCTAAACACTAATACACAACCTGCTTGGTCCACAAAAGTTCTTATAAGGACTGGTAACTTGGTATAGGGTGCTACGGTACATAGGCTTGAGTGCGGTACAGTCTGCTGTTCTGTAAGGACCGCTATCGGTCCACAATAGATAGGGTTGACGTGCACCACTGCTGACTGCTGCCCTATACTGCAGCAGTCCTTCATCGGTATAGGGACTAAGAGTTTTGTCACAGGGTCATTTAAAAAATGACAGGCAGAGGAAGAGGCAGGCCCTTCCGCAGGGGTGGTAGGGGTAGGGCAGGAGCAACAGGCTTGAGCCAAAGTGGGAAGTTGCAGAAGGTGCGTTCAATTACTTTAAAGGATGCACCAGACTTGGTTGAGTGGCTCGCTCAGCCTTACTCTTCTGCACCCTCCTCATCCTCTCGATCTGCACCCTCTTCTTCACTCTCTGCTATGTGCACCCCCAAAGACACTACCACCAACAACACGACCACCACCACCACCACCACATACCTTCCGCTTGAGTCACTGGAATTATTTTCCGATCCATATCAAGAGGACATTTCTGATGCGCAGCCACTCTTGGTATTGGATCAGGAAGAGGAGGTAGCAACAAGCGCTACTCAGCAGTCTGACGACAGTACCCAGATCAGCCCAAGGAGGAGGTTGGTCCCCGGTGTTGCTGCCTACTCCGAGATCTCTACTTATAGCGGTGGGGAAGGTGACGTTGATGATGACGTGTCTAGTGATGTCACGTGGGTGCCCACAAGAGAGGAAGAGGAGGGGAGTTCAGAGGGAGATATGGACCAGCAGATAGGGAGGAGAAGCAGGAATAACTTACATTGCACAGGAGGGACAAAGCAGACTGCAAATGTATCAGGAGCGAGTCATCGACCATGTACGGTCACATCTGGCGCTCCCAGGACACCGGCACATGGCTCCGCAGTGTGGGCTTTTTTTAACGTGTCCGCTGCTGACAATAGCGTTGCCATCTGCAATCTTTGCAGTCAACGCGTTAGTCGCGGTAAGCCCAATACTCACCTAGGGACGACCGCCTTAAGAAGGCACATGAGCAGCCATCACCGAGCCCAGTGGGAGCAACGGAACACACAAAGCCACACTGCAGGCTCTCACCGTCCAGCCTCGTCTTCTACTTCTCCTTCTCCTCTCTCCTCACAATTGTCCTCCACTCCACCTTCCATCACGCCAAGCTCACATTTTTCTGCAAAAAGGCAGGCTTCCGTGGGCCTAATGTTTGAGCGTAAAAAAATGATGACGCCGGATAACCCTCTTGCCCAACGGTTGGCGGCTGGCTTGTCAGAACTCATAGCCCGCCAACTACTGCCATATAAACTGGTGGACTCGGAGGCCTTTCGCAAATTTGTGGCCATTGGAACACCACAATGGAAGGTCCCAGGAAGGAAGTATTTCTCAGAGAAGGGCATCCCAGAGCTATATGGCCATGTTCAGCGGCAAGTGAATGTATCTCTGGCACACAGTGTCGGTGCCAAGATACATCTGACCACAGACACGTGGTCTAGCAAACACGGGCAGGGAAGGTATATCACTTTTACTGCCCACTGGGTGAACCTTCTGACGGCCGTCAAGCATGTAACCCGTGGCACCCGTGTAGATTTGGTTTTACCGCCACGGATTGCATGCAGGCCTGACTCTTCTTCTCCTCCTCCTACTCCATCCTCCTCCCTCTCCTCCTCAGCTGCCTCCTCCTTTTCCGCTGCTAGCGTCTCTTCCGCTGCACCGCCCAAGCTCCCCAGAACCTATTCCACATGCCAGGTGAGACGTTGCCATGCCGTGCTGCGTCTGTTGTGCCTGGAAGCAAAGAGCCACACTGGCCCGGCACTCCTTTCAGCTTTGCGTTCACAGGCAGATGAGTGGCTAACACCGCTCAATTTGACAGTTGGTAAAGTGGTGTGTGACAACGGTGCCAATCTGCTTAGCGCATTGAAACAGGGCAAAATCACGCACGTGCCGTGCATGGCACACGTCTTAAACTTGGTCGTGCAGCGATTCCTTGTCAAATACCCTGGGGTCCAGGACATCTTGCGGCAGGCAAGGAAAATCTCGGCCCATTTCAGAAGATCTTACACGGCCATGGCTCGCCTTGCTGACATTCAGCGGCGACACCATCTGCCGGTCAGACGTCTTATTTGCGATTGCCCGACGCGATGGAACTCAACCTTCTATATGCTTGATAGGCTGCTCCAGCAGAAACGTGCAGTTAACGTCTACCTGTATGAACTCTGCGAAAGAAACGGTTCTGGGGAGCTGGGTTTTTTTTCACCGCGCCAGTGGCTGCTCATGCGCGACACATGCAGACTTCTGCGGCCATTTGAGGAGATCACCAAACTGGTCAGTCGCAGCCATGGCGCCATCAGTGACATGGTACCTTATGCCTTCTTTCTGGAGCGTGCATTGCGTCGTGTCATTGATCAGGCTGTGGAGGAGCAGGAGCGGGAAGATGAGGAAGTCGCAATGCTGGATGAATTCCCAGGGGGGGCTACTCTATCTGAGACAAGTCAACAACAGGAGTCTGATGAGGAGTTAGAGGAGGATGGTGCCGGGGCGGATGAGCAGGAGCAAGAAGAGCATGCTTTAAACCTTTCTGGGATCCCTGTTGTGCGAGGATGGGGAGAGGAGAATGAAGAGGACGACATTATCCTGGATGATGAGCAGGAGCCAGGCCACCACACCGCTTCCACTTTAGTGCAAATGGGGGCCTTCATGCTCCAGTGTTTTAATAGGGACCCCCGTATAAAAAGCATGAGGGTCAAGGACCAGTACTGGGTGGCAACGTACTTAGACCCCCGGTACAAACACAAAATGGCGGAAATGTTACCGCCGTCGCAGAGGGCTGTCAGAATGCAGCACTTCCAGGCCTTGCTTCGAGAAATGCTGCATTCTGCTTTTGCGTGCGCTGGCAGAGGAGCAATTCCCACTCCCAGAGAAGGATTTGCGGGTACCAATCCAACAGCGCCTGCAAGAAGAGGCCGGTTTGAAGATGTGTTGGTGACTTCGGATATGAGGTCATTCTTTCAGCCGACCCATCGACAGGTGTCATCCGGATCCAGCATCAGGGAACGCCTAGACCGTCAGGTGTCCGACTACATTGGGTTAACGGCCGATGTGGACGCTCTGAGGAGTGATGAACCCCTAGACTACTGGGTGGGCAGGCTTGACCTCTGGCCAGAGCTTGCCCAATTTGCAATCGAACTGTTGGCTTGCCCCTCATCCAGTGTCCTGTCCGAAAGGACGTTCAGCGCAGCAGGGGGGATTGTGACCGATAAGCGTACTCGCCTAGCTCACGACAGTGTTAACTACCTCACATTTCTAAAAATGAATGAGGCATGGATCTCGGAGGAATTCAACACATGTGACCAGTAGACCATGTATATGTCTATAAACTATTTTTTTAATCAAGCACACAGACCTTCATAATTCATTTGGCTCACTTCCTTGACCCAAAAAAGCACACCGTACTATATGCCCCTACCCTCCTCTTTGAAGAGGTTGAGCGGTGTCATATTTCTACTGGGGCTGCTTATGATATCCCTGTGCTGTGCTGACTTCCTCCTGGGGGTTCTTATTATGAAGGGATCACACTATCCCTGTGCTGTGCTGACTTCCTCCTGGGGGTTCTTATTATGAGGGGATCACACCATCCCTGTGCTGTGCTGACTTCCTCCTGGGGCTGCTTACGGTGCTGCTGTCAGTGCTGTATGTCACGGTGCTGCTGTCAGCGCTGTATGTCACGGTGCTGCTGTCAGCGCTGTATGTCACGGTGCTGCTGTCAGCGCTGTATGTCACGGTGCTGCTGTCAGCGCTGTATGTCACGGTGCTGCTGTCAGCGCTGTATGTCACGGTGCTGCTGTCAGCGCTGTATGTCACGGTGCTGCTGTCAGCGCTGTATGTCACGGTGCTGCTGTCAGCGCTGTATGTCACGGTGCTGCTGTCAGCGCTGTATGTCACGGTGCTGCTGTCAGTGCTCTGTATTACGGTGCTGCTGTCAGATGCCTCTATCACGGTGCATGTGTCATTCCGGTATGTCACGCTGCTGGTGATCATCTCCTGCACCCTCTTCTTTGCCTACCCTGGTCCCTGACCTTCCCTCTCCTCCATTGCCTTCATTAGCTCCATAGTCCTGAATTGTTAGAACAATTTCCCAAATAAAATAAAAATGCTTGTAGTTATCGATCCCAAATTCACCTCATACATGTATTATGTCATTGTCCAGATGGTGGGACTACGTTTTACCCCCTAATAATTACCACGTGGCCGCAAATTCGACATGAAGGTTTGCAAAGTTCGCCTCCCATTGAAGTCAATGGGGCCCGCGGCGAACGTTCGGTTTCGCGAACGTTTGGGTCCGTTCGCATTTCGCTTTCGCGAAACGTCCCGTCGGAAGTTCGTCCATCACTAGTGTCAATCTGTATATACAGGGGCTCAACTGGAGCAACCATGTACAGGCTGGGTGTTCTGATGACTATCACAAGGAGTAAGAGTGCAAGTATGCAAGTAATGGTTTCTAATAAGAGCCTGTGCAAAATATATATATATTTTTTTAAAGTATAGGAAGATCTACTTTATAGAGGTATTTCACGATCCCCTTTTACCATGAGAAGTTTTTCTTAAAAAACACATTCACAAGCTCAGGAAATCCATTGTTGTATAGTATCAGCCACCACTTTGTCTCACTATTCCACTACCCACACCACCATCTTCTCTTCTGACGTCATAAGGAGGCCTGCTGTCCTTTCACGGTCCTCTGATGTGGTTTATTTTTAAATGTTTCTTTTTTTAAATGCCATTTTTTAATGTTGATATGTGAATGTAATGCCCCATACATACTATCAGATTTTCTGTTGATTTTTTTCCTTTGGGTTTGCCAAAATCATGTAGTGCAAGGGCCTGCCTGATTGCATACAAATTGAAACTCCTAAGGTTTGATCTCATATTATATGGTTTTGGTAAATCTGAAGGAAAAACTCAGCAGAGTGTTATGTTCTGTGTAGAGCTATACCTGTAAACGTAATAAAGTCAGTTGATGTGTTTCAGCCTACAAGGCCTTAGTCATAAGTTATGACTAAGGCCTTGTAGGCTGAAACGCATCAACTGATTTTATTGCCTTTGTTCACTGTGGCTTCTCTAATAAAAATGAAGATTTTTAAGAGCAACAACTGGTTGTGTGGATCTTTTTAATGGATTGCTTCTCTCAACAGTGACAGCTATATTGTTGGAAATGTAAGAAAATGTATATGTGGTAGAGAACCCTGCCACTAGATCTGCTTCTGTGATATATTGTGCAAGTTCTGGCGATAGAGTATAAATTACATTTTCAGAGACAGTGCAAATACAGCTCATTATACTTGTTTGTGTTTTTATATATATATATATATATATATATATATATATATATATATATATATATACATATATAGCACAACAAGCACCAGGCTTTGAACAGTGCTAAGTCCTTTGCATAAGTGGTACTGACTCAGATCAACAAGCATCTTTATATTACGTTTTTAGTTATGTTTATAGGTCGTGTGGAGGAAAGTGGGGGGAGGCTCTAAGATCCTTCACTTTGAAGTGCGCATTCCTATTACCCATGTATTAAAAAACTGTTTATTTGCTTTTAATAAGTGGTGATTATTTTAAAGATACAGAAAAATTTATAAAAATATCACTGACACCAGAAGCCTTTTCATTACAGTTACAGAAGAGTTCCCTGTGTAAATAAATGCAATTGCTAATGAAGGCCATAATGCAGTCTGAGATCTCAGCTAGGAAAGAAATTTGGCCATGAACAGTGGAGTGGATCAGAATGCATTACCATTCCTAGCCATCTTTTTCTCAGCACACTCTTCTTGTTCTTTATGCATGAGATATACTGTGCCTAATTGCTGTGGAGCTCTGCTGGGCAACACTGCCTTTAACATCCTACAAAGTAAATCATCCCGTACTATTGAAAGTGTTTGTTCTTCTCTTGTCATTTAAAAATAAACCATGATGGACTACTGCTTTAGGTGACTCCTACAATTTGTCCTACAGTCTCTTAAATTAAGATAAAAGGCAAAGGCAAACAGGTTAGTTTTACATATCAAAAAAAAGGAACTAACGGGAAAATGCATTCCAGCTTTTGACAGACTGTTATGTTGTGATTTATCTGGAACAGAAAGCACTGAGCTTAGCCATCCCCCAAGGACCAAACCACAGTAGTCATTGAATCATCGTCAGCCTCAGCTTATTAATCAAGTATGAGTTTAGGAATACACTGGAGTGTTAAGGAAGCATACTGGACTGTGCAGTTTAAAGGAGCATATCAAAGCTAAGCATTTGGACAGTGATGGTGCTTGAGATTTTACTCAATACGACCCCCACCAACTGCAGCTATAAAACTCATTCAGCTCCCTAATTTGCTTGCCTCGGCTTCATTCAACTTTTCACATTTTAAGCACAGTCTGCAGTGACAGGAAGGGGTTGTGCAGTGTGCCACTTCTGTAACACATTGTTACACATTCCATGTCTTGCTACATACTTGTGATGTTCCAACTGACAGGTGCATGTCCTAATAAGATCTACCGGGGGAAGAAATTAGTCCACAAGAGAGCCTCAAGCAATTGAAGCATCTGGCAGGAGGAAAAAACAACTTCTTGTACTTCATATTCTGTCAAATGTAATTAGACTTGCCAGAAGTCATTGCTATCAGCATTTAAATAAGTTTCTCTGATCTTCTCTATCTTTGGAAAGTCAAAACTAATACTGTGAATCGTAAGAAACATCATTACTAAACACATTAAAATTTTGATAAACTGCTTGCTGCCCATTTTGTTAATATGTAATTTTAGAGATGTCATTATCAATTAGCACTTTATTGGCTCTTAGCGCTACAGCACAAAATGTCACATTTTGTATTATTAATTGACGTATACCTCAGCCAAACCTGTGTTATATTTATTATAAATCAAGCTGAAGAGAGCTTTGCGTCTAGTAAGATGGTCTTATCTATTTAATAACCCTGGCATTTTTCACTATTGGCATGTGCAATCTTGGCACCCCAAAGACAGAAATGTTAAAGGGGTCTGCAAATAAGATGTGTTTTAAAGATTGTGTGCTTTGTATCCTGTTCTGTAGTCATTGTGGTTCTGTTATGTATGTCCTTTTAGGAATAGGAAAAAAGTTGAAATATCCCACAGAGACTACACCTATTCTGTGGAAAGTTTTTCCTACATAATTATCTGTAAATGGTTCTTCAGATTAGATATTAACACCTCCAGGCCTTAATTACGCCATACATTGTGTGTTTTTGTCCTGTAACAAACAATTTCTTTCTTGTTATATGTTGTTGTAATACATTTTTTATATATCATACTTAAATCATTTTTGTGAAACCTTATATATTAATTTTGTTTTTGATACCCAGCTCACCTTATACAGTGACAAACACAAACAAGAACGGTGCCCTCTAAGTGCAGCATGTATGGTAAAAACCTTAAAGGGTATAAAAAGACTCACATTTGAGTAGTACAATGCCAGCGTGTCAATTTTACAAAGTTTCATCTGCACATTCCATATTAGGTAGAGGTCCCAAGCTTTGTAGGTATACTGTTTTTTTATCTAGCTTTATTAGAGCTTTACTCTGAGTACCATATTTACTTTGTTTCACTTTATACAGTGCCTTGAAAAGTATTCATACCCCTTGAAATTTTCCACATTTTGTCATGTTACAACCAAAAACGTAAATGTATTTCATTGGGATTTTATGTAATAGACCAACCTAAAGTGGCACATTATTGTGAAGTGGAAGGAAAATGCTAAATGGTTTCAATTTTTTTTACAAATAAATATCTGAAAAGTGTGGAGTGCATTTGTATTCAGCCCCCCTGAGTCAATACTTCGTAGAACCACCTTTCGCTGCAATTACAGCTGCAAACCTTTTTGGGTACGTCTCTACCAGCTTTGCACATCTAGAGAGTGAAATTTATGCCCATTCTTCTTTACAAAAATGCTTTGTCAGATTGGATGAAGAGTGTCTGTGAACAGCAATACTATATATAGTATAATTATATATATTTACTTTGTTAAGCAATTGTTCCGCATATTTGATAATGGATATGTTGTTTTTGCACTCCTGCCACTGTGGGGCAATGTGAGTACCCTGTTTCTAGCTTAGGCTTGTCTTGGAGCTGTGATTCATATATTTCTTTGTCATGCACCTTGGCCTGTACTGCTTTCTGATGGCGCAAGATCAGAATGTGGGTGAAGTTGAGCCTCTGCCTAGGTCTTGCTTTTGTTCTCCATCTTGAAGTAATGATTGCAAGCCCTTCTGAGTGGTGAAAAGCTTCAAAAAGGGCTTTTGCAAGCCCCAAAGCTGTCATCAGTCATGCTAATCCTCCCCTGCAGCACTGTTCACTTTAATAGACAACCACTAAATTCAGTATCTAATCCATGGATAGATAAGTATATTATAGCACTATGCTGTAGTGGCTGCTGTCTACAGTACTGTGCAAAAGTTTTAGGCAGGTGTTAAAAATGCAGTAAATTACGAATTATTTCAGAAAAAGGAGTGTTAATAGTTTGTTTTTATCAATTAACAAAATGCAAAGTAAGTGAACAGAAGGAAAATCCAAATCAAATGAATATTTGTTGTGACCACCCTTTGCCTTCAAAACATCATCAATTCTTCTAGGTACATTTGCACACAGTTTTTGAAGGAACTCCGAAGGTAGGCTGTTTCCAAATAATTTGGAGAACTAACCACAGATCTTCTACCTCTGTCTCATCATGTAATCTCCGATAGACATGTTGATATTGAGATCAGGGTTCTGTGGGAGCCAAATCATCACTTCCAGGTCTCCTTCTTTACACTGAACATAGTTCTTAACGACATTGGATGCATGTTGGGGGTCATTGTCTTGCTCCAGAATCAATTTGAGGCCAATCACATGCCTCCCTGATGGTATGGCACGATGAATAAGTATCTGCCTGTATTTCACAGTATTGAGGACACAATTGACCCTGACCAAATCTCCAACTCCATTTGCAGAAATGCAGCCCTGAACTTGCAAGGCACCTCCACCATGCTTAACTGTTGCCAGCAGACATTTATTATTGTACTACTCTTCAGCCCTTCGCAAACAAACATATGGTCCCATAAAGAGTGTAAGAGGTCCTTTGCCACTATGATCTAGTAGAAACTCATAGAAACTCTTGGTCTTAGTCTTGGTTTTAGGGATATGGGCTTTTTTTCTTTGTACCTATATTGGTGCCAGTTTTTCTGATCTGGAGTTTCTATGGGATGGGGATCCTCAGTAAGGATTATAGAAGGGGTTTATTATTATTTTCAAGTTTGTTTTCATGTTCATAGAGGCAGTATGCGAGCCATCATATGGCACTATTGAGATGCTGTGTTGGTTCGCACAGTGCTTCATAAATGTTTTAAATATTAATGATAGGTAGATATACTCCGTTCCATCTGATTGTACCCATTAAGATCTTTGTTTGTAGGACCTCGGGCAGCTATCTAGGTCTCTTTATGCCGCATTCCCAGCACAGGGAAGCCCACTGGGGGGAGGAGACTTTTTCCCCTCTTTTGTCCTTTGTGGGAGGCCAGAGTTGTGCCACAGTGACGACACTTGATGTGATTGTCCTCTGATTCATCTCTGGCATTTTTTCCTGTGTCGGGTTGTATAAGTCTGGCCTGGAGGTGTGAATATGACACCAGATTGGTATGCTCTGGAGTGTTATGTTATGTTCTCACCCCCAATACTCGGATGTATTTTTTATTGGGGTTGGTCCCGTGGGGGGTATTGGCTACCCAGGGGTCTCCTGGATGGAGACTTTACCCCTTTATGTACATTCTTTCATGCTCTTGTGAGGTTATTGTGTGGGGAGGAGGTCTAGCACACAAAAAATGGGGGGGACATGTATGTTCCGGGGTGTTTGGGGTTGGTTCCCCTCCTCCCCTTTTTGGGATGAGGGGAAATTTAGTTGTAAAATAGGGATCATGTCCTGCAGTGTCGGTGCTCTCCGGCGTTGCGGGGTGTTTTTGGTCCCTTTTGGAATAGGGGTGATCTGTATGGTGAAGCCTCAGTGGTCACTTTCGGCCCATATACACGCCAAAGTGTTTGAGGTTGGGTCCCCTCCTCCCCTCTTTAAAATGGGGAACGTTTTAGATGTGGGACCCCATCCTGCGGTGCTGGTGCTTTCCGGCTTTGCGGGGTGCATGGGTCCTTGTATGGTGGAGCCTTGGGGATCACTTTTAACAACAAGGTGTCTCCCGGGTAATGACACCGCCGTCTTTTTTTCTGACTTATGCAGCAGAGTGTACTGTGAGGTCACTTCCGGTTCTGGATAGGGTGAGATCACTTCTGGTTCCGGGGGCACGGTGCAGAGGTTACTTCTGGTTCAGGGTAGACGCGTCATCGCCGGGATGTGGTTGGCCAGATTACTGGTCACCTGAGCGATGACGCTACAGCCCCCGGAACTTAGTGTCAACAAGGGAGGTATTCATCCCTTGATGCGGCTACGCCGGGTTTCCTTGGATGTTAGATTAGAAGCGACGCCGCCATAAAGGGACGGCTGAGAGCTATATATTTTTCCATATTCCTTATTATTGAAGGGGTCATTACAATACGTATAATTTCTCTTCTCCCATATGTGGGTTATGTGACTTTATTTTATATCTTTTCCATTGTGGGTGGCCCTTTCCTCCTTAGTCCTCCCATTCACACTTGGTGTTTGTACAGCTGATTGGGCTTTGATAGGGGATAATTTTGGTGCCGTCTCCTCTCTGGGGCTATTTAAGGCAGATGCCAAACGCCTGGGAGATGCTGGCTTTGCTGATGTCTTTTTGGGGGCATTGATCCACTTGAGGGACTCCATCTTTGCACACGAGGCTTATAATGCCCTTAACTGCAGGATGGGATACTTTATACTTCATGCTGTGTAAGTACTTTCTGGGATTGTCCCTATTGTTATTATTTTTAAACACCTTTGTGCCCTATTTGCACGCTTTTTTGATGTGTATGCAATTTAGACTTGTTGTTTCCCTATTGTTATTTTTCAGATCTTATGGGCCCCTCTTGCCTTGATATACGGTTGTACATCAGGGATTGGTGACATCGATAGTGGAGCGTTTTGTACATCTATCAAAGAGTCTTTTTTGACTCGTGGGCTTTTTTTGCAGAATATTATTTAAGAGATGTATACAAAGCTGTCTGACCAGGGTGAGAGATAATTGTGTCTGGGACCAGAAAGTGGTAATGTGAGTAGTCTAACCTGGATATTATGTATGTACTGGTTTTTGTTTTATTTATATTTTTTCAATGTTTTGATTCGATATTTTGTGTTTTCAGAGAGTGGCCTCCCTGAAGAAGATAATTTATGTACTAATCGAAACGCGTTGGAAAAGCCGCTCTTTGTTGCTCTATTTTTGTATATATCACATGCTATATTGTGTAAAATATCTCTGTATAATTATTTGTGTATTTAAAACTTCTTTGTATTAATAAATATATTGTTTTTATTATAAAACATCTTACAACATTGCCTTTAAAATCCCACCTTCTTGAGGTATTCCAATATTTTGTATATTCAGGGATTATGGTAATAACATGCTGCTCTAGATGAGTCTATATATTTTTCAGAAGAAGACAATGTGTGCTGTATTTCGAGATATCATAATTTGCCTCATCACGATTGTTAATTCTCCATTACGAATGCAAGTTTACAAGGCGGACCGCTTCTGGCTCGTCCTTGCTTCCGAGCATGAGTGTTTGTACTTTGGACTTTTGTCAGACAGACTTGTGTACACACACTTGTAAAATCCGACAACACACATTTGTCCGTGGAAAATTTTACAACCTGCTAGCCAACATTTGTGGGGGGAAAGTCCAACAACAATTGTCCGATGGAGAATACACATGGTCGGATTTACCGCCAACAGATCACATCGAACATTTCACGTCAGATCGTGGGTACGGGCCTTAAGTCTCAGAAAGATTTCAACCAATATAAATCTGCCCTCCAAAAATACAATTCCAGCCTCCTTACTGATAAGCAGACTTATTTTATCATTCTCATTAGCAACTTATCATCCCGTCCCCGTCAACTCTTCTCCACCGTCAACTCTTCTCCACCGTCAACTCTCTACTTTATCCTCCACTGCCTCCACCCACCAACTCATTCACTGTCCAGGAAATCGCCAATCCCTTCAAACAAAAGATTGATACAATTTGCGAGGAGATCTCTACTGCTCAGATACCCTCCACGCTTTACACTTCATGCTCAAAGGTACAATCATTATTTCCCTCTTTCAACTCCACCACTATAGACGAGGTCGCTAAACTACTTGCTAACGTCCATCTTACCACCTGTCCTCTGGATCCTGTTCCCTCGCAAATGCTCTGGCTCTATTCTACACTCTCTAACCCACATCTTCAATCTCTCCATCTCTTCTGGCATCTTCCTCAACTCTCTAAAACATGCACTTGTCAGCCCCATACTTAAAAAGCCCTCACTGGACCCATCCAATCTTAACAACCTATGCCCCATCTCCTTGCTCCTCTTTTTATCCAAACTCCTTGAACGTCTGGTCTACAACTGACTCCACCTTGCTGATAATAGCCTTCTTGATCCCCTTCAGTCTGGATTTCGTCCTCAACACTCCACAGAAACTGCTCACCTAAAACTAACAAAATATCTACTAGTGGCCAAAATCAATGGACTGTACTCTCACTCCTGGACCTCTCTGCTGCCTTTGATATGGTTGACCACCCTGTCCGCCTCAAAAAAACTCCATGCCTTTGCCTCCATGACTGTACTCTTCTCTGGCTCTCTTCCTACTTATACAACTGTTCCTTTAGTGTTTCTTACAACTCTACTTCCTCCTCTCCTCTTCCTTTCTTTGTTGGGGTCCCCCAAGGTTCTGTTCTTGGACCGCTCCTATTTTCAATCTACACCTCCTCCCTGAGTTAGCTGATAGCCGCCCATGGCTTCCAATAACATCTCTATGCTGATGACACCCAAATCTATTTCTCTTCCCCCGGCTCACTCCCTCGGGTCTCCTCAGGTATTACTAATTTACTAATTACTAATTTACTATCAGATATATCAGTCTGGATGTCACATCACTTCAAACTCAATCTATCCAAAACTTATAATTCTTCCTCCCCCATGTACCCCTTCCCTTGATCTCTCTGTCAAAATCAATGGCACAACTATAAGTCCATCCCCGCAAGCCAAGGTTCTAGGTGTAGTCCTGGACTCTGAACACTCCTTTAAGCCCCACATCCAATCACTGTCCAAATCTTGCTGTCTCAACCTCTGCAGCATCTCCAAAATACGTCCCTTTCTACCCAATGACACAACAAAGCTCCTAATTCACTCCCTGGTCATCTTTAACCTCGACTACTGCAAATCCCTTCTCATTGGCTTAACTCTACATAGTCTATCATTCCTTCAATCCATCATGAATGCTGCTGCCAGACTCCACCACCTTACCAATCGCTCTGTGTCGGCTACTCCTCTCTGTCAATCCCTCCACTGGCTTCCACTCACCCACAAATTAAATTTAAAATACTAATAACTACTTACAAAGCCATCCACAACTTTGTCCCTAGCTGTATCACTAGTCTAGTCTCTAAATACCAACCTACTCATTCCTCTCAAGACCTCCTGCTCTCTAGCTCCCTCATCACCTCCTCCCATGCTCGCCTCAAAGACTTTTCCAGAGCCTCTCCAATCCTATGGAATGCCCTACCCCAATCTGTTTGATTATCTCCTCCTCAATACATTTTTACACGATCCCTGAAAACCGTTCTCTTCAGAGAAACCTACCCCGCCCACACCTAACAACTGTATTTTTATTTTCTCCATCAGCTCATTCCCCACAGTTATTACCTATTGTTCCACTTGACTCTCCCTTCTAGATTGTAAGCTCTAGTGAGCAGGGCCCCCTGATCCCTCCTATATTGAGTTATATTGTAAGTATACTGTCTGCCCCATGTTGTAAAGCACTGCGCAAACTGTAGGTGCTATATAAATCCTGTATAATAATAATATTATATCTTCTTAAATGTTGCCTCCCCATAGAGAATACATTTGTTTGTAGCCGTTCCATGTAACTGAGGTCCTTGTAATGTGGTAGAATTATAGATTTATCTCTTGAGTAGATTCCCCTTTTTTGTTCTGAGAAATATTTTTTGGATTTTCGTATCAGAAAAAATAGCAGAAAAATATGAGGACCCTGAGACATATGCCTGATACATAATAGACATATGATGCATATAAAGAGCCGACAAAAACAATAGGAAAGAAAAAGGGAGGGGAATGGAAAATTCCCCTGTATACAATAGCATTGCTTCTTAAAGTGGAGGGCCACCCTGAAAAAAAAAAATATTAAAAATTACAAAAAAATCTAAAAAAAAAAAATGATTTTTTTTTTTAACTTACCAGAAATGCCTGTTGCTAGGCACATAATCCTAATCTTCCTCTTCCTCTTTCTCCTCCGTGGAGATCTTCTGGTCTTCTCTCCTCGTCGCGTTGTCTTCTGGGTAATGGGTCGCGCTGTGTTCTGGGAACTGTGTGTTCCAGAACACAGCACGTCCCATTCACAAAGCGCTGCGCGACTCGTGCATGCGCAGTAGGAAACGGGCAGTGAAGCCGTAAGGCTCCACTGCCTGTTTCCCTTAGAAGGAATGGCGGCGCCGGGACCCAAGAGCCGAGGGACGGGTCGACCTCGGGCAGCCGACATCACGGGCGCCCTGGACAGGTAAGTGTGCTTATTGAGTCAGCAGCTGCAGTGTTTGCAGCTGCAGACTTTTAATTTTTTTTTTTTTTTAAACGGCCCTCCTCTTTAAGAACGATACCATATAGAATGAAGTCAAATAGGCCACTGAGTTAGACCTGCTCGCCTCTGCTCAGGCGGAAAAGGCCCTGCGTTGGTCCAAATATAAGTTTTATAGTTGCTCGAACAAACCTGGTCCTATGTTGGCTAGGAAACTTAATTCAGTGGGACGCCCGGGCAGGCCGGTTCGACTGCAGGTGACGGGAGGGGGACTTACGTCAAACCCATCTAAAGTAGTGGCAGGCTTTGCCTCCTTCCTCTCATCCCTATATAATAGACCGGCAGCCTTCGACCGAGACAGGGCTGAGAGCTTCTTCCAATTGATTGACCTCCCTACATTGTCCTTGGCGGCACGAGATAATTTGAATGCTCCTATAACGGAAATGGAGGTCGCTCAAGCCCTAAAGTCCCTTAAGCCTTCCAAGGCTCCGGGTCCGGACGGTTTCACCGGTCTATATTATAAGACATTTGCACCCCTGCTCACGCCCCATCTCACATCTTATTTCAACGCCTGGCGGGACGGCGCGAGACCTTCGCCGGACTCGCTGAAAGCTCATATCACTATGATACCCAAGTCGCCTGAGGAGGCCACGGACCCACAGTCCTTTCGTCCCATCTCCTTGTTGAATGTTGACCTGAAGGTACTGGGCAAGGTCCTAAGTGCGCGGGTCAACAGATATCTTCAGGCCCTCATTCACAGGGATCAGGTGGGCTTTGTGCCCGGTCGCCAGGCGGGGGATAATGTCCGCAAGGTGGTCCATCTCCTCCATATACTTAATCAGCGCAAAATTCCAGGACTCTTGCTTTCCCTAGACATATATAAAGCGTTTGATTCGCTCTCGTGGGATTACCTTTATTTTGTTCTAACCAAATGGGGATTTGGTCCACATTTCCTGCAATGGATCCAAGCCCTATATTCCGCACCGTCGGCATCAGTAAAATACGCGAGCTTCCTTTCGGACCCTTTCCCGATACTCCGGGGAACTAGACAGGGCTGCCCCCTGTCCCCGGCACTGTTTATCCTGGCCTTGGAGCCGCTGGCGGCGGCGATCAGGGCCAATAATGATATCTCAGGAATTCCTTACGCGGGCACTCAATACAAAGTGAACCTGTTCGCGGACGACGCCCTCTTGACCATTTCAAACCCGCTCATCTCCCTGCCCAACCTGCAACTTGTATTAGATCAATTTTCAGCCTTCTCAGGTCTCCAAATTAACCACTCCAAAACCACAGCGCTGAATGTTAACCTCCCTTTGGAACTGGTACAGCGACTTCAAGACCATTTTCCTTATCGCTGGGCATCGCACTCGATTGACTATTTAGGTGTCAAATTGACCCCAGCTTACTCCTCCCTATTCTCTGCCAATTATTATCCCCTGTTACGCATGGTGTCCACCCTTATGCAATCCTGGCAATTTCCCTCGCTCTCCTGGGTGGGGAGGATCTCGGCGGCAAAGATGACGATACTTCCCAAAGTCCTTTATTATTTTCGCACCCTGCCTGTCCGGGTACCGGCCTTTTTCCTTCGACTCCTGCAGAATAGGATCCTCCAATTTATATGGGAGCGCAAACGCCCTAGGGTACCTAGAGCGACCCTGTATACCCATAGGCTCCGGGGAGGCCTGGGGGTCCCCAACATCTCTAAATACTACGTTGCTGCCCAGATCTCCCCATTGACCATGCTTCATGCAACCACGGATGTCCCTCTGTGGGTGCTCCTTGAGGTACCTGGTTCTGACCCGTGTTCACTTCAGGCACTCCTATGGCTCCCCAGGAATCTGCGCCCTCCCTCTCTAAGCCCCATGCTGCTTCATGGTCTGCAGGTATGGGACTCAGTTCGATCGGTTAACAATTTGATGTCCCCCTTCCTACCCCTACTCCCCATCACCCATAACCCTCTTTTCCTTCCCGGTCATGTGGAGCCTCAGGCATTCTCCTGGTGGTCTTCGCATGGCTACCCACAAGTTCAAAATTTTCTATCTTCACGTACTTTCCCCTCTTGGGAGAGTATCAGGGAAGCGCAGGGGGCGCCGGTCACGGAGCATTATCACTTTATCCAATTAAAGCACTGGATTGGGGCATTGCGCCACACGTCCACCTATCCCTTCCAAAAAACTTTTTTTGAACATACATGCCATCACTCCCCAGGGTCCCCGGGCCTCATCTCGGCCATTTATGCCTCCCTGAATGGTCGCCCGCCATCAGCACCCCTCTCTTATATGACTCAATGGGAAAAGGACCTTCAGGCCCCAGTAGACCCTGAGGATTGGAACAGAGCCTGGCACACGGTCGCCAAATGTTCGTTCAACACAAATACCTTAGAGGCCGCATATAAAGTAATGTTTCGATGGTATTGGGTGCCTGCCCGCACGGCCCGGGCGTTCCCTGGGAGTACTGACAGATGCTTCCGCAACTGTGGCCAGCGAGGTGATGTCATGCACACCTGGTGGGCTTGCCCAAGGTTGGTGGGGTTCTGGTCTAGGATCTTTGGTTTACTGCAGACACTCTTTCATCTAACGATTCGAAAGGACGCTAGGCTAGCTCTCCTACACTGCCCGGTTCCTGGCCTGCGCGGCCCTCAACAGAAGCTGGCTGCCTATTTATTTATAGCGGCCAAGCGGACCATTGCCCAAGCCTGGAAGTCACAACGGGTAGATTTTCAAGGGGTTAAGACACGTATGACTGCTATGTTACTTCAAGAACGTATGTCCAGTATTGTCCATGACTCTCATGCTAAATTTCTGAAGATCTGGGAGCCGTGGATCTCTTATGAGTTCCCCACGCTCCAGGCGGCATGCCTGGGCTTGGTCTGAATTCTCCTGGCGGGGTGTCCGAGCCCGAGCTTTCCCCCCTTCCTTTTCTCCCCCCCCCCCTTTTTTTTTTCTTTTCTTCTCTCTTTCTTTTCTGTCTTCTCTTTCTCCCTACCCTTCTTTCTTCTGTTCTCTAGTTCTCTTCTCTCTCATTAGTAATCTCTCCCATTGCTAATTAAAAACTGCTACCTCCCATGGACGGGGGTGGCAGGAACAGGGCTTACTCGCAGAACATAATTAAGAGATGAGTTGTTTGACACTGAATCAGTCTGGACTCCATTTTTTACTCATCTCACTTTATCATCCTGAGTTTATTAGAAATATATTGTGATGGTTAGCCCTTTGGATTTATATTCATGATTAGTGGCCCCTGCGAGGGCTCACAAGGAGATGATTATGCTCTTTTGTTTACTACTGTTTTTTCAAAAAACTCACAATAAACATATTGAAACAGAATGAAGTCAAATAAAATACCCACAGGAGTGGAAGTGGAACAAATCATGCCCAATGAGAATCACAAAAGGCCATATATCAGTTGGATCAAAATCTAAAGCAGCATGTGACTAGCTGTGGGTCATCAGTAGCCAGAAGATCCCTAAGAATTAGAGGGCTTAAGGCAGTGTTTCTCAATTCCAGTCCTCATGGCCCACTAACAGGTCATGTTTTCAGGCTTTCCATTATTTTTCACAGGTGATTTGATCAGTTTCACTGCCTTAGTAATTACCCCAGCTGTTTCATCTGAGGGAAATCCTGAAAACATGACCTGTTAGTGGGCCATGAGGACTGGAATTGAGAAACACTGGCTTAAGGAGAGAAGGGTCTAAGGCAGTGATGGTCAACCTTGGCACCCAAGATGTTTTGAAACTACATTTCCCATGATGTTCATGCACTTTGCAGTATAGTTGAGCATCATGGGAAATGCAGTTCCAAAACACCTAGAGTGCCAGTGTTTGCCATCACTGGTCTAAGGACTTGTCCTGATCTGATATTTTAAGCTTGCCTAAGGAGTTGGTGAGATCTGTACCAAGTAAAATTCAGTGTTGCCAAAACTGGATGAAAGTTCCTCCTGTGAGGATGTGAACTCCAATAATTTCTGCCACATGGCAAAGAAACATTGAGTAGTGCAGAAGTTCAGTACAATGCTATCCAATCTTTCTAGGTTAAAGAGTAAAAGCAATGCCTGTTTCACAGACGTGGTAAAGAAGGGTTAATCCATTTTCTCATTATCGTTCTGTGAGCTACCAATAAGCACATATGAGCCCATTGTGGAAGGTTGAATGTTGTCGATATTGAAGATAAGGTAGCTGACACTACAATATGTATTGAATATGACTGAATATGGACATGCATATTGTACTTATTGTTAAAGCCCAATGCACCAAACTGCATGGGAGGAACTACTGTTAAGCCCCATACACATGATTTGAAAATCGCATGGTAGTCGCATATCAAACATGAAGAGTTTACTAAAGTTACGAAAATTCTCATACAATAGAATAAAAAATCTGAAGTGATGTCATGTGTATTTTCGAACGACATCTGTACTGATTAACCGAAAACCATACAATCTGGTAACATATAAGACAAATTTTCGTGTTTGTCCGATCGGATAATATCAGATGAACTGCCATGCTCAGCTTTCAAAACCTCTATATTAGCGATTGGATTATTGTACGATCGTTTCGAAAGTGGTATTTTTTGTACAATTTTCAGATCGTGTGCATCTGCCTTAAGTCTAAATAAATGTATGTCTTTTTTACTTAATATAGATATTTTCATATTTAAAAAGATTTTTTCAAATTATTCTTCAAGTAATTTTAACTAAATAATATTTTTGCAAACACAGTTTAGATCATTCCTATACATTTCATGATGTAAAATCAGATCTTCAATGGGATTTTACTGTTTTGTATTCTTCTAAAGAACCTGTTTAGTGTGCTGCATTGCTGTGTTCTCACTCTGACTGCAGAGTCATGCTGTATAATGTGTATTTATGTTATAATATAATCAATGCAATAAAAATAAAAGCCTAGGTATGACACAAGCCATAAAATGAAGTGATTGTGTGGACATGTTCAGACAAATGACTTGTGCTATATCAGCCCATGGGAAACAGAGCTTGCTACAACTTTACCATGCTTATGACGACCTTATTGAAAGAACTTGCTGACCCTACCAGCTCTAATAACCTCAGCTGTCAACCACAACAAAGAACATTACCTGACCCAGTGTAACAAATACAGTTGTATGTTCTTTCTAGTCATACCAATAGGCCAACAATGATACCAGCATCAAAACATATGAATGCTTACCTACTACTTTAATACATTAATGCAAGGTGCCTAATGAAGGAAAATGCTGTGCACTCAACTATTTCAAATTGACTAGAAATTCTTTACCAGTTTTGAAGCAATAACTAGTTACGCTATGTAATATTTTATATGGATAACCAAATGTCACCATGATACAATTTATTAGTGATGAATTAAAAAATACAGATAAATACATAATAGTTTGATATTTGTGTTATTACTTATAGCATCAGACACATCTCCTTGTCCTATCTTATGGATTTTGTACATTTATATAATGGATTATACCTGCATACAAAAAAAACAGAAGTGAAAAGCATTTTCTATATCAGCATCTCTAAATCAGTAACTGGGGAACACAATGAGACACTCTGCTCCCTTTGATGCTTACAGCAGCCTCTCTACAGATGTGCAGAATTCGAACACCTGCTGCATTTTTCATTTTCCCCAAGTACAATGCATAATTCATACTTTTTCATTAAAATATTTAACATTATTACTATCACTCTTTTGAACGCCATTGTTTTCATACGTTCAAGGTTGTATATATATATATATATATATATAATATATATACTTATTATTATTTTTTTTTTTTAATAAATAAAGCAGTGTAATGACTTTCATGCAATGCTCAATAAACTACAGAAACCAAGACAATAGACTGATTTGCTAAATACACACACATTATGTATATATATATATATATATATATATATATATATATATATATATATATATATATATATATATATATATATATATATATCCATATACATATAGATATATACATATATATATATATATATATATATATATATATATATATATATATATATACATACAGTGCATTGCGAAAGTATTCGGCCCCCTTGAACTTTTCAACCTTTTGCCACATTTCAGGCTTCAAACATATAGATATAAATTTAAATTTTTTTTCTGAAGAATCACCAACAAGTGGTACACAATTGTGAAGTGGAATGAAATCTATTGGATATTTTAAACTTTTTTAGCAAATAAAAAACTGAAAAGTGGTGCGTGCAAAATTATTCGGCCCCTTTACTTTAGTGCAACAAACTCACTCCAGAAGTTTAGCGAGGATCTCTGAATGATCCAATGTTGTCCTAAATGACTGATGGTGATAAATAGAATCCACCTGTGTGTAATCAAGTCTCTGTATAAATGCACCTGCTCTGTGATAGTCTCAGGGTTCTGTTGAAAGCGCAGAGAGCATCATGAAGACCAAGGAACACACCAGGCAGGTCCGTAATACTGTTGTGGAGAAGTTTAAAGCCGGATTTGGATACAAAAGATTTCCCAATCTTTAAACTTCCCAAGGAGCACTGTGCAAGCGATCATTTTGAAATGGAAGGAGTATCAGACCACTGCAAATCTACCAAGACCTGGCCGTCCCTCTAAACTTTCAGCTCAGACAAGGAGAAGACTGATCAGAGATGCAGCCAAGAGTCCGATGATCACTCTGGATGAACTGCAGAGAACTACAGCTGAGGTGGGAGAGTCTGTCCATAGGGCAAAAATCAGTCGTACACTGCACAAATCTGGCCTTTATGGAAGAGTGGCAAGAAGAAAGCCATTTCTCAAAGATATCCATAAAAAGTCTCGTCTAAAGTTTGCCACAAGCCACCTGGGAGACACACCAAACATGTGGAAGAAGGTGCTCTGGTCAGATGAAACCAAAATCAAACTTTTTGCCCACAATGCAAAACGATATGTTTGGCATAAAAGCAACACAGCTCATCCCCCTCAACACACCATCCCCACTGTCAAACATGGTGGTGGCAGCATCATGGTTTGGGCCTGCTTTTCTTCAGCAGGGACAGGGAAGATGGTTAAAATTGAGGGGAAGATGGATGCAGCCAAATACAGGACCATTCTGGATGAAAACCTGTTGGAGTCTGCAAAAGACCTGAAACTGGGACAGAGATTTATCTTTCAACAAGACAATGATCCCAAACATACAGCAAAATCTACAAAGGAATGGTTCACAAATAAACGTATCCAGGTGTTAGAATGGCCAAGTCAAAGTCCAGACCTGAATCCAATCGAGAATCTGTGGAAAGAGCTGAAAACTGCTGTTCGCAAATGCTCTCCATCCAACCTCACTGAGCTTGAGCTGTTTTGCAAGGAAGAATGGGCAATAATTTCAGTCTCTCGATGTGCAAAACTGATAGAGACATACCCCAAGCGACTTGCAGCTGTAATCGCAGCAAAAGGTGGCTCTACAAAGTATTAACGGAAGGGGGCCGAATAATTTTGCACGCCCCACTTTTCATTTTTTTATTAGTTAAAAAAGTTTCAAAAATCCAATAGATTTCGTTCCACTTCACAATTGTGTCCCACTTGTTGGTGATTCTTCACAAAAAATAAAAAATTTATATCTTTATGTTTGAAGCCTGAAATGTGGCAAAAGGTTGAAAAGTTCAAGGGGGCCGAATACTTTTGCAAGGCACTGTATATACATATATATATAGGGCTCAAGTCCTGCGGGAATGCATGGGAACGGGGTTCCTGTACTTTTTCCACAACAGGAACTCAGTTCCCGTTAGCAGCCGCATCCTGCAAGACTTTGAAGTATGTGAGCTGTGTGGCATGTGCTACACCAGCAGCTGCCGACACAACTCGCAATAGTAAGTGCTGCACACCTGACCATTCAGGCATTGCCAGTAGGGGGCCCCATGACAGCTTCCGCTTTGATCTACCTGTCAATCACAGCTAGCTGACGGGTAGATCAGGTCCCTGCTGCAATACCTGGCAAAGTTTAATGCCAGGAGGGAAGTTTATGTGGAAATATGTGAAGGGTTGGAATAGCAGCGAGTGTGTGTTGGAGCCCTGCAGAGTTTGCAGCCCCCCAAGCTAACATACATCTCCTAAGCAGGAACACATCACTATCTCCCCAAGCATTCTGTCCAGATAATGTGCAGTTCATTTATGACTTTTCCATTTAACCCTGTGTTATTCAAACTCTGTTCAATGAAAAGTGTAAACTCACCACATAAACACTCTAAATACAAAATAGAATTCCCCAATAAAGATCAGAACATGATGTTCACATTTGCATGGCAGCACAATTGAATGAATGCTGATTATTCAGAGAATGAACGTATTTATGTTTATTGAGGATTGTTTTTTTTTATCTACTAACAGTTAAGCTTCATACACACAATACGAAAATTGGATGAAAAATATCACTTTTGAAGCGTTCGTGCATATGAGCGTATCATTTTTTTTTTTGGAGTGGATCCTGGGTGGGAGTTGCCACACTTTTTTCCCCAGGACTTGACCCCTGTATATGTGTATATATATATATATATATATATATATATATATATGTGTGTGTGTGTGTGTGTGTGTGTGTGTGTGTGTGTGTGTGTGTGTGTGTGTGTGTGTGTGTGTGTGTGTGTGTGTGTGTGTGTTTCTTGCAGGTGATTGGACATTGTTTGCAAAGTGAATTTTCACCACATTCACTAAGCCAAGTGATAATTCCTGTGCAAAGCAAACAGTCCAATTGCTATAGTAAATCGATACCCATGCCTAGTTTCCATAATGCATTGACAGAAATAATAAATCTGATTGGTTATCATGGTTTTCTACATTTTGTACTTTTTTGAAGGTATTTCACTGTAACCTTATAGCTACCAGAGCAATTTTTTAGTGTTTTGGACACGTTTAAAAAAAAATTTTTAGGCCTGAAGAATCCGTAAAACTCCCAAATTGTGTATTTTCTGAAAGTAGACACCCTAACAGCCGTAGTTCCAATTTTTTATGTCACACAATATTAACGCGGTAATACCATGTAGTTTGATGTGGCATGATTTTAAGAGTCATGCCTGTCATACTTTTGCCATACTTTTTGCATGTTCCCATGTGTTTGGCAGCCATTGAAATTAATGGTATGCCCATGAATTTGCAAAGCACTCAACAACGTGTGAATGTGCAAATGCACTATTTATGGTGTGAACCAACCCTTAAGTACATTTTAGGGCAGATAGGGTAATTTATTGTTACATTTTTTGGTAAAATATAAAAGATGATGTTGCACAGTAAATGGATACCCAGCATGTCAAGCCTTTAACCATTTCAGCCTGGGAAGATTTGGCTGCTCAATAACTAGGCCATTTTTTTCGATACGGCACCACGTCAGTTTAGCTGACTATTGCACAGTTGTGCAATGCCCTTGTTTTATAGAGCTTTCTTTTGGTGGTATTTGATCACCTCTGCAGTTTTTATTTTTGTGCTATAAACAAAAGAAGAGCGACAATTGTGAAAAAAACACAATGGGGGTTATTTACTAAAGGCAAATCCACTTTGCACTACAAGTGCAAACTACAAGTGCAAAGTGCACTTGAAATTGCACTGAAAGTGCAGTCGCTGTAGACCTGAGGGGGACATGCAAGGAAAATAAAAAACAGCATTTTAGCTTGCACATGATTGGATAATAAAATCAGCAAAGCTTCTCCTCATTTCAGATCTACAGCTCAGATTTACAGCGACTGCACTTCCAAGTGCATGTTCAGTGCAATTTCAAGTGAACTTTGCACTTGTAGTGAAAAGTGGATTTGCCTTTTGTAAATAACCCAAAATATATTTTACTTTTTGCTATAATAAATACCACACATTTTTTTTCAAAAAAACTAATTTTTTTCCTCAGTTTAGGCTGATGTGTATTCTTCTACATATTTTTGGAAAAAGAAAATCACAATAAGCATATATTGATTGGTTTATGCAAAAGTTATAGCGTCTACAAATAGGGGATAGATTTATGGCATTTTTATTATTATTATTTTTTACTAGTAATGGCAGCAAGCAGTTATTTTTATCAGGACTGCGATATTGCGGCAGACAAATTTGGACACTTTTGACAAATTTTTGGGACAATTGACAATTATACAGCGATCCGTGCTTTAAAAATGCACTGGTTATTGTATATATGTCACTGGCAGGGAAGGGGTTAACACTAGGGGTGATCAAGGGGTTAACTGTGTTCCCTAGTGTGTGTTCTAACCATGGGGGATGGGACTGTCTGGGAGGAGAGAGAGATCTGTGTTCATACTTAGTATGAACACACAAACTGTCTCTATTCCTCTGAGAGAACTGGGATTTGTGTGTTTACTCTGTCATGAGCGATTGCAGGTGCCTGGCATTATCATGCCCACCGTGCACTCGCATCGGCTCCGTGCACACGCTGCGGGCTAGCGCGCCCCTAGTGGCCAAAAAGCAAAGTGGCGCAAGATTTGCGGCATTTGCCGTAGATTTGCCCAGTTTTGCCAACCTGCTGGTCCAGAAATGGTTAAATTGAGTGCACCCATGAAACGCCAGCAAGCTTCAGTACCCAATATTTTCTATAGATGATGCTTTAAAAGCCCCTATAATGAAGGAAATACTTGTATAGCACACAATGCGAACTGAATCGCCTTGGTCATTCATTTTGTGTTAACCATAAATAATGGGCTTAGAATTATTGCTCTCACTCTGGTGTGTGTGGTAATATGTAACATGTGAAGCACAATAGACATTTCCATTGCGTAGATACCCCCAAGGTGCGCATTTATGCTTGTCTTGCTTTTTTGTGAGCGCAGGCTCAAATATTTGGGGGGGAAATTTTAAGTGTTGTAATATTAGCTTGTATATTGGCTGTAATATTAATTTCTTACACTTTTATACATTTTTCATCACATAGAGGGACAAACAGTCCCCTAAAAGTGTTGTTTTATGACTGCAGGGTCAAAGTATAGGATGGATATTTGATCATTTTCAGTTTTTTCCTGAAGAAGCGTTATGTATTTAGTGTAACCTATAGTATAAATGTTAATCCTTTAAGGAACAAAAATTAGCAATTATATGGCTCAGTAGTTATAATAATTTACTGTTTGCTTTATTCAGCTTTTCTATGAATATCCCTTATCAGAAAGTAAAGATCACAGCGCCGTAAGAAGTGTAAATTAAATTTCAGATGAGTTGATTACAAGAGAATTGGTATAAGATTGTTTGAGTTTGATTAAAGAAAAAACTGCATATAAAATATTATATACAAACCATTAACCTATTATTGGTTCTTAATTACAAATATTAACAATTAAAGTGGTTCTAAAGGCTTTTACATATACCCGGTAAAGGGACTATCCTCAGGGGATACACAGAAATGAAACACATCCTCCTACATAAGTTTTACCTGTCTGTCTGCAGTCTTTTCTTCTATACAGCTGTTCAAAGTGCTTAATTTAGAAGCTTGTCTGAAAGCTCAAAAAAAATGGGGCAGATAACTGAAGTTCCACTTTGCAGAGCTCAGTGAGGATGAGAATTGTCGAATGGGCAGGAAACAATAGAAATCACACAACATAATACAGTAATGCGCAAGCTCTGAAATTAAATGAAACCTGTCATTGTACAAACGGGCTAGAAGCTACCCTCTCCTTTGGAAAATACTAGTTGCTTGACATTTGTGCAGACCTTCTTAATTTAATACTTTGGGCTTTATTTACTAAAGCCGAATTGACTGTGCATTTTGCAAGTGAATATGAAGTTTCATTTTGCAAAAAAAAAAAGTCCCAATCAAGGAAAGTAAAAATAGATTCAGAAAATATACCATTTTGGCTGGCACACGATTAGGTAGGGCTTTACACCATTCACTAAGCTCTGGGGAAAATTCCCTTGCAACATGCAATTTTCATTGCAAAGTGAACAGCCCTTTTGCCTTTAGTAAATCAACCCCATACTAGTCACTGGTTTGGACCAATAATGCAAATAAAGATTCAGATTTTTCTATGACGTTCATGGTGTAACTACATAGGGAATATAAATGGTATCCCCGTATTCTGGTTTTAATTCATGACAGAGCTACTTCAAATCAAGTATTTTACTAGTTGGGTTCATTCATTTGAAATTAGAGTAGAGTGTCACCATCATACATACATTTAAAAAATGTATTTACAAGTATGAAGGATACTGCATTAATCATGGAGGTTACTTGAGCACGGTTCAATTCTGACTTGGGTGGAGGTCAACATCCAAGTACAGAATGAGCCTAAGAAGGCACACTCAGTCAAGTTTTACTGATGTATCTGAAGATTTGGCACTTTCATTTCCACTTTCTGTGTGGTCCATGGGGCAGAAAGTGAGCAAAAGTTCTTGAATGGAGACACAAAAATGAATAAAGATTTTAATAAACTAAAATGGAGACTGTATGGGTGAGGAAATCCTCAGATCTTTTTTTTTTTATTTATCTTTGGGGAGATCTCCTCATTTCCTGTTTAGTCACCAGAACACTGAGTAATCAGACTGATTACTGGCACAGCAGTTCCTTTTTAGAGTTCCAGCTCTCAGTCACAAAGGGTAGTTGTGCATATGATCATTCATAATCTACACCACCTTAACAGATTTAGAAGTTTAGATTTGCATTTGAAAAGTGATCCACATTCATAAGGCATTTGACAGGTGGTGAGGAGGAGATGTGATATGTCCTCACCACTGCCTGTTTGAACCCCATAATTGCACTGCACCAATACACAAGCAAAGCATCACAATTATAGCATGCAAACATCCTCCTCCACTGCCTTTACAGCTTAAGGGGGGGGGGGCAGTTAAAGGGACTATAAAACATTGCTTACTGCACGTTTTAATTCCACCGCCATAATTTTAACCACTTTCCAACCAACCACCGTCATTAACCTGCGGCAGTTTGGCACGATCCCACAAACCGTCGCCGCTGCACTGCGGGAGTGCTGATGCATGTGGCCAGAGGTCACAATGACCACTGGCCACGCACAATCGGGGGCACGAGAGCCAGAACAGGGATGTGTGTGTGTAAACACACAAATCCTTATTCTGTGAGGAGAGGAGAGACACATTGTGAGTTCCTACTAGCTAGGAACAACGATCTGTCATCTCCTCTAGTCAGTCTCATGCCCCCCAAAAGTTAGAACACACATGAGGGAACACAGTTAACCCCTTTATCACCTCCTAGTGTTAACCCCTTCCCCGCTAGTGACATTTATACAGTAATCAGTGCATTTTATAGCACTGATCGCTGTATAATTGTCAATGGTCCCAAAAATGTGGCAAAAGTGTCCGATCTGTCCACCGTAATGTCGCAGTCCCGATAAAAAATTGCAGATCCATTACTAGTAAAAAAATAATAATAAAAATGCCATAAATCTTTACCCTATTTTGTAGACGCTATAACTTTTGCACAAACCAATCAATATACACTTATTGGGATTTTTATTACCAAAAATATGTAGAAGAATACATTTTGCTTTAAAAAAAAAACAACTGACGATAAAAGGGATCTCGCAAAGAATCCGCCGCAGAGACCACTTTTATCTTGTACCGGACTGCCGGCCGAACATGGGGATACCGGGGGTTATGGCAGTTAGCTACTGCCATAACAACGATATCCATCCCTAAAGTAGAGACGTACATTGGCGTGCGGCAGTCCGGAAGTGGTTAAAGGAGTTGTAAAGGCAGAAGGTTTTTGCTTTCTATGCATTAAAATAAAAAACCTTTTGTGTGTAGCAGCCATCCCAGCACCACCCTAATTACTTACTGGAACACCATCTCTCTCCAGCTATGTCCATGAATGTCTAAGCTGTCCGGGACACTCCTCCTGATTGGCTAAGACACAACAGTGATGCCATTGGCTTCCGCAGCTGTCAATCAAATTCAGCCAGCCAATCAGGGGAGAGAGGGGCGGAACCTGGGCTCTGTGTCTGAATGGGCACACAGAGCTGTGGCTCGGCTCCAGTGCCCCCATAGGAAGCTGATAACTGTGGGGGCACTCGATAGGAGGGAGGGGCCAGGAGCAGCAAAGAGGGACTAACTGGACAGAGCAGGTAAGTATAACATGTTTGTTTTTTGTTTTTTGTTTTTTTAAACAACTCTTTACAGTGACTTTAAGCATGTCATTTATGAATGCAAAGTAACAGCATTGTTACATTGTATATTGTCATAGATATAGTTATTTTTTTAGGTTCACCGCCAGGTTTTTATAGCGCTAGGTACCCCCATATACTACCCAATAATGGTTTTAACCCCCTGATTGCCCCTAGTTAACCCTTTCACCAGCGATCACCGTATAAGTGCCACTGGTGACGCTGGTTAGCCAGTTAGTTATTTAGGTTCCCCGTCAGGTTTTTATATAGCGTCAGGGACCCCCATATACTACCTAAGATTTTAACCCCCTGATTGCCCCTAGTTAACCCTTTCACCAGTGATCACCATATAAGTGTTACGGGTGACTCTGGTTAGTTAGTTTGCTTTTTATAGCATCAGGGCACCCACCATTTATTACCCAATAAAGGTTTAACTCCCTGATCACCCCACGGGTGATATCAATTAGGTTTTAGGGTCAGGGTCTGCGTCGCCCCAGGCAGCGCTAGGTTAGTGCGAGAACCGCTAACACCCATGCGCAAAACATACACCTCCCGTAGTGGTATAGAATCTGAACAGATCACTATCTGATCTGATCAGATCTATACTAGCGTCCCCAGCAGTTTAGGGTTCCAAAAAAATGCATTGTTAGCGGGATCAGCCCAGATACCTGCTAGCACCTGCGTTTTGCCCCTCCGCCCAGCCCACCCAAGTGCAGTATCGATCGATCACTGTCACTTACAAAACACTAAACACATAACTGCAGTGTTTGCAGAGTCAGGCCTGATCCTTGCGATCGCTAACAGTTTTTTTGGTAGCGTTTTATATTTAAATCCTGAAGGCAGTGCTTGGTTTTCGGGGTCCCGTACGTGGCTAGGCTCCCAAAAAGTCCCCCACATGTGGTATCCCCATACTCAGGAGAAGCAGCAAAAATTATTTTGGGGTGTAATTTCACTTATGCCCATAGCATGTGTGAGCAATATATCATTTAGTGACAACTTTGTGCAAAAAAATAAAAAAAATGTAATATTCCTGCAACTTCTGGCAAAATATAAAATATTTCTTGGACTCAACATGCCTCTCAGTAAATAGCTTGGGGTGTCTACTTTCCAAAATGGGGTCATTTGGGGGGGTTTTGTGTTATTTTGGCATTTTATGGCCTTCGAAACTGTGATAGGTAGTGAGGAGTGAAATCAAAAATTTGCACCCTTAGAAATCCTGAAGGCAGTGATTGGTTTTCGGGGTCCTGTACGCGGCTAGACTCCAAAAAAGTCCCACATATGTGGTATCCCCATACTCAGGAGAAGCAGCAGAATATATTTTGGGGTGCAATTCCCCATATAACTATGGCATGTGTGAGCAATATATCATTTAGTGACAACTTTTTGTAAACTTTTTTTTTTTGTGTGTCATTATTCAATCACTTGGGACAAAAAAAATATTCAATGGGCTCAACATGCCTCTCCGCAATTTCCTTGGGGTGTCTACTTTCCAAAATGGGGTAATTTGGGGGGGGGTTTGTGTTATTTTGGCATTTTATGGCCTTCGAAACTGTGATAGGTAGTGAGGAGTAAAATCAAAAATTTGCACCCTTAGAAATCCTGAAGGCGGTGATTGGTTTTCGGGGTGCCGTACGCGGCTAGACTCCCAAAAAGTCCCACATATGTGGTATCTCCGTACTCAGGAGAAGCAGCAGAATATATTTTGGGGTGCAATTCCACATATAACTATGGCATGTGTGAGCAATATATCATTTAGTGACAACTTTTTGTAAACTTTTTTTTTTGTGTCATTATTCAAAAAATATTCAGTGGGCTCAATATGCCCCTCAGCAATTTCCTTGGGGTGTCTACTTTCCAAAATGGGGTCATTTGGGGGGGTTTGTACTGCCCTGCCATTTTAGCACCTCAAGAAATGAGATAGGTAGTCATAAATTAAAAGCTGTGTAAATTCCAGAAAATGTACTCTAGTTTGTAGACGCTATAACTTTTGCGCAAACCAATAAATATACGCTTATTGACATTTTTTTTACTAAAGACATGTGGCTGAATACATTTTGGCCTAAATGTATGACTAAAATTTAGTTCATTCGATTTTTCTTATAACAAAAAGTAGAAAATATCTTTTTTTTTTTTTTAATTCAGTCTTTTTCCTTTTATATCGTAAAAAATAAATATCGCAGAAGCAATCAAATACCATCAAAAGAAAGCTCTATTTGTGGGAAGAAAAGGACGCAAATTTTGTTTGGGTACAACATTGCATGACCGCGCAATTATCAGTTAAAGCAGTGCAGTGCAAAATTGTAAAAAGACCTCTGGTCCTTAGGCTGACAATTGGTCCGGGGCTGAAGTGATTAAAGAATAACTTCACTTTTTTCCTAAAAATTATACTGCACCTTTGCAAATGTTTGGTAATGGCAATCTACAAACAGAGACTTAGGCTATATGCACACTAGCGTTTTCTTTTAAGCTAAAAAAAGTGGGAAAAAACACTGAATAAAAAACGCTGGTAATAGCTTTTTGTAGAAGCGTTTAAGAAGTGTTTAGGAGCGTTAAGGAATTTTAGCTTTTTATTAGCATTTTTGCAGTTCCTTTAAAAAAAGCAAAAAAAAAGAAGGCGTTAGCGTTTATGGGCATTTCTGCTGGAAAAACGCTACAAAAACATTCATTTTTTCTGCTCCTGGACATTCAACAAATGCTAATAGTCTAAAGTACTGTGCATGAACACATAGGATAATGCTACTTTGCTTCTAAGAGAAGAAAAAATGCTAATAGCTTCTAGGAGTTTAGAAAAAGCAAGTGTGCATGGAGCCTTACAGTTAATTGCATGCTTTTTATACTTTTCATACCCTATTTTTCTTTTTCTTCCCATCCTTCTCACAGTAGCCATTTTCACTAAGGGCATATGAATCCATCTCACTTTACTTCCTATTCCTATTTTTATATAAAATCAAGCAGTGGGGTTGATTTACTAAAACTGGAGAGGGCAAAATCTGGTGCAGCTCTGCATAGAAACCAGCTTCCAGATTCCTTTGTGACAGCCCAATTGAACAAGCTGAAGTTAGAAGCTGATTGGCTACCATACCGAGCTGCACCGAATTTTGCACTCTCCAGTTTTAGTAAATCAACCACAATGTTTGTTTAACCACTTCCCACCCCCACCTAACAGAATGACATGCCCAAAGGAGTTAAGTTATCCTGACTGGATGACATATGATGTCCAGCAGAATAAGCTGCAATGACTACCTGGGTTGCCTACCAGGGCCTGGTAGGCAATACCTGTATGACTACCAGGGTTGCCAATCAGTGCCCATTAGAGGTGCCAATCAGTTACCAGCAGTAATGCCTGCCAGTGCCTCCTAATCAGTGCTGCCTATCCATGCCATCTATTAGTACCCATCAGTGCCACCTACAGTGCCCAACAGTGCCACCTATATGCGCCCATAGGTGCCACTTATCAGTGATCATAAGTGCCGCCTATCAGTGCCCATCAGTGCTGCATATCAGCGCTACCTATCAGTGCCCATCAGTGCCATCTATCAGTGCCCATCAATGCTGCATATTAGTGCCTCAACATTAGTGCCCCTCCTCAGTGTCTACCCATTAGTGCCACCTCACCAGTGCCCATCAGTGCTGTCTTATCAGTGCCCGTCAGTTCAAACTCATCAGCGCCCATCAGTGAAGGACAAAACGTACTTATTTACAAAATTTTATAACAGAAACAAAGAAAAACAAAACAGTGGTGATCAAATATCAACAAAAGCAAGCTCTAATTGTGTGAACAAAATGATAAAAACGTAGTTTCAGTACAGTCTTGCATGACCGTGCAATTGTCATTCAAAGAAAACAGATAACATTGTGCCCAAAATTAATACAAGCACAGTGACACAGACAATGGCCTATCAAGTGAAATCTCTAGGAGATGCTGAATTGAACACATGATTGGACCTTTAGTAATTTATCATTATGTTTTACTGTAAGTTATCCTATTCCCATTTTAAGAAAGGCTACCCTTGAAATGCATTAGCATCCCCGTGAAAACACTCTAAAAGATTTTTTCATAAAACATTGTAATTAAATATCAGGGTTTTTTTTTTTTTATATTGAGCCATCAGAAATGAAAATATTGTTAAACAGCATGTACTTTTGTGTGATATTAATGATGCTCCAATAGGCTAGGAGCGGAATGAAGACACTTGTTAGTGCAGAACAATATTACCACTAAATTGTCTTATGTATTAGTCGATGTGGTTGACATTTTAAAAGATGCAGGGTGAACTGATTGAAGAGCTTTCACAGTGTAAGTGGCAATTTCACATATTAATTGCAAATATCAGTAAAAGATCCTTGGCAAATGAATGCAGAATATTTTCATATTAGAATACACAAAATGTTGGAATTCAACTGTAAAGTAGACTAGAACAGAATGGTTTAATTTTGTCAAAGATACTTAGCAGCAAGAAAATTGGCACCTAGAAACAATATGGTTAAGATGTATTTAAAACTATTAAGCTACTTTTTACATGAGGGCTTTTCAACCTCAGTAAATGGAGACGTGCCTCGATTGGCTTGGCACTACATCCATTTCAAAATGCAAAAAAAGAAAAAATATTTAGGACTTTAACGGTTGCAACATATAAACCCAATAAGAACAAATCTTTTGACCATATAAAAATAAACAACGTTTAATTTCATATCTTTATAAAAAGCACAAAAATGACAAAAGACTCTACTAGATTGCAAACGATTAGGGATTTTCTAACGATGTATAGCCCCAAACCACTATCCAATTCTGAAGCAAAAGCTCTGGATAACCCACTCTATTCTGAGGAAGTTGACACAAGACTCAGGTAGCTGAAAGCTGAAAAGAGCCCTGGCTCGGACAGCCTGACTACCAGCTATTATAAGACCTTTCAAGATATGCTCAAACATCACATTCTAAAAGCATTCAACTCCCTTTCACCTGATAGTCCTTCACCTCGAGATCTCGCAACGGCACATATAACAGTAATCCCAAAACCAAACAAAGACCCCTCCCTAGTCACTATCGACCAATTTCCCTACTAAATGTGGACCTCAAAATTTATGCCCAAATTCTGTCTAACCCGTCGCTTACCTCTATTGCCTAAACGTATCTCGCTAGGTCAAGTGGGCTTTATACTGGGCAGAGAGGCGAGAGACAAAACTAATAAGGCCATTAATATCCATCACTGGCTGGCATCTAAAAACCAACAAGGATTTTTTTATCCCTAGACGCAGAGAAGGCATTCGATAGAGTGGCCTGGGACTATATGTCATAAGTCCTCAGACCGATAGGGATAGGTGACCGTATGCTTCAATTTATTTTGGCCCTCCTCCCTGACCGCTAAGGTCCAACTCAATGGCCACGCGACAGGGCAGCCCTTTCTCCCCATTAATATTCAACCTTACCCTGGAACTACTACTTCCATGTCTTAAGTCTAACCCAGATATTAAAGGTGTCTCAATCTCCGAGAATACCTATAAATTAGCTGCTTTCACAGACGACATCCTTTTTTTCCTAAAAGAGCCACATATTACACTTCCCAACTTACTCAAAGACTTTGTCACATTTAAGACCCTCACTAACCTTCAAATAAACTTTTTGAAGTCGGAAGCTTTGAATATATCCCTACAGAAAGAGACAGTTGCACATTGCCAAGCGAACTTCCCATTCTGATGGGGTCCTGACTCGATCACCTATCTTGGGATCCAATTACCCTCTTAAATGTCTGATCTGTATTCTAAAAACTACCTCCAAATCCTCCATAACATTCAAAATGATTTGAAATCATGGTCTGCGGGTCTTTTTTCATGGTTTGGCAGAGCGTCGATAATCAAAATGAACATCTTCCCAAGAATACTTTACATAATGCAAACGGTACCTATAAAACTGCCACCAACCTTTTTTGCTTCCTATAGGAGAATCTGCACAGAATTCGTATGGGGTAAATCTCACCCTAGATTAACCCCCCTGGCGGTAGTCCTGAGTCTGGCTCGGGGTGGAGATTTTGTATCAAAAGCGGTAACCCCCCGAGCCAGACTGCAGGGAGAGGTTTACTTACCTTGTCCCCTGGATCCAGTGATGTTTCCGCGCTGTATGAGCGAGCCGTGTCTCGCTCGATCTATCATGGAGCCGAGCTCTGTTCCCTGTGAGCGCTGCGACGCACGGGGACGGAGAGCGGCGCCAAATTCAAAAAGTGAAACACACACGTTACATACAGTATAATGTAATCTCACAGATTACATTGCTGTATGTAATTATTTCACATCCTCTTTGTCCCTAGTGTTCTTCCCAGTGTCCTGCATGCAGTTTTATCTTATAAAAACTGTTATTTGTGCCTGGAAACTGGAGATTGTCCATAGCAACCAAAACTGTCCCTTTACATCAAAAGTGGTTTTAGACCTGCTGGAAAACAGTGATAATAAATTAGAATCACTTGCAGAATTGAGCGATAGTGATTTGTGGGGAGATCCGTCATCAAATATTGAAAAGTAATGACAGTGACGATTCTGCAACTGAGCAAATTTCAGTGTTTTTGATTTGATTACATTATTGAATAATTTTTATTATTGTTATATTATTATTTGGTATAATTATTTATAGTTATTTATTATATTATAATTTATGATTTCATTTTTCAAACTTTATCATACCCGGGATGTCTACTAGACTCTGGTTTGCACAGATTTAAGTGAGTTATTCCTAAGAATTACAAGACTACAATATAAACGCCAAGTTTCCATGAAAAATAATTGTACCGCTTTCAACACCTAAAATCTGAAATAATCATACCGCCAGGGAGGTTAAGCCACGAGAGGTTAACTCTACCCAAATCAAAAGGAGTTATAGGCCTCCCAGATATTACCAAATACCACTGGGCCTGTCAATTAGTCAGAATAATAGATTTGAACAGGCACTCCCAAACTAAAGCATGGATAACAACCAAACATGCATTCCCCATACCACTACGACAATTGCCATGGACCGCCTCAATACACATACCGCCAGATTGCAAACAATACCCTTTAATCAGTAATACACTACAGATTTTTAAAACAGTTTGATGTAAGTTCTAAAAATCCTCATCACCAGATCCCTTAACGTCCACATGTAATAATCCAGAATTTTCACCAGGTCTAACAGACTCCTTTCTTTCAGAACTCCCATCGCACACAACCATGCAAGCGAATCACTTTTTCTCAGGGACAATTTTCCTAACCCTACCCGCACTATAAGCACAGATGCTGAGACACTCACTCCCTTTCTGGACGTACATCTAACTAAGACACTTCCTAAATAACCCCCAAACACACTGAATACTTGAGATAACTCACACCTTTCAAAGTAATTTGCACAAAAAAAGGACCACAGAAACACCTGATCTCTGATATGTACTCCACCCTGTTCTCTGACCACAACTCAAAATCTAACATAGATTGCCTTAGATAGAAGAAGGAACTCTCAATAAACCTTTCAGAAGAGGATTGGGAAAACATATATTCCCACATACATAAGGGATCGATCAATGTCTCCACACAAGAAAACGGCTTTAAGGTTTTTTTAGATGGTACAGGGCCCCTCTTAGGCTTCACAAAATTTATCCCACCATACCATCCAATTGTTGGAGATGTGCTGACACAGAAGGATCTCTGCTACATATCTGGAGGTCCTGCTCTTTAATCAAAACCCTTTGGAAAGACATTCATCCCCTCACCTCCCAAATCACCACATACCTGATTGATTTTTTTTCCCAGCTCAAATGCTTCAACACCACTCCTTTATTCCCAAAAAAGATTATCATCGATCCTTAGCTTTACGCCTCTTGAATGTCACAAAAATGTGCATTCTACCCCAATGGAAAGTGACTATCCCCCCAACCTTGACAGACTGGTTCAGACGTATAATCAGAATTGCAGAAATGGAAGAACTGGTTCACCAGGCCAACGATACACCCAGGGGCGTACCTAGAGCATTTGGCACCCAGGGCCCATCCTATATCTGGCACACCTCCAACTGTAAAAACACCCACAAAAAAACACTCTCCTCTGCCAAGATCAGTGTTTAATTCTGCTTTATTTTTTAAATGGCGCTGTTGGCTACCGAGTAAAGCGGAAGTGACACTGTGCTGTCGCTTCCAGTTTTCTACATCGGAGACCTGATCAAAGGCAAATTCGGCTTTGTTCGGGTCTGTGGCCAGCTGGCTGGTGGCTCAAGTCTGCGGGTAGGATGGGAGACCTGGGCGGAGCTGTGGGGGGATGGGGATGTTCCCTCCCGCTCCTTGTAATAACAGCCAATGCTGTTCATCCATGGTAGCCAGTGACAATAGACGGGACAGGACAGAGGTGTCAGTCACTCAGGTATGAGCAGATGCCACATTTTTGGACAGATCGTGCCGTGGTCAGAAAAGTGGAGAGCTGGACTGGAGCTGCTATGAGGGAGATATCAGAGTGAGAAGGGTAGACAGCTGACAATACAAAGAAACAAACACAAAAAACGCACAAAAAACAGAGCAGCCAGAGCCAGGGATTCCCTTCAGGATTCTGTCAGACAGTGTCTGAGTGCAGAGTGAACCCCATAGCAATGCCACCCAGCCACTTACACCCCCCTCAATGTGTGGCACCTGGGGCAGAATGCCCCCCCGCCCCCCACTTGGTACACCCCTGGATACACCTGCAAAATTTCAAAAAATATGGTCTTGCTGGCATCACTTCCAAACAACAGACGAATACACCTGATTACTGCCTCAATAAAGACTGACAATACATCCTGTCGGAGAAGGAGGATGGTCCTGCTCCCCTTACAATTCCTCGCATCTCTACCTACAATATCCCCTCCCCCTTTTTTTTCTCTTTCTTTTTTTCTGTCTTCTTCTCCCCCTTTCTATTCTGAATATCATCAGCACAATTATCTCTGCTATGCACTGGATATCTTGCACAACCCACCCCGTCTACATACACCGCCCCTTTCAATTGTCTCCTCCCATCATTCTACTTCATCCCTATGGGGAACTCTCCCAGGCTTCCCCCCCCCCCCCCTCCATTCATATAACAAAAGCCCTACCTTATTTTCATTAAACTAGGTGACCACAGACTAAGCCTATTATTCAACGCCTCTTCGCCCGGAGGTTGCTAGTGGTCTGGTGACCGCAACCTTACAAGTGACCAACAGGTTACTAACAGGAAGAAGCCATTAGGTAAACAGTACATGACAACAGATGATATACTTCTTATAACTACTTATCTAATGTGCTTACTTACAACTAATTCTTATCCTCTCTCCATACATGAGATAAACCCCTGACCTATTATGTTATCTCAGATAAACTACACAAAACTTGACTATCCAAAGCCTCTCTAAGTAACAGGCTCTCTGATAGACACCATCAGGGTAAACATAACATGAATCTTACACTCAATGTCTGCAGCGCTCTGGGAGCAAGCACAATACATATGGAGCTAGTCACCCAAAACACTCATATAGTTAGTGTTGCACCCGACTCATGTATTGTGTATACCTGTTAACATTGTCCCTATTATCTTGTATTACCACATTACATAGGACTTTTTATATCATGCAACATTATTTCTCTTTATGTACTCCATCTTTTGTATACAATAAAATCTTTATTGGAAAAAAAAGCATAAAAACATTCATGAATTACATAAGGCTAACTGTCATACATTTCCCAACTGGCTATACTGGGCACACTATGTGCATGAAAACCTGTATCAGATGGCCCAATCAAATTTTGTGTAAGTGAATAAGGTCTTCACATTTGTAAGTGAATAAGGTCTTTGCATGACAGGCCAAGTACAGGAATCAGTAAGTCATCCCAAATAAGGATCTCTACATGTTTCACCGGATGGTTTGTCCAGGGAGCCTTTTGGTGAAACATGCATAGAATCATGAACTTAGGCAAAAAGGGGCTCCAACAGGGGTGGGGGAGGCAATTCTACTATGAAGTCCATAGATATATTTTTCGACGGTTGTTCTGGTACTGGTAAAGGATGTAGCAGAACCCAAGATCTAACGTTGGACCCCTTATTTCACTGGCAGGTGGTGCAGGAGCTAACATACTTCTTGCAATCAGATTTTAAGGTAGGCCACCAAATAGATTGTTGAACAAGATCCATGGTTTTCTGTATTCCGAAGTGACCAGCAAGTTGGTGGTCATGCAATGTTTGTAAAACCTAGATTCTGGCTTGTTGCGGGACAAAGATTTTGTTCTGGTACCAGAGATACCCCCCCCCCCCCCAGTTTCTTAAAGAGGAAGTCTTTGATTCCTGACATTGGAGGGAAGCCTGTTCAAGACAAGACCTCAGATCAGGTTGAATCAAAAGAAAATTCTGTGGAGACAAGATTGTGTTGGGTGTTGTTTCTTCCGGAGTATCAGGGAACATGCGGGATAAAGCATCGGCCTTTCCATTCTTGGAGCCAGGGCGGTAGGTAATGTGGAAATTGAATTGTGAAAAGAACAGGGCCCGGCGAGCCTGTCGGGGTCTCAGGCGTTTGGCAGTGCGGAGATACTCGAGGTTTCGGTGATCAGTGAATATCATTATAGGGTGCATGGCCCCCTCAAGAAGGTATCTCCATTCTTCTAAGGTTGTTTTAAGGGCCAGAAGCTCACAGTCACCTACATTGTAATTTCTCTCGGGCTGGTTCATCTTTCGGAGGGGAAGGCCATGGGGTGGAGCAGAGACTTCGGCCCCCGGCGCTGTGAAAGTACTGCTCCTGTAGCTACCTCAGAGGCATCGACCTCCAAGATGTAGGGCAGGGCAGGATCAGGGTGTAGAAGAATTGGTGCAGAGGTAAACAAGGACTTCAGTTTCTCAAAACCAGATTGGACTTCGGAGGACCATAGGAAACGAACATGTAGGCAAGTTACTTGGGTTATGGGAGAAATGATAGAAGAAAAGTTCTTTAAAAATCTTCTATAGAAGTTTGCAAAGTCTACAAACCTTTGTACCCCCTTCTTGTCTGACAGAGTTGGCCAGTCTAGGATTGCCTATACTTTCTGTGGATCCATAGTGGATCCAGAGCCCGAAAAGGCATCACCAAATACTCAAATGTCCGAACCTCGTTCTAAATGCTGTTTTCCATCCATCGCCCTCCCAGATGCGAACGAGGTTGTAGGCACCCCGGAGGTTGAGCTTGGTGAATATTCGGGCAGAACAAAATCTCTGAAAGAGATCAAGGAAGCAGATAACGGTTCTTTATGGTGATTTTGTTCAGTTCTCTATAGTACACACCTGGTCTGAGAGTCTTGTCTTTTTTTTAGACAAAGAAAATGCCGGCGCTGGCCGGAGAGGAGGATGGGCGGATGAAGCCTTTTGCCAGGTTTTCATCTATATATTGTCGTAGTGCCCCCAATTCTAGTTCGGAGAGGGGGAAAATACATCCAAATGGGATCTCGGCTCCTGGAAGCAATTCGATAGGACAGTTGTATGGTCGGCGTGGAGGTAGGACATCAGCTTTTGTTTATTGAAGACATCCAGGAATTCGTGGTACACCTGGGTTACATTCTGGTTAGTGGTGGATACTGGCTGGACAGTCAGACAGCTGGTGGTATCTTTGGATTCAGGAATGAGGCAATGTTATTGACAGTAAGAAGAGGTGAACAGGACTTCCTTCTTGATCCAATCGATCTGGGGATTATGGAGCCAAGGGATGCCCTGGATGACTGGAGACATAGGTGAGCTCAAAGCGTCAAAACGTATGAACTCCCGATGGCCACGGGAGAAGTAATAAGGAGAGGGGCAGTCTCCAGGGTAACCAGGCCGGAATTAGGTAATGAGCCATCTGCTAAGCAAACTTCCAGACCCCGTTTCTTATGGAGAAGAGGCAACTTAAGACTCCTTACCAGGTTCAAGTCCACAAAGCAACTGCATGCTCCAGAATCAATTATGGCCTGGAACCGGAATTCTTCTACTGTAGTGTGATAGGGAGAACAAGGTGGGAGGGAGAAGTTCCAGAGACTTGAAAATATACTGGAGAATAGGAGGGTGACTTCTTGGGCCTTCTGGGCCAGTCACATAAAAAATGTCAGTTTCCTCCACAATAGAGGCAATGATTGGCTAGGATACGCTGACATCTTTCATCAGGGGTTAATGCGGAATGTAACAGGCCAACTTGTTAAGGAGCTGATCCAGAGGTGGATGTACTGGCGGGTCTGGAGGTTTGTGATCGTTTGGACTGTCTCTCCCGTAAACGTCAATCCAGTTGGATGGACAATTGGATGAGGCCTTCAAGTGTAGTGGAAACCCCGATTCTGGCTAACTCATCTTTGAGAGATTCCGAGAGTCCTATACGGAACTGGTATAGTAGAGCTGCCTTAGTCCAGCCTGTGTCTGCAGACCACTGATGGAAATCCACGGTAAAGTATTCTACCGGTCTCCTACCCTGCTGTACAGAATGCAGTGTGGCTTCAGCGGTCACTGTAAGTTGGGTGTCTTCGTAGAGTTGTGCCATAGCCGCCAGAAATTAGTCTACCGTGTTGGACTCATTTCTTCCCATAAACTGTGGGCCCAGGCCTGGGGTTCATCAGATAACAAGGATATGAGGAACTCAACCTTAACAGTCTCTAAGGCAAAAGTCCAGGGTTGCAAGACTATGTATAGTAAGCAGGCAGTCCTGAAGGATCTGAACTTTTTCAGGTCTCTGGAGAATCGTTCCAGAATGGGAACTCGGGGTTCGGGTGGAGGGAACATCATCATAGAAGTTGCTGAGAATTGTTCGTGAGCAGGTACAGCAGAACTGATGGAAGCTGGAACTGGCTGTACAGGAGCAGATGACTCAGACAGGTGTTGCAGCTTATCCCTCAATTGAAGATAGCCTTCCTACAACTTCTGAATTGCTTGGGTCAGAATGGTAGCTTGTTGACACAAGTCCTCTAATGGGGATGCACCTCTGCCAGCCTCAGTCATGGCTGGATTATACTGACAAGTCTCTGGTGTGAGCCAGGGGGGTGTGCCTACAATTCTCATGGCATGTGCGCGCATGTGCGTGCGCGTGTGTGTGTGCGCATGTGTATGCGCATCAGCGTGCATAGGCTGCCGCGCACGGAGACCCCTCTGGCGCAACCATGGCGGTTACTGGTGGAGTTGCCCACAACACGGCCATTTCCCTGACAGGTATCCATCATTACGGCAGAACTCAGCCCAAAAATAACAAGATGAAAGTGAATAGCCTATTAAAAAATACAATAACAAACTTTTATTGCAATATTTACCTTCCAGAGATTTCCCCCACATTAGCTTTTTGCGCCACTAGATGTCCAAAGACTGGAGGCTGGCATCATTAAACACACTTTCTTTGAGCCCAGGTCATCATGAACCCACAATAGAAGTACTGCAGAAGATAGCTCCAAACTGAAAGTGAAAAGTGTAGCTAAAGCTGTTTAGAATTTTTATTTTTGACTAGAGTTTTGTTGTAGGTAGAAATTACTAGTGCTGTGCCAATGCTTTGATGCTTCTAGTACCAGCATTGCAGATATGCTTCATACACAAAGGAAACATTTAAGCAGGCAGTGTTCATGTATAGGTCAGAATGCTCCAAGAGGCATGTATGAGGCTCTCCAGAAAACCAATACAGGCTTTCAAAAGCCAATATCACACTTCAAGATAAAATACAAGCAAATACTGTATGCATGTTTTGTTTGCTTTGTTTGCTCTTGCTCATTTATTTAAGCATTGTCAAAAATTGGATGGTTCATCACAGAGTATGGGATATAGATAGGACATAGTCATCTGTGTGCACAGCACAAAACATGACTGGGGGGTTCTTATTACAAATTGGAAAGCACAATTCATATTGTTTAAATGACTACAGGAGCCCAGTTAATAGAAAACAAGTATTTTGGCATCATAAACCAGTAAGAATGTAGCTGCCTTTTTCTTGACTTTGTGCCTGGCATCTTGCCCACATTACCTCATTATGCTTTTGTTAAGAAGCCTCCCTTTAGTCATTACATTTTCTGAAACAACATAATAAGGTTTATGTTATGGGATATTGTTTGCTCCAGTTGGAAACAGAAGATATCATTATTGTGAGCTGTGCTTCACATTACAATTTGCTGGCTTAAGCTGGATATTGCTCAGGTGTTTTGAGCATAACGCACTGTTCTAAACTCCTAAACAGATTAGGTCTATGAGTAATGAATTTAGGACAGCTGATTTGTTCCCTTGGTTTGGATAGAATATATTCCATCATTATTACAATATTGCAAGGCATAGTAATGTGATATTAGTAGGCTGCCCTGGCTGTACAAAATACTAATTAACGTGGAAGTTAGTATCCAAAGTAGACTACCAAAAGAGATGACACTAGAAAAAAGCTGATTTTTTTTTTAGAAAAAATATAATTAAAAACCAAGTAATAAACCTGTTTACAAAATATAAGGTATGTTTAAAGTTTGCTTAATCTATCATAGTAGAATTAAGCTCTGCGGGGGAAAACAATATTTTCTTCTGGCTTCTTGCACTTGCACTTTTTTGAAGAAGAAGAGATTTTATGAACATATTCACAATGTTGTAAATTACACGTTTATATCTTGTATTACATATGTACATCAGGGAGCTGATTTACTACAGGCAAATACTGTAGGCTGTTCACTGCGCATTGAAAGCTAGGCATTTTCCCCCAAAACTTCGTAAGCTCTACTGGATTCCACAATGAGGTTATATGCAGGAAAAAATGCTGTTTTTTTATTTACCTTGCACATGGTTGAGAATTCTCTGAAGGGTGAAACCTTACCATATTTACTAAGTTCTGGGACAACCTCCCTTGAAAAGTGAACAACCTATTTAGATTTAGTAAATCAATCCCTGTGCATGCAGAATGCAATCCCTGTGCATTCACAAATGTATCAGTTCCATGCTAAATTTAACTAGGAGAAGTTCCCAGTTAAGTTGGTTTAGCTACCACTTTTGTCATGTATTGTAATTGTCTTTTCAGTAACTATTGTTTAAAATCTCATTTGATGTCTTGATATTTGAAACCACTCATAATAAGGATTCAGAGGGAATAACTGTAGCAATAGCAGATATGGTGGAAGGGCAGTCAGGTCCTCTTTTTCATTTCTGCCATGAGAAGGAAACTTTTCCTACTATATTCTTTTTAACACACCTATTGCAGCTATTTAGATAAAGCAGTGATCTGACCTAAACATGTTGGCTGCTAGTTTTTCTATGACAAATGTTCACCATTATTTACACTCGACATCTGGAGACTAGCAGGTGCTTCTAGTCTTTCTTTCTTCATTTTCATACTATTTACTGAAGATTCTGTAGCAATTGATTTGGCCCTAGTGGCATTTAGGCCTTCATATTTACCACTCTTATCTCCAAATTATGAGTTTTGCACCACTGTTGCTTTTCCTACAAGGACAGAGATCAGCTGCTGTCACCTTTCATCTGGCTACCACTTTTCTCTTGTGCTCTACGATCCTATCAGTGTGGGGCAATGATCAACCTAACCTTCTGCAAAAAGAATGTTCTTTCGATTTCCTGTAGGTGATGGCAGAGCAGTAAATTACTAAGACCTTCCCTGTGATGAAACTGCTAGGATAATCAAATGCAGACGTTTACCATTTAAAATAATGCTTTCTAATGTTCTTTACAATCTATGCTAGATATAACTGCAAATTAGGTAAAAGAAACAGCTGATGCCCATGGCATTAACAGGCATGTACATGACAATCTGTCTTTGATTTTGAAGATTGGTCCACAAAAAATGTCTTTTGGTTTTTAGCTCTGTCTAAGCTATTAATTTAAATCTCTACTTTTCTACATGCCATATCAATTACTCTCTTGAATTTGTAAAACGTTTAAATAATAAAAAAAAAAAAAATTGAATACCAAAAAAGATTAATTTACAATTTAATTATCATGTCTCCTTTGGGTATATAGTGAATTATGATTGTTTGAGACAGCAATATTCACAGTGGGCTTAAAGTGAACCTGTGCTTTGCCCATCCAGAGAAAAGTAGCACGTTTATTTATTATCCAACACCTTGCCCCTTGCTCTGTGTTCCTCCACTGCTCTTATCAGCAATCAATGTCCAGTGAAAAGTTCTGTAGGTACATGGAGATGATTTACCAAAGGCAAATAAGCTGTTCACTTTGCAAGGAACTTTTCCCCAGAGCTTAGTGAATGAGGTAAAGCTCTGTGGACCTCCATCATCCATTCACGTGCAAGCAAAAAGGCTTTGTTTTTCCTTGCACAGGATTGAGTATTCTTTGCAAAGTGAAATTTCACCACATTCACTGAGCCCTCAGGAAAGTTCCCTTGCAAAATGTAACATATCTTTTAAAGTGAACAGCCTATTTGCTTTTAGCATAACTTACACAGACTAAGGAATGTATGGCCATATTTACTTGTTAAAAGTAACTGGATTAATTCACATTTCAGTAGAAAATAATAAGAAAACTAAGACACGTGAATTGATCTAACAATGGGCCATGTGCCTTATTATGTTTGTAGTGAAATCAAGGTCCTTCCAGCATTTGGATATTTTTTGAGTGGGTTGAAGAGGTTCATCTGATTCACTACTGTTTTTGGCTGATCATGAAGAGATAGGTAGATTTCACATGTTTAATATTTTCAGAGACTATGCATTTTGGCTGCACGTAGCTTAATAATAAAAATAATAAAAATCCAGTACAGGGAGATCTTCTTGCCACAACTTCCTTAGCCCTTGTACACATGGTCGGAGATTCCGTCGGAATGTGTCCGATCGGACCGTTTTGTCGGATATTCCGACTGTATGTGGTCTACATCGGACTGTTTCCGTCGGAGTATCCGACGGACCAAGTTTTCCAACTTGTTGGTAAAGTTTTCCGACAAAATGCTCCGATTGGACATACTCCAATCATGTGTAGAGAATTCCGATCGGACAAAGTGCCACGCATGCTCAGATCAAATTCCTACACCAAAGCTATTGGCTACTAGCGTGAACGTAGTCCCGTCGTAACAAAATAACGTCATCATGTCGGATTTTCCGACAACTTTGTCTGACCGTGTGTATGCAACAGTTTCGGACAAAATCCGTCGGACAAAATCTGACGGATTTGGTTGTCGGAAATCTCCGACCGTGTGTACAAGGGCTTACACCACCAAAGGTCATTTAGGCAAGGTACAAATAGTGTGGCCAATAGATTTTTCTTTTTTCATTGAAGAAAAAATATATGTTGTTTGATCATTTTGGAAAACATCTTACAATGAAAAAAAAACGACATTTCTGATTTTACTTTATCCTGCTGTCATATATAACATTCAGATCAGATCTCCTCTTGCAAGAACAGTTGCAATCCACTATAATCATGAATCAGACAAAATGTGCTGGTAAAGTACTTTGTATATCAAAACCACTTGTGTTCTCACCTTTGACGCAATGAAGACTTTAAAGACAAATCATTACTTATTTGTCATAACGATATGCATTTTACTAATAAGTTGTATGTCTACTTTAAATGAATGACAACAGTATTACAAGAATCCAGTTGTTAGTGGAAATTATAGTACAAATTAATTAAAATTACAAAAACAAATTAAGCTAGAAAAGCTGACAACAATAAAGGACAAAATTCTATACATCAATACTTATAGAAGTTATCATGGTTATAATTAAAGGGTGCAGTAAGCAACTATTCTGAAATAGATATTTCTGTATGTCTTTGTTTTACTTGACTATAGTATAATACTAGATCATTTGATGTGTAAGTCATGCCGTCTGTATTTCTTGTATCAATCTCTGTCTGCCAAGTATCTCCAATAAGTGTTGAAGTAGCAGGTTGCAGCTAGGCACGTCAAACATAAAATGCACATGAAGTTAGATTACACAAGGGAAGATTGGGAAATTGAGGCCCATGGGGAGTGTAAGTGTGTTGTTTTTTTTCTTGCTTTTGGCTTGTTTTTCCACATTCTGCAACAGTTGTAGCACAACACAGAATAGAAACATTTGCAAGGGAAGAAAATAAAAGCTGTGTCAGAGAAAATACTTCCAGAGAATGGCAATTCACGCCGAAACAATCTGTATGATGCTAGATCTTTGCAATTAGTGACAATTATGGCAACATTCTTCCTCCTCAATTAAATGTTATCAACAATAATGTTTATTCTGATGGCATATACATACTCATACAAATTGTTGATGATGCTAAGGAAGAAGCATTGTTGGTGCATATAGTTAGACAATTTTATGTAGTCCATAACCTAGGCATTCCTAGCATACTAATGAGCAAAAAAGTTGTATTAAAAAAGATAAAGTTGTGCTGACTGTGACAATAATCTATTTCACAGGGGAAGGTAGAATTTAGATTTTTAAGTGTAATTTCTTGCATTACTTACTTAACCGGTTACCGACTGGCACACGCCGATGTACGTCGGCAGAATGACACAGCTGGGCAAATGGGCGTACCTGTGAATTTGCCCCCTTGCCATCGCGCGGTGGGAGTTCCATGAGTAGGATCGCGGGTCCTGCGGACTCGATGTCCGCGGGGATACCCGCGATCGTGTCACAGAGAGGAAGAACGAGGAGATGCTAATGTAAACAAGCATCTCCCCGTTCTGCCTAGTAACAGTGTCACTGATCTTAGCTCCCTGTGATCGGGAGCTATGATCAGTGATGTGTCACAGCTAGCCCATCCCCCCTACAGTTAGAACACATCCCTATTACACACTTAACCTCTACAACGCCACCTAGTGTTAACCCCTTCACTGCCAGTCCCATTTACACAGTAATCAATGCAATTTTAATCGCACTGATCGCTGTATAAATGTGAATGGTCCCAAAATCAAGCAAAAATTGTCCGTTGTGTCCACCATAATGTCGCATTTATGATAAAAATCGCTGATCACCGCCACTGCTAGTAAAAAAAATGTATTAATAAAAATGCCATAAAACTATCCCCTATTTTGTAGACACTATAACTTTTGCGCAAACCAATTAATAATCGCTTATTGCGATTTTTGTACCAAAAATATGTTGAGGAATACGTATCGGCCTAAACTTATATATTTTTGGGGAATATTTATTATAGCAAAAAGTAAAAAATAATGTGTGTTTTTCAAAATTGTCGCAATTTTTTTGTTTATAGCGCAAAAAATAAAAACCGCAGAGGTGATCAAATACCACCAAAAGAAAGCTCTATTTCTGGGGGGAAAAAAACATCAAATTGTTTGGGAGCCATGTCGTATAACCGTGCAACTGTCAGTTAAAGCGACGCAATGCCGAATCGCAAAAGGTGCTCCGGTCTTTGGCCAGCAAAATGGTCCAGGGCTTAAGTGGTTAAAAAGTAACTCCAATTTTTTTGAGAAAAAAACATTGCCCTCTGAGGAATCTATAGCCATTGCAAGAATTTTAACAAACTTTGTTGCAGATGCATACCTTTTGTTATTCTGAAGAAATCATTGAGTCTAATGGGAGTGGTTTCTTAATTATTAAGCAGCTGCTGCACCTGCACAGCTCTAATAAGGGAAAATTGCAGCGCCTGCGTTCCTTTAGACATGATTTCCTATTGGGAGTATCTCACCAAAAATGACATTTTTGCTGCAGGAAATGCTTGAAATCGGACTTGTATCTTAGAGCAAACTTCTGGGAAAATCAGTGAGCCAATCATACAAGCAGGAAATGACATATCTGGGGGGCATTCTGTACACAGTCCGTGTATAGAACACCTCCACATAGCCAAATTACAGAGCTGCAAATTGAATAGGAAAGGTCGTTTTTAATAACATGCAATTACAACATTATGACTTGTGCCTCAATTGTATATGCTATATTTTTTTTTTATTTGTGTTTTTTTTTTTTTTTTTACGAAAGTGGCGTTACCTTTCAACCACTTCAGCCCCGGAAGATTTGGCTGCTAAATGACTGGGTAATTTTTTTCAATTCGGCATTGCATTGTTTTAACTGACAATTGCGCAGTCGTACAACGCTGCACCCAAACAAAATTGACGTCTTTTCTTACCCATGAATAGAGCTTTCTTTTGGTGGTATTCGATCGCCTCTGTGTTTTTTATTTTTTGTGCTATAAACAAAAAAAAGCGACAATTTTGAAAAAAAACACAATATTTTGTACTTTTTGCTATAAAAATATCCCAATTAAAAAAAAAAAAAAATAATAATTTTTTTCAGTTTAAGGCAATATGTATTCTTCTATATATTATTGGTAAAAAATCGCAATAGGCGTATATTGATTGGTTTGCGCAAAAGTTATAGCATCTACAAAATAGGAGATAGATTTATAGCATTTTCATTATTATTATTTTTTTACTAGTAATGGCGGTGATCTGTGATTTTTAACGGGACTGCGACATTATGGCGGATACATCCGGCATTTTTGACACATTTTTGGGATCACTGGCATGTATACAGCAATCGGTGCTATAAAAATGCACTGATTACTGTAAAAATGTCACTGTCAAGGAAGGGGTTAACACTAGGGGGCGATCAATGGGTTAACTGTGTTCCCTAGTGTGTGTTTCTAACTGAAAGGGGAGGGAACTGACTAGAGGAAGTGACGGATTGTGGTTCCTAGCTAATAGGAACACACAATCTGTCACTCCTCTCAGAACAGAACAGGGAAGTGTGTGTTTACACACACTCATCCCTGTTCTGTCTCTTGTGCTCATGATCGCTCGTGCCCGGGGGCCATCACGACCATCAGCCATGAGCATCGGCACCCCCGCTGTGCAACAGGCGAGCGCACATGCCTGCTATCCTGATCCTGCTAGCCAACGTATAGCTACGACGGTTCACGGGATTGTGCCAACCTGCCTCCGTAAAATGACGGCAGCTGGTTGGCAAGCGGTTAAAAGGTAAATGATAGCTTTGTTTACTACAATGTGAATTTTTCACTTCAGCACTCATGTATGAAAATGTCAGGTCTGTAAATAAGTAGGATGCATGTAACACAGACATGAATGCATAACATGTCTTTTTAGTATCGTCACTACTTCTTAGCTCAGCTGCATTACAGGACTACATTCTTCAGTATGACATTTAGAACATCATTTTATAAATAAGCTGATGCTGCAAAAATACAATACATAGCAACATACAACTAGAACAAATAAAAGCAATGGAAGCTGCACAATAGAGTTTAAAGTGACACTGAGCTCAGTTTTAAAAAAGAAAATGGAAAATGTAATACTTACCATTCAGAAATCGTCCATGGTAGTATACACATGATTGGTTGCTCTGCCCATCTCCAACCCCCAGAATGATTATCTCTCTATGTAAGAAAATGATGCACTGTCAAACTTCATTCTTGTAACTAGAATCAAGCAAAGGAAATTATTTTTACAAGGGAGGGATTTTTGCTGCCTTGAATAGGCATCAAGAAAGGAAAATTATGGAAAGGTAGGTGTTCAATTATCCAATTTCTTGGTGCCTACATAGCAGCACACACATTCTAAATATCTCACTACTAGGGAGGGTAATGCTGAAAAAATGTGTTGAATTCACAGAACTAAAAATTTCCCAAGTCTTTTTCCCAAAATCCCAAAAGGTGAGACTGCCTGGGTCCAAACTGTAATGTGACATAAAAGTGGTAAATGGTGATCAACTAGCAGCCCTACAAATAATTTCAGGCAAACTTTTGCCATGGCTGACCAGGATGAAAAGATACAAGCAATAGGAAAAGAAAATGTCGCTCCAGGTGAGCAATGGAACCAAGTAAGCTGGGGAATGGACTCCTCCCAGGGGTGCTAGCCTCTGCTCGCCGGCCATGTAATTTGGATAAAAGGAATGGATGGCTGCACACCGCAGTAGTGATGAATTTCTGTATTGTAAAACCCGTCACATGAATAACACCACAGGAGAGGCAAACAGGTACAGGTAGATTCGTTTCACACAGCAACGCTGAGCTTATTCATTACGAAAGGAAATGTAATTAGTAAGCGCAGCATCACTGTGTGAAACGCATCTACCTGTACCTGTTTGCCTGTCCTGTGGTGTTATTCATGTTAAGGATTTTAGAATAAAGAGATTCATCACTATCTCTGTGTTCAGCCATCCATTCCTTTTATCCAGGATGAGAAGATGCCTCTAGTTAAATGACTGTTTGTTCCCTAAAGAATAGGTAGACCACTAGCCCCGCATGTCCTCAATATTATTTGCACAATCCAGATTGCTATGGTCCTCTTAGCCCTTGTACACACGGTCGGAGATTCTGACAACCAAATCCGTCGGATTTTGTCCGACGGATTTTGTCCGAAACTGTTGCATACACACGGTCAGACAAAGTTGTCGGAAAATCCGACGTGATGACGTTATTTCGTTACGATGGGACTACGTTCACGCTAGTAGCCAATAGCTTTGGTGTAGGAATTTGATCTGAGCATGCGTGGCACTTTGTCCGATCGGAATTCTCTACACATGATCGGAGTATGTCCGATCGGAGCATTTTGTCTGAAAATTTTACCAACAAGTTGGAAAACTCGGTCCATCGAATACTCCGATGGAAACAGTCCGATGTAGACCACACACAGTCGGAATATCCGACAAAACGGTCCGATCGGACACATTCCGTCAGAATCTCCAACCGTGTGTACAAGGGCTTAGAGGCCGCCTTCCCTCTTCTTCTCAGGTACAACAAACAGTCTCATCTTTGCAAAAGATGCAGATGAGACTAGCAGGACCTATTCTTTATTGTAGCAATAGATTGATGGTACTTTATGATAGATTATCTTTCTGAGGCTTTCTTCACCTTCCACCCAATAGCTGGAATTTTTTCTGGAGGAAGACACACAGAGCGATTTTCAGTATTGAAGAGGGCCACCATTTCCTGTATGGGAACCAGGTGATTCTTGCCTTGGTTGATTATCCAACTGAACCTGGATAGGGCGTGCATCACCACTTGCAAATGTGGAAAAAAAACTTTTCTCTGCTTTGGGACAATATTAGGATGTTGTCCAGATAGTGAAGGACCCTGATCTGTTCCGTAGAGGTGCCAAGACTGCTACCAACGCTATTGTAAATGCACTTGCTAGAATCCTCGCTAGAATGACCAGGTTCAGAGACTTAATTTTGATGCTTTCTAGAAGAATAAAACTGTTTAGCCTTTTAAAGTCCAGACCTGGCCTCCAAGCTTCTGTCTTTTTCTTTACTAAAAATACGAAGGAATAGAACCCCAAGTATCTTTCAGATTTTGGAACAGGATCTACTGCCTTCTGAAAAAAAGCATCTGCACATATTGATGAAGAATTCCTGCTTTCTCTGACAGAGTGATGAATGTCAAATGCAAACTGCTAGACAGGATAATTCGGTTTGTTGCAGGCTGGTTGGCAAGTTGAGCCCGAAATTTTCTTTGGTTTTGCTTGTCTTCTTGCACAACACCGACAACACCTATTGATCTGAACATTCCTTCACTCACCCCTTTTGCTGCGCACCTACTGGACAGACCAGGGTAGACAAGGAGTAAAAAAATACTTCTAATTCTCTTGAACAGAAAATGATACCTTAGCCTTAGATGAGTTAAAAAAAGGCACAATGTAAGCCCTTCCATCGTCTCCTGAATTCCCTGAAAGGGTGATTTGATCGTGTTTCCCTTGATTTGTGCTGAAGGGTGCACTTGCAGCAAATTTTCTTTTTCTGTTTCTATCTTGGGGTATTAGACCACTTTTTCCCCATTTACATGATTGATTGCTGTGTCTAATTTTTCTCCAAATTGAGCTTTGCTATTATAGGGAATGCGGCACCCTGCTTGCTTTGAAGAAGGATCTGAAGACCACGGCTTTAACCATTTCTTTGCTGTTACTGAATATAACATACACAGAGATGAAACAAATTGCCCTACATCCCTTCAAAAGGCAGATAATGTTAAAAATCTTTCTTCATATGTCCAGAGCACAGAGGAGGGGGTGGAAAAGCTGCAGTTACAGTGTGTTAGAGCTGATCAGAGGAAAGGATCATGCACCCTCCACACAGCAGAAGAACTGTGTTCTGAATAGACAAGCTCCATTCTGAGCTCCTTCCCTTACACAAATTTTATCTCATGTGTCAGGAAAATTCTCAGAAGTGACACATGCTGATAACAGAGAAACAAAGCACCAGAGAGAAATGACACTTATAGAGCATGTTGCTCACAAAACAATTGCCAAAAAGTCAATAAACCTGGACCTGAAATGTACATTAATGACACTCTTAGCAGAGCTACAGTAGCAGGAGACACACCTGAATGTGCACAACACAGTTTGCAATCTTCATCTGTCAAAGTTCAATCATTCAACTAACAGCACATAGAAATTGATGAGAGTTTGCAAGCAAATAAACCTGTTGTTCTGAATGTTTGGCTAGATTAAAAGGCAGAAGTGCTACTACTTGTGAGAGAATACTGGACTTTCAGAAATGAAATTGGCATTAAGGATGGCATATTTTACAAGGGGCCAAGAGTCACCATTCCTAAATCTCTGAGATCGGAGATATTGACACGCATTCATGCCAGTCACCTTAGTGGAGAAGCATGCTATAGGCAGGCATGAGATATCCTATACTGACCCGACATGCAAAATGAGATTGGAGACTTTGTTAGTCATTGCTCAGCATGCAATAAATATGCACAGGCACAACAGAGAGAACCCATGATGTTGCACGTGCTGCCAACCTGGCCTTGGCAAATTGTAAGCATGGATTTACTGAATTATGCTGGGCAAAATGTTCCACTGATTGTGGATCGCTATTATGAGAGATTGAGCACCTTCCTGACCTATGTGCTGAAACTACAGTCAAGTGTTGTAAAGTACATTTTGCCGGACAAAGTAATCTTGGATAATAGACCTCAGTTTGCATGTGAGCAATTCAGACGGGTCTCTGCAGATTGATGGTTTGAGCATCTTACCCCATCCCCACGGCACCCACAAGCTAATGGCAAAGCAGAATCAGCTGTAAAGATAGTAAAGAATCTTTGCAAGAAGTCCAAATATGATTGTATTGACCCCTGGAAAGCCATTCTACATTAAAGGAACACTCCAACTGAAGGCATAAACAGTAGTCCTGCACGGCGCTTGATGTCAAGGAGACTGAAGATTTCATTACATGTGGCAAACAAATTGCTTGAACTTTGTGTAGTTATGGGTATACAGGTGAAACTGCGATGTAGGAAAGAGATCTCCAAACTGACATATGATGTGTCTTCCAAAGACTTACCTGAACTAAGCATTGGAGAGTCAATCTGTATGAAGCCACTGCCTGGTGACAGGACTGACAGCTGGAGACTGGGCACCTGTGTTCAGAGGTTTGCTCCTCGCTCATATTTTCTGGATGTGGAAGGCAGTCACTAGCGCTGCAATCGAGTGGACCTGCAAGTGGCAGAACAACTCAAAGCACAAGCCTATGAGCATCCTGCACATGATCCTCCCGAGGCGCTCAATGCAAGGCAGAGACAATACTACTGTCATATCTGAAGAATACCATGAGGGTGACATAATGAAGCCACATATACCAGTAAGTTCTTCTGTGCCAAACACACCAGCCAGGAAAGAGAGCAACTCTTCACTACCTTCTGGAGCTGAACAGCATTCCCCAGGCTAAATCACTGTGGCCTTGTGTAGCAGTCGAGTTTCAAGACCACCAAATATACTCAAACTGTAGTGTATCTATTAGTAACACAGTACGTTAAGTTTTAGACTGTTCACAATCTGTCTTTAGGTTGTTTACACATTTTTAGATTGAATGTAAAAAAGGGGAGATGTTATTGGGTTATTATACAAATACGGTGACTGTTTGTTTATGGTAATATTGCATTGCTTGTACTTCCTGTTTTCTATTCTTGCTTTTGACTTGGATATGGTTATACAGTACAACATAACTCCTCAGACTAACAGTTTGCAGTGCCTTCTTTTCTATACCATGAAAAAATGTCCACCGCAAAATTCCAGAACCACTGCACTGCACATGCACCGGACCATCAGTTGCTGACATAACCGCCCCCAGACATAGAACTGCCTCTCTTTATAAAAAAAAAACTCACGAATGGACCCCAGCAACACAATATGCATTAGGCAGCCCATTAACCTGAGTGTCAGCACTGAAACAAAGATGAAGCAAGGAGCTGGAGTCCAAATAATCCTGCAGGCTTGAGGAGAGAAACAAGAATGGGGAGTGGCAATTTATTGCTTACTTTTATAAAGAGATAATAGTCCTGTAGGTTGGATGTGGGTGGTTCCATGTAGACATTAGGAAAATTCTATTTAAGTATGTATTTAAGAGTCAAAAAAGTACCTTCTTTTGCTCTTGCATCCTTCAAATTTCCAAATTCCTTTTTTTGCTGCTTTGAACTGACTCCCTGTTAGAGGATGGCTACCGTCGTACTTCATGATCCCATTGTATGTGGAAATGTAGCCCTCCTCTCTTGCTCACTCCCAAGATGGACTAGGAGCTCTGGACTATGGAATGTGTAGTGTGTACATGACCACAACTAGCATGAACAGCTTGGTTCATACAAACAAAAGTGAGGGGGAATAGGATAGGTTTGGCGCTCACAGAGGACTTTACAAGGAGCTAGAAAAACACAGTAAGAATTAATGTAAAGATAGATTACAGGGCCATTAAGTAGTTGATGTGTTGGTTTTTGGAGAAACTATAATCTGACTGTACAAATGTATTTGTACATATAAGAGTCCATATGCAGCCTGTTTTGGTCAAGGGTATTGCCATCAGAGTGAGTAGAAGCCTGTACCCATTGCTTCAGGTCAAATGAGAAGGTTCGACTAAGAAGTTTAGAAGTAGCAGGAGTGTTCGTATTAACAGGGATTTTAAAGTTAGTAAGGATTGTTGTCTGTGATCTATCAAGTGAGAGCAGGTTATTGATGCAAGGATAGTATAAAATTATGCAGATGGTGTGTACTGAAAAGTAATAGGTGCATGGCAGAGGGTCTATTTTATGTGTGCATATATGAATATCTGGATTTAATTTGTTATCTGAATATGGTAATTACCTTTGTTTTAAAATATTTCGCTGTATTTTAGTCTCTCATGTAGGACAAAAGTAAATTCGATACAAATATAATGAGTCTGTGTACAAAACTACCGTATTTTTCGGACTATAAGGCGCACGTAAAAGCCTAAATTTTCTCCCAAAAACGACCGTGCGCCTTATAATCCGGTGCGCCTTATATATGACCTGTTGACATCGCTGGAGTTCTTTGTTAACAGTATCTGTCAGATGGGCGCGCATGGAGTCACAGATCAATAGGGATGGAGATTTGTGGAAAAAGCCACCCAGTCTCTTGACGTTAACCTTCGGACTATAAGGCGCACGTAAAAGCCTAAATTTTCTCACAAAATCGACCGTGCGCCTTATAGTCCGATGCGCCTTATATATATGGAAATATCCATTTTATCAGCCGGTCGTTGCTAGTGCGCCTTATAATCCGGTGCGCCTTATAGTCCGATGCGCCTTATATATGGAAATATCCATTTTATCAGCCGGTCGTTGCTAGTGCGCCTTATAATCCGGTGCGCCTTATAGTCCGAAAAATACGGTAAACACTCTGCCTGTATAGGCTGCTTTCTGATTTATTAAACGTTACTTTTGTTAGGCTTAGTTTAATATTGAGGTATATACTAGCCATATCATTTTACTAACCACCATCACACGAAGCTTTAGGCTTTAGGTATATATAATGCAATTTATATGTTAATGGCACTGGAGCAAACAGCGATGATAAAGTCATCTCTGAATCAGACAGTGGCAACATACATAAAAGTGTACCAAAGTGTCAGAGTACAGCTAAAATATTAGATTGATCTTACCTCAGTAAGTAAAGAACGACCACATGGAGACAGGTCCTGGCATCCAAACCCTCAGATGGATGTCAGCCATGTCTCCAAGGGCGTATATGATATACATCTCCCCATCCAATCACAGGTCTCACTGATAGGTATCAGCTGAGCCCAAGAGGGAGGAGGAGATGAAGAGTCACTGATAGGCTTCCTGAGCCACGCGCACACAACCCCATCCCTACCGCGCATGCGAAACGTCAATGCGGCAGAATGACATCATGCGCCCACGGCCCACTGACACAGGAGCTTGCATGCCCACCGGAGTAGCTAGATGGAAGTAGCAAGATGGAAGCCAGGCAAAAAGGGTAATCGTCTCTAGCCTCTATAGAGAGCCGTCACAAATTACCAGATTCAAGCAGCTGTGTGTACAGGCTGTTTCAACAATCCAGCCAATGGGATCCCCCGGCAAAGTCAAAAGAATATTTGTATAAGCGCCAATTACATGCTCAATTAAATCTAGGAAGTAACAACAGGGCATAGAACTGTGGTAATAGCCCTCTAGTGGCAACAAATAAAAAATAGATAATTTGCAGGCAATTGGGGAGGACACAGAAGACAACTTATAAAGATTAACCATATATTTACAGGAAGGTGTATATATACACATAGGTCTAAACAATGAGGTAAACAATTAGGTTTTTAACATAAATGTAAATGTGCATGGAAATCAATACTGTATTAGTGCATTCAAGTTATACTAATTAATTAAATAAAGGAGATAATTGAGATGGGATGAACAAATAGAGGAAATGTATATGCGCAAGAATCTATAATCATATTTACATAAGGGTCAATAGCCTTAATGGCTTGTTCTAAAAGGCAGATAACAGTATGAGTCAGTCTACATAAGCGCATATTATTAGACATTAGGAGGTAGGTATATTATGTTTCTCTTTTATTTCTCCATATCTCCTGAGGAGAAGCCTTCCAAGAAGGGTTTAAAACAAATAGCCTTGTTGAGGCCGGGTGGTAGTGTAGCTTTAAGATTGTGTATCCATCGCAGCTCAGTTTGGAGGAGGGTTTTATACCAGTCCCCTCTTCTGAAGCTGGGATGGATATGATCTAATATGAGGTATTTAATTTTTGGAAATACCTCCATGTACTGTTTTGGTATTCCGGCCTAGGGGTAACTCAGGGTTGCCGGTTTGCATACGTTTTATATGCCTGTATGCACGTTTCCAGAATTCCTATTTGGTCTTGCCAAATAAACGCAGCCGCAATCGCAGCATAACATATAAACGACTCCAATGGTTTTACAATTGGCAAAGTGTCTAGGACGGAATATTAGACCATTAGGGAGAATAGGGTTTCTTTTATGTGTACATGTATATACAATAATTACAAGCACAGCACATATATGTGCCTTTATATTTACAGGGTCTTTATGAGCTTCCCCTTTGTATTTGCTGGTATTAAGTTTATCCCTAATTGATGCTGTCCTTTTAAATGTAAAAACAAGGGACAGTTTGGCACAAATTGTCCAAGTATGGAATCCAAGGACAGCATATGCCAGTATTTGTTGACAATGTTGTTCATTTTGAATTGTTGGTTTGTATATCTTGTAATGATGCGTATAGGATTGATATAATATTTGGGTTTCTGTGTGTATGTACACGTTTTTTCCATCAGAGCAATTTTGCCTCGTCTGCAAATACTGGCTGTAGGGTATAGAATTTACCAACTTTTGGGGGTGAAAACTCGACGCATGTCGGATAGTGTTACCTGCTGTAGGTTTCCTATAAAGATTGCTGCCTAGGGTGCCCTCATTACCTCTATAGACCTCTACATCCACAAATGCTAAGGGTTTCGCTGCCATAGGTCATAATAAAATTTAATTGAACTTGTTTTTGTTCATTCTGTTCAAACATTGCTGAAGTGTCTCAATTGATGACAAAAATATTGTTGATGTACCGGTACCAAGCCAGTATATGATCTGTGTACATCAACAGTGATTCATTAGCAAAGAACATCTTTTCTCACTCCCCCAGATACAGGTTGGCGTAAGATGGGGCACAGGAGGTCCCCATTGTCACACCCTGTAGTGGGACCCATGAACGGTGAAAACATTGTATCCTAAAATGAATTCTAGAAGAGAGAGGATGAACTCATTGTAGGCCGAGTCCCCATCATTTCCCACATTGATGGCATGTTTGACCGCTACAAGACCTTTAGAATGGGGAATTGAGCTATACAAAGCTTCAACATCAATCGTAACTAGTATAGCATGTTCTGGGATATGTAAACTATATAATATTTGCAGGAAGTGGATGGTGTCCTTTACATGAGATGGTAAGGAGGTGACAAAAGGTCTAAGATATTCATCTACCAATTGACTGGCGTTATCACTGAAAGCACCTCTCCCCGAAATTATGGGTCTCCCTGATGGGTTACCTGCATCTTTATAAACTTTGGGGAGTGCGTGAAATGTAGGTATTACGGGAAAATGTTCTAATAAAGTCCCATGTAGTTTTTTTTTTATGATTCCATTAAAATATGCTGTATCAACCAATAAGTTGTATTCTCTCTTGTATTTCACACCACTATGTCTGCTGTAATCCACCTGTACCAGTCCTGGTTTTTAAGATTGTATTATACATCGCAATATATTTTTCAATTTAAAAAATGACAATGTTGCCTCCTTTATCGGCTGGTTTTATTGTAATAATATTATTTTGGGAGAGTTGTTCTGAGCCCTTGTACACACGATCTGCCATTCCGACGGGAGGTGTCCAATCAGACTGCGTTGTCGGATAATCCGACTGTGTGTGGGATCCATCGGACTGTTACTCCGACGGACCAAGTTTTCCAGCTTGTCTATAAAATTTTCCGACAACATGATCCAATCGGACTTTGTCCGATCATGTGTAGAGAATTCCGATCCGACAAAGTGCCACGTATACTCAGATCCTAAACCAAAGCTATTGGCTACTAGCCTAAACGTAGTCCCGTCCTAACGAAATGACGCCATCACGTTACGTACGATTGGATTTTCTGACAACTTTGCCCGACTGTGTGTATGCAACGGTTTCGGACAAAATCCGTCTGACAAAATCCGACGGATTTGGTTGTCGGAATGTCCGACCGTGTGTACAAGGGCTAAGGCTTGGGCTTCTTTATCATTTTAAATTGGTATGTTTATTGGTTTGTATTTTAAGTTTCTCCAAGTCCTTATTGACCAACCTTAAAAATGCTGCTGCTTACTTGGGGCTGGACATAGATCTAACTTCTTTTCTTTTTAAGTTGTGATTTTTTTAAGGTTGTTGTCAGTAAGTCCAGGTTCCTCAACTGTTTTTAATAATTGTAAAAGATCAATCTGATCAATCAGATTGGCTGTATTGTTCTCTTCTAGTAAAGAGATAAGTTGGTCAAGGGCTGGATTTTCCTGAGGAGTATGATCAGTATTTGTGTGCTGTAATTTCTGAATGAACAGTTGGAGATCTTTATATATTTCAAATTTATTCAGATCGTGACTGCGATTTCATTCTCAGATAGGCTGTGAGAGGATAGATTAATTACATTCAGATCACCATCAGATAAGACTGCTTTTACAGGTGACTTTATAATGTGATCAGTGTGACTGTGTCGGAATTGGGATGCAGGGGTCTGGTTTTCACTAAAATTAGGTCCAAAAAAGATGGATCAATAAAAGCAAAATTAGACTAATTAGGAGATGAAAGGTTAGGTAGGGAGGAAGCGCCTCCATTAGGTGTAGTGTGTGAAGAAGAAGTCCCCTTCACCGTGATCGGTACATTACCTTGTACCTTAGGAGTAGTGAAGTAGAAGAGTGACTGAGGAGCATTGTGCAGGGTGTTTAAACTAGGTTTTTTCACCTTTTGGCCTTGTGTAAAGTCACCATAATATTGGCATTTGGTACTTAATCCGCTTTAGATCGTTTGGATGCCACCTGTGAAGAAATAGAGGAAACATTAGAAGGAGGTTGGGGAGCAGAAGCTTGCTGGTAGTGTTTAGTAGTTTTATCATTAGTGCATTTATTTTGGTTCCATTTGTAAGATTTCTACTTTGGAATGTGTTTGTATCCTTTTTTGCTCATTATTTCTTTGTTAAACATTTCTTCCATTCAAACAGTATCTTTATTGTAACAAAAATAACAATTTACAAATAGAATATATGCATAAGAAATCAAGAAGTCAAATATACATTGATGATCTTACCAACAGTTATCTGTTAACAGACATCTCTTATATATTAGATTACATGCTGAGACACGCATTTACACATATAACAGAAACGATATAAATAATAATAATCATGGTACATTGTTGACATATGTATCCTCATCACTCAGCTGCCATTAAATAACAAAAGTGCTGGTGGAGGGCAGTATTTACGTACGAAAAGGAAGGTTTGCCTTGCTAACTGAGGGTTTCTGCAGCTTGTAGTCATCTATCCCAAATTGTATTATATTTTGACGGGCATTTTCTCTGCTTGTATATGAGTTTTTTATACGGTAAGCTATTATTCACTTCTGCTACCCATGTACTGAACTCAGGTGAGTTAGTTCTCATCCATTGCCTTGCCAGGACTTTCTGTGCAGAAAAAAGTATTTCATGGAGAAAGATTTTAGTGAATTTGTTCATTCCTGGCTCTGGGTATATCCCCAGCAAGCAAGGTTTTGGGTGCAGTGTAAGAGGGGAGCCCATTGCATCATGTAGGAATTGTAAAACTTGTGTCCAGTAGCCTTGTACCCTAGAGCAGCTCCAAATGAAATGATAAAATGTGTCGGTTTCCTGGTTACACATTGGGCAAAGAGCAGTTTGGTCTCATTTGTACCTGATTATTTTAAGAGGAGTGACACAGGAATGGTGGAGTATATAGATCTGTGTGAGACCACCCAAATATAGCAAGGTATCATCACTCAGCATAAGTACTGACCTTTTTCGGTTATGTGTCCTATGTGCAGTCCTACTATATTAGGGTGCGAGTGTATCGCTATCACTAACAGAGCATACAGTTGTGGGGACAGATCGCATCCTTGTTGTGTGCCCCTGGTGAGGGGAAATGTGTCTGAACTCCACTCATTTGCCAGCACTCTAGCCCCAGGGGCCTGGTACAGGCAGTCCCCGGGTTATGAACACAATAGGGACTATAGATTTGTTCGTTAGTCGAAGTTGTTCGTAAGTCGCAACACTGCATTTGTAAGTGTAAATTCTGGTGGGAACACTGCATTTGTAAGTGTAAATTCTGGTGGGAACACTGCATTCGTAAGTGTAACTGCCACCTGTGCATGGATGTGGGATGTTCAGGGCGCTTGTTATGTTATCTGGGGCACAGTGTGAGGTGTGTTTAGAATTGCTCGAAAGTGATTGAAAGGTATCCAGGACCCGCGTGGAGCAAAAATGGCCGACATTTGAGGCCGTTCGTAAGTTGTTGTTCGTAACTCGGGTGTTTGTAACTCAGGGACTGCCTGTATAATAATTGCACCCACTTGATAAATGTAAAAAAATGTAAAAATTTAAATTTTTTATTTCACTCCTCACTACCTATAACAGTTTTGAAAGGCTCCCAGGGTTTTGTGCTATCTTGGCATTTTATGGCTTTCAATAATGTGATAAGTAGTGACGAGTAAAATCAAAAATTTCTACCCTTAGAAATCCTGAAGGTGGTGCTTGGTTTTCAGGGTCCTGTACGTGGCTAGGCTCCCAAAAATTCTCACACATGAGGTATCCCCATACTCAGGAGAAGCAGCAGAATGTATTGGGGCATAATTCCAAATATAACCATGGCATGTGTGAGCAATATATCATTTAGTGACAACTTTGTGTAATTTAATTTTTTTTTTTCATTTTTCAATCACTTGTGCCAAAAAAAAAAAAAATATTCAATGGGCTCAACATGCCTCTCAGTAATTTCCTTGGGGTGTCTACCTTCCAAAATGGGGGGGTTGTAGCACCTCAAGAGATAGCTGGCCATAAACTAAAAGCTGCGTAAATTCCACCTACCAATCTACCCTAGTTAGTAGACGCTATAACTTTTGCTCAAACCAATAAATATATGCTTACTGACATTTTTTAACCAAATGCATGTGGCTGAATACATTTTGGCCTAAATGTATGACTAAAATTGAGTTTATTAAAAAAAAATTATAACAAAAAGTAAAAAATATATATATTTTTTAAATTTTCGGTCTTTTTCCGTTTGAAAAGCAAAAAAAAAAAAAATCGCAGAGGCAATCCAATACCATCAAAAGAAAGCTCTATTTGTGGGGAAAAAGATGCAACTTTTGTTTGGGTACAGCATTGCATGATTGTGCAATTACTAGTTAAAGCAGAGCAGTGCCAAATTGTAAAAAGTGCTGGCTCTTTACACAGATCGGGATTGTGCTGCGTCCTAGCAACACGGCATGGCCACAATCGCTGTGCTGCATGCCCCCGGGGGCGCATGAGAACGGTCGTTCTGGGAGGCCGTCATATGACGTCCATCCAGAATGAGAGCTGCACCTCTCAGTCGTCATTTGAAGAAAGTTAAAATTTTGACGTTATTTGAAGTTAAAGAACCCCACTTTTTTTAAGAACCCCAACATGCACCCCCTAGCATGTGCTTCACCATAAAGATGGTCTTGTTTTATATAGTGGTGGGTGTGGATGGAATTTGCTCATTAATCAATCAGGAGTTAATATAAGGAACACAGCTAGCATAGCAAACTTTTCACACCACAATCAAACTGCAAGAGGACCAGGGGGAGGTCGCAGTTCCCCTGTCAGAACACAATGGCACAGCGGGGGGAAATCGCTGTACTAACATTGCTTGTGTTAGAACAGCGATCAGTCACTTTCGTTTAATTCACCCTTTGGATGAACGAAAAAAAATGTACAGCATGTACCCACATTAGTCACATACAAAGTTACATAGTAGGTGAGGTTGAAAAAAGACACATGTCCATCAAGTCCAACCTATGTGTGATTATGTCAGTATTACCTTGTATATTCCTGTATGTTGTGGTCGTTCAGGTGCCTATCTAATAGTTTTTTGAAACTATGAGACCACCGCCTGTGGAAGGGAATTCCACATCCTTGCCGCTCTTACAATAAAGAACCCTCTACGTAGTTTAAGGTTAAAGCTCTTTTCTTCTAATTTTAATGATTGGCTACATGTCTTGTTAAACTCCCTTCTGCAAAAATGTTTTATACCTATGGTGGGGTCACCGGTATGGTATTTGTAAAGTGAAATCATATCCCCTCTCAAGGTTCAGTGCTCGAAACCTTTCTTTATAACTAATATCCACCAGACCCTTTGTTAGCTTAGTTGCCCTTCTTTGTACTCGCTCTGTTTCCAGTACATCTTTCCTGAGTACTGGTGCCCAGAACTCTACACTGCATGCCAATATTCTGTTTGTTAGCAGCAGCTTGGCATTGCATGCCATTGCTGAGCCTATCATTTATTAGGACCCCATATCCTTCTCCATCCTAGATTCCCCCAGAGGTTCTCCCCCCCCAGTGTATAAATTGCATTCAGATTTTTTCCACCCAATTGCATTATTTTACATTTTTCAACATTAAACCTCATTTGCCATGTAGTTGCCCATCCCATTCATTTGTTCAAATCTTCTTGCAAGGTTTCCACATCCTATGGAGAAGTTATTGCCCTGTTTAGCTTAGTATTGTTCACAAATACAGATATTGAACTGTTTACCCCATCCTCCAGGTCGTTTATGAACAAATTAAATATGATTGGTCCCAGCATAGAACCCTGTGGGACCCCACTACCCCCCCCCCCCCAATCATTCTCAGTAGTCCCCATTTATCACCACCCTCTGAACTTGTCCTTGTAGCCAGTTTTTAATCCATGTACTCACCCTATGGTCCTTTCCAACAGACCTTATTTTGTACAGTAAACGTTTATGGGGAACTGTTTAAAAATACATTTGCAAAATCCAGATACACCACGTTTACGGGCCTTCCTTTATCTAGATGGCAACTCACCTCCTCATAGAAGGTTAGTAGATTGGTTTGGCAAGAATGATTCTTCATGAATCCATGCTGATTACTTCTAATGATACCATTTTCATTACTAAAATCTTGTATATAGTCCCTTATCATCCCCTTCAAGAGCTTGCATACTATTGATGTTCGGCTAACTGGTCTCTAATTCCCAGGGATGTATTTTGTGACCTTTGTAAATATTGGTGCTACATTGGCTTTTCTCCAATCAGCTGGTGCCATTCCAGTCATTAGACTGTCAGGTAAAATTAAGAACAATGGTCTGACAATTACTTGACTGAGTTCTCTAAGTACCCTCGGGTGCCAGCCATCCGGTCCCAGTGATTTATTAATGTTAAGTTTCCCAAGTCTAATTATAATTCTGTTATCCATGAGGGTGCTTCCTGTGATGTGTCACGAGAATAAACACTGTAGTTTTGGTTACTGAAGCCCCCCGATTCCCTCGTGAAGACTGAGGAGAAGAATAAATTCAATACCTTCCCCATCTCGCCATCCTTTCTAACCAGATGTCCTTTCTCATTCTTTATGGGGCCAACATGGTCATGGTTTTTTACTGTTTACATACTTAACTACTTAAGCCCCGGTCCATATGGCTGGCAAAAGACCAGAGCGTTTTTTGTGATTCGGCACTGTGTCGGTTTAAATGACAATTGCGCAGTCATGCAACGTGGCTCCCAAACCAAATTAACGTCCTTTTTCCCCCACAAATAGAGCTTTCTTTTGTTGGTATTTGATCACCGCTGTGGTTTTTATTTATTGCGCTATAAACAAAAAATAGTGACAATTTAAAAAAAAGCTATATTTTTACTTTTTACTATAATAAATATCCCCGAAGTTTAGGCCGATACATATTCTTCTACGTATTTTTGGTAAAAAAAAATCGCAATAAGCGTTTATTGATTGGTTTGCGCCAAAGTTATAGTGTCAACAAAATAGGTGATAGTTTTATGGCATTTTTTATTAATAATTTTTTTTCACTAGTAATGGTGGCGATCAGCGTTTTTTATTGTGACTGCGACATTATGGCAGTCAGATCGGACACTTTTGGCGCTATTGTGGGACCATTCACATTTATACAGCGACCAGTATGATTAAAAATACATTGATTACAGTGTAAATGTGACTAACATTGAAGGGGTTAAACACTAGGTGGCACTGTAGGGATTAAGTGTGTCCTAGGGAGTGATTCTAACTGTGGGGGTGAGGGGCTATGTGTGACATGACACTGATCACTGCTCCTGATTACAGGGAGCTGTGATCAGTGACAGTGTCACTAGGCAGAACGGGGAAATGCTGATGTAAACAACTGCCTCTGCGTGAGACAATCGCGGGTAACCCCGAAGACATCGAGTCTGCGGGACCCATGATCACACACCCGCAAACCGCTTCTCAAAGGGGGACGTACAGGTATGTTAATATGCCTGTACGTGCTCTTCTGCCGATGTATATTGGCGTGAGCCGGTCGGCAAGCAGTTAAAGAATTTCTTGCCCTCCTCCGCTATGTGTCTTTCGTGTTCTATCTTCGCTGCCCTAATTGCACCCTTAAATCTCTTGTTGCATCCTTTATAAAGTCTTAATGCTGATGATGATCCCTCAACCTTGTGTAGCGGTACCCCCGTAGGGGCTGCGGGTGTGGTTGTAGCAATCTGCCAATCACCCTGCTGCCAACCCCTCATCAATCACCCAAAGATAATAAACAGTCAGTTGCTTTGTTTTCTTGCTTTTATTTGCAGAATAAACTTGGAGAAATATGAGGGATGTATGAGATGCCCATAAAGATTTCAGAAGGATCGGTTATCATCCATGGCCTGGGCCATGTTTATGGATTTCCCCTATAGAGTCCTTACTGCAGACTATTGCCTCTTCTGTTATCTATCTGACTGAAGATTTACTACTCTTGGCTTCCAGTTAAACAAGGTGAATCACTCTGAATAATTCCCCTGTGCTAGACTGATGTGGTGTTCCTGCTACAAATAGAGAGCCAAAGGCCTATACTGCCTGTCTTCCATGGCTCAAAGAACTAACAGACCCACAGTCTCTGGAAGTTGTTGCAAACTTGAACTTAGTACATGTTAACCGACAGACTATTGCTCAAGTCCATCCACTTCTGTCCATACTGTGTTCTCCGGCCACACAGCATGCTATGCTACACTCTCCAGCACTTCTGCTTCTTTAACGTTACACTGACCTCCTCCTTTGTATCAAAATCCTGTGTTCCCCGTTCACAGAAATCCAATAGCTGGTCTACTTCTGCTGCTTTACTCCTACTTCCTCCACTTGATCTTCTTTACAGTCAAGCACTGTGTTCCCCGGTCACAGCAACCTCATGCACTCCGCAGAGATGAGGATCCTTAACTTTAGCTCTTTCTCCGCAGCTCCATACCTCCTCCGTGCACATGGCACATCCCCGCATGGGGATGCCCAGTACAGCACTTCAGCATGCCATGCTGTCTCTCCTGTGCTCTCCAACTCCTCCCTGGAAGCATGTGACCCCAGCTTATATGGAAGGCCTGCCCGCTGCCAATGCAAATTGATGATTGGTCAGAGCGCCCCACATGAGTTGCCTGCCACTCAGGTCTCAAGTCCAGCATCCATTCCAGAACAATTCCACTGAAAGCAGGAGAGGATTTCTAAATAGAGGTGGACACCCCCCCCCCCCCCCCACTATACTGACACTCTCATTCCCAAATCAAAACAACCAGGCCTGGAATAGAAACACAGGCCTGGCTAAATGTACCTGTATCTAGTCTGCAACCAGAAAAATACTAATCTAGCATCTACCTAAAAGTAGAGGGTGCTACACTTGTATATTTTGAATGCCTTCTCTTTTGCTTTTATATGCATTTTTACATTGGAGTTAAGCCATCCAGGACTTTTGTTCGCTCTTTTAAATTTATTACCCAATGGGATGCACTGGCTAATGCCCTTATTTAACCCCTTGCTGACCAGCTCACGCCGATATACGTCGGCAGCAGGGCACCTATAGGCATATTAGTGCACCCGTCGCAAGCTCGTGGGTTGCGCGGACATACCCGTGATTGTCTCACAGAGAGGAAGAACGGGGAAATGCTGATATAAACAAGCATTTCCCCATTCTGCCTAGTGACACTGTCACTGATCACAGCTCCCTGTAATCGGGAGCGGTGTACAGTGTCATGTCAGACGTAGCACATCCCCCCCATAGTTAGAATTACTCCTTAGGACACACTTAACCCCTGCAGTGCCCCTACTGGTTAACCCCTTCACTGCCAGTCACATTTACACAGTAATCAGTGCATTTTTAATCGCACTGATCGCTGTATAAATGTGAATGATCCCAAAATAGGGCAAAAGTGTCCGATCTGTCTGCCAAAATGTCGCAGTCAGGACTACATGATGCCATGTTTTTCCACACATATAAAAGTCCTCTGACATCTCAGATGTACCATAACAGCATAATGTTATTGTTGGGACTGCCTTACTGGGTACTGCAGGGTGAATATGAATGGGGTACCATACAGTATGTATGATGATTTCATGTTGTATAACTCTGCAGTCTCAAGCAATAGAGCCAGCATCAGGTCTAGGTCATTGTTCTGTACTTCTGCTCCTCAAGGACCACTCTCACATTCTTTCCCGTTTTCTGAACAGAATCGCAGAAGAAGTAATAATAAATTCGTTCTTTAATAAAGGAGGCTTTTGTGGAACACAAAGGCTTTTCTTGGTTTATTAATAAGCTAAAATGTATTAGATAAATTTCCATTTTAAAAGCACTTTAAAAATACAGTTATAACTTTGGATCAATCTAGCTACCGAGACACACACTAAAGACATCCATATACTCTAGTAGAGCACTGGGGAGGGATTGGGCCCGGAAAAAAAGTTCCCTCAAAATTCAACAGCGGAAATTAAACAGCATAACTCTACTTAACTGCTTTATCATTCTTGAAATTTTAAGTTATTTTAAAGATGAACTCTTTAAAAATTAAAGTGGACCTTAGACACCACCTCACTGCAAAGGTTAAATGCTCATTTTCATTTGGGGGAACAGAAAAGTCAGTTTTACTTACTTTATTTCTCACTCCTACCAGCTTCTTCTCAGCTATATGACCAGTTACAGCACTCAGATCATCACATACAATGCAGGACCAGCATTCACACAATGCAAAAGCACTGAGGACCCACCCACAACCTGTAATGTCAGGCAGCAGAGGAGAACACTGGCAGCAGAGGGAGCAAGGAATAATGTAAGCATGACTGTTTTCTCTGTTCCTTCTAGAGCAGTGGTTCTCAACTCTTGTCCTCAGGACCCACTAACAGGCCAGATTTTAACTTCCTTAGCAGTATTCCCGAGTGTGGCTCGGGGTGAATTTTCTGTTCCAAAAGCGGTAACACTCGGGATCGCATCACAGGATCCAGGCAAAGTTACTTTCCTTGCCCCTGGGATCCTGCAATGTCTGCCCACTGTGTGTGCAAGCAGTGACCTCCGCCAGATCTATCACAGTGCCGAGTTCCGTTCCCTGTGAGTGTTGCGACGCAAGGGGACAGAGCACGGTGGCAAATCCAAAAATGTAAAAACACAATACACTGTAATCTTACAGATTACATTACTGTATCACATTATTTCACATCCCTTTGGTCCCTAGTGGTTTGTCCAGTGCCCTGCATGCAGTTTTATATTAGAAATACTGTTCTTTCAACCTATCCATAGCAACCAAAAAGTGTCCCTTTACATCAAAAGCGGTTTTAGTCCAGCTAGAAAACAGCGATAATAAATTAGGATCACTTGCAGAATTGAGCAATAGTGGGGAAATCCATCATCAAACACTGACAGTAATGACAGTGACAATTCTGCAACTGAACAAATTTCAGTGTTTTGGATTTGATTACATTATTGAATAATTTTTATTATTATTATAATATTATTTGCTATAATTATTTTTAGTTATATATTATATTATAATTTTGTGTTTCAAACATTGTCATACCCAGGACGTCTACTAGACTATTGTTTGGGCAGATTTAAGTGTGCTATTCCTAAGAATTACAGGCCTACAACGTAAAATGCCAAATTTCCATGCAAAACATTGTACCGCTTTGAGCATCAAAAATCGGAAATAATCATACCACCAGGGAGGTTAAGTATTACCTTGGGGAGATGCAGACTAGAATACTGCAATCACTGAGCAGCAAATGATGTCCCCTGTGATGTATTTCAGTTATGCTGTAAATCTGGCCTGTTGGTGGGTTCTGAGGACAGGAGTTGAGAAACACTATTCTAGGGCATTTAACCCTAGCAACACAAGGTTGAAAAAATTTCTTTTTTTTGTTACATTTCTTATTTAGTTGTGTACAGTGAAAATCCTAAGAACAACAACTACATGCCCAGAAGGATTTAGTCTGCATTCGTGTTTGGAAAGTGTTGGTATGTGAGACTCCCATTTGACATGTCTCCAGAGGGAATCAATGCATCGGAATGAAGTAGTGATCCAATTTTTCTCTCAGTTACTACAGCACGGAAGACAACTACAGTCTACATTGAGGTATCCTCTCATGGGACATCTAAGGCTCAAATCTGTATGTGTAAATAAGTTTCAATTTACCTAGAGCAGCAGACAAGGCAATGGACACTTGAGCTCTGGGACCCAAGACCAAATGATGAATTACATTCGTATTCATTGGTGCTGGCAACCAAAACAGCACTTCAAAACTGATGGGACTGTACGACAACCACAGATAAATGACTCAGCATAAAAATGATTTGTTAAACTAGACTCCAGTCATCATGATGAATTACCTTGGGGTTTTAAATTACCATTGATACATGAACAGAAAGAGCTGTGCTACTGAGCCCAGGATGGGCAGAAGAATCATCATAACTACAATTTATCACATTCCTTTTCACTATATTTAAATAGAACTCTTATTCCCCATAATTAAGTTAGGGTGACTAGTCACATGTTATAAAAATCACCTATGACTTTTTTTTGTAATTATTTTATAAATAATGAAACATTAAGCTTTTTTGTGGTACAAACTACACACAGCCTTATGTATATACAATTAACTTCACATGATCATGAAATGCCACGACTGTGATTGATTAATCATGGGACCGAGGGTGCATGTCAACTTTATCAAAAGGAGATCATTGCTTTATGACTTTGCAACAAGTCACATTTAATTCCAGGCACTTTTTGCTAAACTTTCACACACACACAATCAAAGTCATCTATGTAACTTAGGTCTTACAAGACCTCAGTCCATTGCTGTACTATTTCACTCTCACACAGCTCCCTGCTATTGCATTGCCTAGTTAAGCCGGTGTTTCGTCACATATATCGACCCATCATGTTTGGCTACCCGCTGGACTGCGCGTGCACGATGCCGCCATATGCGTTCCTCCCTCGAGTCCAGGTCCAAGCCCCACCATCCAAGTGGACATAGAGTCAGATTATAATTATGCCGAGCAAAGCTAGGCCGTGCCCGAAGCATGGCGAGCTAAGTGAGCTTGTGAGGGGCCCTGTGTTGGAACGCATATTGCAGCGTCGCGCATGCACACTCCAGTGGGTAGCCGAATGTGATGAGTAGCTGAATGTGACATGACACCGGCCATAGACGATTTGAATTTCAGCCAGTTGCTGGAAATAAGTTTGTTCCTTCTATGGCCGGTCTTAGTGATTGTGTAGATTTTTTCCCCCCAATTGTTCCCCAAAGGGGTTGATTTACTATGCAAATGGACTTTCACTCTGCAAGTGCAGTTGATCTAGAGCTTAGTAAATGACCAGAAGCTCTGCTGACTTTCATCATCCAATCATGTGCAAGCAAAATGCAGTTTTATTTTATTTTCCTCGCATGCGATTGTGTACTCTTTGCAAAGTGACACTTTACCTCATTTATTAAGCTTTGGAGCACCTGCACTTGAACTCTGTAAAGTGCAAAGTCTATTTGCCTTTAGTAAATCAACCCCAAAGGTTCTCATTCTTCCCCAAAACTAAAAAAAAGTGTTGTCCTTGCAAAACAGATGGTGGATCTCCTTGGGAGCGCCACACACAGCAATTTAAATTTGACAAAGGACCCAGTTTTTCCTCACACTATCCAAAACTAAAACAAAAATATTTTGCCTTTGCATATACAGTAAAACTTTGGTTTGAGAGTAACTTAGTTTGAGAGCGCTTTGCAAGACAAGCAACATTTTTTAATACATTTTGACTTCATAAACAAGCGATGTCTTGATATACAAATAGTGTCATGTCACAACCTAGTATAAGATAGAAGAGAGGCACCTCTAAGTGTAGCAATATCGTTACATTTAATGAAGGTACAACATTTAGCAACTCACATGGTTGATGAATAAAATAGGCACACAAGTACGCAGGCATCCACGGTAAAGCTGTCCACGTAGACTGTCCTCCGTACCACCATTGATGTCATCCCTTCCACACTGAGCTCCATGAGTGCTTTAAGCCTCGCTTTCAGATCACTCTACTGCAGACTGACAGCGGGGAAATGGCGGTGTGCAGGACGGTCTAGGTGGACCGCTTTACCCCAGATGCCTGCATAATTAGATGTGCCTCTTTTAATCATCAACCATGTGAGTTGCTAAATGTTGTACCTTCATTAAATGTAACCATATTGCTACACTTAGAGGCGACTCTTTTCTTATTTATAATCTGTAGCTCCTGCTGGATTTTGCTTCTAATCCCCTTGTGGAGGCTATCATCTGTGGATGGGCATTTTATGGTTACACAACCAAATCACATTGCTATAATCTTTTTATATGGACTATAAACTGAAAGACCTATAAATAAATGGTTGTGGAATGAATTGTCCATTGTTTGTTATGGGGAAATTTGCTTTGATATACAAGTGTTTTAGATTACAAGCATGTTTCCGGAACAAATTATGCTCGCAATCCAAGGTTTTACTGTACTTCAAATTAGAATTTATTTAAATAATTATTATGTTAAATTCAGGTTGAACCAAATATACTCTTTTAATTTTCTGGGCATTATGTTATTTTCTGTACTTTATTTTTTTTATCTGAATAGCGCATTGCACTTGACTGAAGACTTTAGAGAATGTTGGAAAAATAACTATGTAGTACGTTGCCATTGATTATGTGAAGCTGTTTCACAATGACCTATGGTGTTATTATGATTTATTAAGTTGTTATTGCTATACTACTATCATGCTGTAGTACACGTCTTAAGAATGCAGCAATAATCATGCTGTGCCTTCATGTGGTGATCAAATGACTGATTACCAGATAAAGAACCTTGTTGACCTTTGAATCCTGCTGGTAATACTGAACACCTTTGTCCTTTTGGCAGTAATTAATGCTAGGTAGATCATTTAGCTTCTATCTTCCCATTTGTGGCTTCATCAAAAAATTATTATGAAACAGGCAGAACCAATTATTGGAGAGATTTCCTAAATGCTTTTGATGAACAAAACTACAAAAACAAAAAACGAGTGATAGTTCCTGTCAAACTACTCTTTGGAAGAAGAACCAGAAGGAAGAACAGCAAAAGTTAAAGGAAGCCTGTAATAAAATTATAGTAAGCTAACGGGCATGTTAAAGCAGATGTACATATGAGCACCACAAACCATGAATGCTATTCAATCAATTTTTACTATTCAAAGCAAACTCACTCACCCATCCAAGACACTATGCTTTATTTTGCTGAGAAATCACTTTAAAAAAACATTTCTGGCCATGGCCAACTTGAGTGAGATGATTCAAATAGCATTTACTTCCTAGAATCTATCTGGCAATAGCTCAGGCATGCAGACAGGAGGGTGTGCTTAGCTGAGAAATCTCCTCCTCTCCTTCCGATGACTCAAATGCACAAAAAGCTTAAAACAATTAGATAGGAATATCTATCATATGTATTTACTAATGATAGCAGCATAAAAATTAAAAATAGTGGTGGGGGCAAGTCCGACTGGGATCCAAGATGGCCACATAAGGGCTTATCTCCTGCTACATCAGAGGTTTCAGTGGCCCGCCCACACTCCACTCCAATCTTCATGCACAGGCTCACCAGGGAGCAGCAACCCCACCAAGGCAAAACACAAGCAGCCTTACAACCCCACTGCAGCATCAGGCAGCCCAGAAAAAGGCTAGATTCAGACTGGATGAGGAGCACAGAAGGAATGAGGTGAGTCCTGAAGGGAACACAAGGGATGATACTAGAGACCTGCCTGACACCATAGAAGGATTTCCCACTAATAATCAGCCAGTGATGGACACTGTCCTTAACCACTTGCCTACTGGGCACTTAAACACCCCTCCTGCCCAGACCAATTTTCAGCTTTCGGTGCTCTCACACTTTGAATGACAATTACTCAGTCATGCAGCACTGTACCCAAATTAATTTTTTGTCCTTTTTTTCCCACAAATAGAGCTTTCTTTTTGTGGTATTTGATCACCTTGGGGTTTTTTTATTTTTTGCGCTATAAATGAAAAAACACCGAAAATTTTGAAAAAAAATGCATTTTTCTTTGTTTCTGTGATAAAATTATGCAAATTATTAATTTTTCTTCATAAATTTTGGCCATAATTTATACTGCTACATATCTTTGGTAAAAATAACCCAAATGAGTGGATATTATTTGGTCTTTGTGAAAGTTAGTCTAAAAACTGTGGTGCGAATCATACAAAATTGATCACATCTGATGTACTGGTGGCCTATCTCATTTCTTGCAACCCGAACAAGCCAGGAAAGTACAAATACCCCCCAAATGACCCCTTTTTGGAAAGTAGACATTCCAAGCTATTTAGTAAGAGGCATAGTGAGGTTTTTGGTGTTGTCATTTTTTCCCACAATTCTTTTCAAAATGAAGATTTTTTTTGTTTTTTCTTTTTTTTTCCCCACAAAATTGTCATTGTAATACAGTGCCTTGCGAAAGTATTCGGCCCCCTTGAACTTTTCAACCTTTTGCCACATTTCAGGCTTCAAACATAAAGATATAACATTTTTATTTTTTGTGAAGAATCACCAATAAGTGGGACACAATTGTGAAGTGGAACGAAATCTATTGGATTTTTGAAACTTTTTTAACTAATAAAAAAATGAAAAGTGGGGCGTGCAAAATTATTCGGCCCCCTTGCATTAATACTTTGTAGAGCCACCCATTGCTGCGATTACAGCTGCAAGTCTCTTGGGGTATGTCTCTATCAGTTTCGCACATCGAGAGACTGAAATTCTGTCCCATTCTTCCTTGCAAAACAGCTCGAGCTCAGTGAGGTTGGATGGAGAGCGTTTGTGAACAGCAGTTTTCAGCTCTTTCCACAGATTCTCGATTGGATTCAGGTCTGGACTTTGGCTTGGCCATTCTAACACCTGGATACGTTTATTTGTGAACCATTCCTTTGTAGATTTTGCTGTATGTTTGAGATCATCGTCTTGTTGGAAGATAAATCTCCGTCCCAGTTTCAGGTCTTTTGCAGACTCCAACAGGTTTTCATCCAGAATGGTCCTGTATTTGGCTGCATCCATCTTCCCCTCAATTTTAACCATCTTCCCTGTCCCTGCTGAAGAAAAGCAGGCCCAAACCATGATGCTGCCACCACCATGTTTGACAGTGGGGATGGTGTGTTGAGGGTGATGAGCTGTGTTGCTTTTACGCCAAACATATCGTTTTGCATTGTGGGCAAAAAGTTTGATTTTGGTTTCATCTGACCAGAGCACCTTCTTCCACATGTTTGGTGTGTCTCCCAGGTGGCTTGTGGCAAACTTTAGACAAGACTTTTTATGGATATCTTTGAGAAATGGCTTTCTTCTTGCCACTCTTCCATAAAGGCCAGATTTGTGCAGTGTACGACTGATTGTTGTCCTATGGACAGACTCTCCTACCTCAGCTGTAGTTCTCTGCCGTTCATCCAGAGTGATCATGGGCCTCTTGGCTGCATCTCTGATCAGTCTTCTCCTTGTCTGAGCTGAAAGTTTAGAGGGACGGCCAGGTCTTGGTAGATTTGCAGTGGTCTGATACTCCTTCCATTTCAAAATGATCGCTTGCACAGTGCTCCTTGGAATGGTTAAAGCTTGGGAAATCTTTTTGTATCCAAATCCGGCTTTAAACTTCTCCACAACAGTATTACGGACCTGCCTGGTGTGTTCCTTGGTCTTCATGATGCTCTCTGCGCTTTCAACAGAACCCTGAGACTATCACAGAGCAGGTGCATTTATACAGAGACTTGATTACACACAGGCGGATTCTATTTATCACCATCAGTCATTTAGGACAACATTGGATCATTCAGAGATCCTCGCTGAACTTCTGGAGTGAGTTTGCTGCACTGAAAGTAAAGGGGCCAAATAATTTTGCACACACCACTTTTCAGTTTTTTATTTGCTAAAAAAGTTTAAAATATCCAATAGATTTCGTTCCACTTCACAATTGTGTCCCACTTGTTGGTGATTCTTCACAAAAAATTAAAATTTTATATCTTTATGTTTGAAGCCTGAAATGTGGCAAAAGGTTGAAAAGTTCAAGGGGGCTGAATACTTTCGCAAGGCACTGTATGTTATTTCTCTCACATGGCATGTGTATACCACAAATGACACCCCAAATTAAATTCTGCTACTCCTCCTGAGTATTACAATACCACACGTGTGGGACTTTTTCACAGACTGGCCACTTAGAGATGCTCAACATGCAGGGAGCGCCATCACGTGTTCTAGGAGCATAAATTACACATGTAAATTGTTGACTACCTATTACACTTTTGAAGGCCCTGGAGCACCAGGACAATGACACGTGACACTGAGGTGGCACTGATGGCAGATGGCACTGATACATGGCACTGATGGCACGTGACACTGATGTGACACTGATGACAGATGGCACTAATACGTGGCACTGATGACACTTGACACGATGACAGATGGAACTAATCTGTGGCACTGATGACACGTGACACTGATGTGGCACTGATGACAGATGGCACTAATATGTGGCACTGATGAAAGATGGCACTAATACGTGGCACTGATGACACCTGACACTGATGACAGATGGCACTAATACGTGGCACTGATGACACATGACACTGACAGGTGGCACTGATACGTGGCACTGATGACATGTGACACTGACAGGTGGCACCGTGGATACATGGCACTAGGGACAGGTGGCACTGGGGACATGTGGCACTAGGGACAGGTGGCACTGGGGACACATGGCACTGGGGACAGGTGGCACGTGGCACTGGGGACAGGTGGCACGGATAGATGGCACTGGGGACAAGTGATACTGTTAGGTGGCACTGGGGACAGGTGGCATTGATAGGTGGCACTGGGGACACATGGCACTGACAGGTGGCACTGGGGACAGATGGCACTGATAGGTGGCACAGGGGACAGATGGCACTGATAGGTGGCACTGGGGACAGGTGGGCATGTGTGTGTGTGTTTCACTGTGTGTGTGTGTTTTACTGTGTGTGTGTGTTTTACTGTGTGTGTGTGTGTGTGTACACTCACTGTCAGTCGCTGCAGCTGCAGCTGCAGCATGAAATCTCTCCCTCCTCACACGCTGTCTCCGGGTGAGGAGGGGAGCCGGCGATGAGAGATGATCTCATATGTTTACATAGGAGATCCCCTCTCATTGGATAGCCCGATCGAGTGCTAAATGGCCACTGTGATTGGCCATTGAGCACGATCTGTGATTGGCTGTGTCCGAGGGACACAGCCAACACAGAACGTCCCCGATGCGCTCCCGCGGTGGCGCGCATTAGGGAAGTAAACAGGAGGACGTCCAGGTAGCCGTCTTTTGGCTTTAGGGCGGGCGCAAAAAGGTTAAAGACTTGCTCATGTCCCTCAGAACCTCCTTACAATCAGATTTATCCTCCTATATGCACAGGTTTCATAAGGAACTTCAAGCTGTTTAAAACAGAGTGGAGCGTGTTGAAACAAAGATGGGGAGTTTGCTACCACCATTATTGTGAAAAAATAAAAAATGTAGCGCTAAACAAACATTAGACTCAAAAAAAATTCTTTTTTGAGTAGGTATAAGTGACCTGTACTCAACAAAGAAAAAGTTATTGTGCTAATTAGCAAACAGGTGCAGACCACAATATGTGCAGAGTATAATCCCTGGTGCTATATAAATACAACAGTGCATGGACAATGTAATAACAGTAGGGTCACATGACGTGGATCCTGAAAAAAAAAAAAAAAATATTGCCAGTTCATCAATCTGTACACAAGTCCACTTGTATTGAGAGAGAGTGGCCAATCTTCTCAAATAGACTTTAACTCAAGGTATCAACAAGACACATCACAGCGATCTGTTGGTCTGTAGGAATATCTGTAGATGCAACAATCTGAAGGTATAAGATGGATACGCTTACCAGAACAGTTGGACCCGCATGCCATATGAGAATGGGTCAGAAAAGCTTGTAATCCCAAAGGATTATACTCCAGCCTCTGGAGAGAAAGGGTCACGATATGGAATCCTCTCAGGAGCATCCACGGTCCCAAATGGAAATAGGTAGGTTGCATGATTACCAGCCAGTAATTCCCATATTCAGGGGTGAAGGTACCTCAAGAACCCAATGTATCCCACTTCCAATTCAGGGGTTCATGCAAGTAGCATATAAAAGGGAAAAGAAAAAGAAAAGGCTCCGGATGGTGTGGGTCAAAAAAACAGACAGGTTTTAATAAAAAATACGTATTGTACAAATATAAAAAGTGATCACGAAAAACAAATAAACTAGAAACAAAGCAATATAGGGTGAAAGTAATGCTGCAGCAACTTTGGGCGGTCATGCAACACTGTAATCAAATTAAATCTTTATAATTTTTTTCACACAAATAGAGCTTTCTTTTGGTGGTATTTAATCACCAAAATCACAGCTAAACACCATGTTTCATAGTTTGTTCTAAAATGTTGCAAACAGGTAATTTTTCTCCTTCATTGAAATTCACTGATGGGGCTGCATTGATGGGCACCGATATGCTGCACTGATGGGCGCTGATAGGCAGAGATAAGACGACACTGATAGGCACTGATGAGGAGGCGGCACTGCTTGGCCCTGATAGGTGGCACTGATGGGTGGCACTGATGAGTGTCACTGATGAGTGTCACTGATGGGTGGCACTGAAGGGCACTGATAGATGGCATTGATAGATGGCACTGATGGGCAATGATAGGTGGTACTGATGGGCACTGATAGGTGGCATTGTTCGGCAGCACTGGTGATGAGGCACTGATTGGTGACATTTAAAGTTGGCTCTGTGGGCACTGATAGATAACACTGTGGGCAATGATAGGTGGCGCTGGTGGGCACTGGTAGGTGGCACTGTTGTGCACTGGCTGTGCACTGGTAGGTGGCATTGGCAGGTGGCACGGGTGGGCACAGATGACTCTGCAGAGGCTCTCCATGATCGGAACTGATGTCCCTCTCACAGCTGCCGGTGATTGGCTTTTTTTTCCTCCTCACACTATCAGCGTAAGGAGAAAAAATAGCCGATTCCTAGCTCTGTTTACATCACATGATCAGATGTCATTGGCTGACAGCTAATCACGTGGTCAAAATCAACCCCTTACTCCTATCAGCCTAGTCTCGTAGACTCACTGATCACAGAGCATGCCGCACACGCCCTGCAGGGGGCGTGCAGGTCACTCGAACACAAGTGGATGTCTATTGACACCCTCCCAGCAAAGTAGGTCCACGCTGTAGCAGTCATTTGGCTATAGTGTGGACAGGAAGAGGTTAAAGCACTCATAGTGACTCTACCCAAGCCAGGGAAAAACCTTGTTTCCCCCCCAAAACTTTTGTACAATATCGACCATTATCGTCCAATATAATGACTTGAAAATATATGCCGGACTAATTGTCATAAGAATGGTTGATATCCTACCCCAATGAATCTGGATCAACATGGTTTTACTAAACACAGACAAACCACTGAACCTACCTGTAGACTCAGTAACATTATTCACATTGCCAACCAGAAGAAAAAGCCTACTCTGCTCCTGGCATTGGATGCAGAGAAGGCGTTTGACAGGATGCATTGGACATATCTGGCCCAAACTCTCTCTGCCTTTGGATTCCAGGGTTCAATTTACTCGGCCATAATGACACTTTATGCCCTACCATCTGCACAGGTGTTCACATCAGGGACCTTATCTAATCAGTTTCTGATAACAAATGGCCCCCTCTCACCGATCCTTTTTAACCTATTGATGGAGCCATTGGCAATTTATGTACGATCTCACCCTCATATCTCTGTTCTTAAGGTGAATAATACCATGCATTCTATCAGTTTGGGGCTGGGGGTTAATAATGTGTCCGCTGACATCAGTGCTGGGGGTTAATAATGTGTCCGCTAACTCCAGAGCTGGGGGTTAATAATGTGTCTGCTGGCACCAGTGCAAGATGTTAATAATGTGTTCGCTGACAGCAGTGCTGGGGGTTAATAGTGTGTCCGCTGACACCAGTGCTGGGAGTTAATAATGTTTCCGCTGACACCAGTGCTTGGGGTTAATGCTGACACCAGTGCTGGGGTAATAATGCATCCCTCACAGCAGTGCTGTTTTTGAAGTTTGAAAGTTTGCATGCGGCCCCCATGGTATATGAAAACTTGTCTTGTGGCCCTCAGGAAATTTGAGTTTGAGACCCCTGATCTATAGAGATCTTCCGTGAAAAACAGAGAAGTGATGTAAAATCAATTGTTTCCACCAAAATTTAAGGTTGGCCAGTGAATGGGTGAAGTACAGGTGCTGCAGAAGTGGTGGGCTCCCAATTAGGATTGGCAAATGCAGCAGGAAGGGCACTATGGGCTCAAGGGCCTGCCTTTGTCTTCTTGGTGGCTGCGGGACACTAGTTGTGCTAGCCACCTCACCAGTTTGAACTGCACTTATAGGACTTTCCACATCACCATGTGATACTGCAGTGCTGGTTTGACTAGGACCAGGGTGTACTAGGCCGCTGGTGCTTGCCAGGTCATCAGAAGGATGAAAGGCGCTACTACTGGCTCTCTGCTCCATATGAGAGCCCTGCAGTTCTTGCACCTTAACGACAGCAGAAGAACGGGGTCGGGTACACCTGAGCTTGACAGGGACCACAACTCCATCGTCAGGGTGCCGCTGCTATCTACAGGTTCGTATTCTGAGCCTGAATCTGACAGGTGGGCTGATTCTGCTCACGCTGCATTTTTGGGAACCCTAAACTATTGGGGATGCTAATATTGTTCTGATCAGATCAGATCAGATATTGACACTATACTACTAAGAGAGGTGTATGGTGCGTGCGTGGGTGTTAGTGATACTGGCACTAATCTGACACTGCCTGGGGCAACGCAGACCCTGACTGACGCTAAGACCCCTTTCACACCACACCGCTGATAGCGTGGGCAGTAAAACGGCGCGTTTTACCGCCGGATTTGCGGCGCATTTCGGCCGCTAGCGGCCGCGAAAGGGTTAAAACCGCCGGCAATACGCCACAATAGCGGCGTTTTGCCAGCGGGATTACAGCGCTGCCCCATTGATTTCAATGGGGAGCAGCGGTGGAGGAGCGGTAAACACACCTCTCCTTCACCGCTCCAAAGAAGCTGCTGGCAGGACTTTTTTCTGATGTCCTGCCAGCGCACCGCTGTAGTGTGGCTTTCACACTATAGACAATGGTGCAGCTTCTAACGCTATAGCGCCTGCAAAACGCCCTGGTGTGAAAGGGGTCTAAAACCTAGCTGATATCACCCGCCGGGCGATCAGGGGGCTAAACTTTATTGGGTAATATACGGCGGGTGCCCTGACGCTATAAAAACAAACTAACCGGCATCACCTGTACCACTAATACTGTGATCACTGGAGAATATAAAGGAATAGTAGTGGTAAAAAAAAGCACTTGTGGGTTTAATCAATCTTGTTTTTTGTACAATTCTCCTTTAAGGGGGTGTGGCAAGGGGTGTGTCCTATGCCTGCCTACGTTTGCTGATGGGTGTCCCTCATTCCCCTCTCAGAAAGTTGGGAGATATGTATGTGTACTGGTGTTAGTGTAGTGTTGTGCAACTCACAGTAAGAAATTCTCTCTCCTCTCACTGGAATCGAAAAGATTCCACGAGGAGAGATGACATCACTTCCTCTGTCTGTGTTTACACTTACAAAGGCAGGGGAAGGATTTCATTCATCAGAACTGATCAGCAGGTCCAGGCTATAAATCATTCGCTCAATCAGGACTGATCGGTTCTCTAATGAATCTGACTGCCCCAGGAACGGGGGGGCTGGCGCGATCGCCCCCCCCCCCCCCCCCCGACAATTGGGAGGGAGGGATGGACATACAGGTTCACCCATTTGCCCTCCCATGCCATTCTGCCCACATATATCGGCAGTCGGCAAGTGGTTAAAGTATTTTCTCCTAATTCTTCCACTCCTGCAGGCACTTGAAAAAACACACTTGTCTTGCAAAATGCATTGCTCGGGGGTGTGCTTGCAGCCTTTCATTTACTGTGCTAGTTTCATATACTGTCTTTAAAAAATTCTGTATATGATTTTCAAGCAGCTTCAGTCATGCACTGGCCAGACAGTTAGTACTGTGGACACCTAAAGCTGTGTGGTACACCCACCTGCTCTCTAATTCAGTTCCAGAATGGTTTCAACTGGAATGCCAGCACCATGGCTAATCAGAAACTTCAGCAAATATTATGACTTAACTTTCTCTTAGGAACCTTCTTCAGTGACTTCAGTGACCCTTGTTTATCCATCAACTCTTGTGGCTCCAATGATGCTTGTGGCTCCAGTGGCCTCTTTGTCTCCAGTACCCCTTGTGTCTACAGTGATAATTGCCATTTCAGTGACCTCTGCGACTCTAGAGACTCCTGTATCTCCAGTGGCCCCTGTGTCTCTAGCTCTCCATGTGTCTGCCTGTGACCACCCCTGGGGAAGTCTTAGCCCTTGTACACACGGTCAGAGATTCCGAAGGAATGTTTCCTATCGGACTGTTTTGTCGGATATTCCGACTGTGTGTGGTCTGCATCGGACCAACTTTTCCAACTTGCCGGTAAAATTTTCCGACAAAATGCTCCGATCAGACATACTCCGATCATGTGTAGCCTACTCCGACGGACAAAGTGCCACGCATGCTCAGATCAAATTTCTAGACCAAAGCTATTAGCTACTAGCCTGAACGTATTCCCGTTGTAACGAAATAACGTCATCACGTTATGTACAATCGGATTTTCCGACAACTGAGTCCAACCGTGTGTATGCAACATCACTTCCGGACCTCTTCCGGAATTAATCCGTCAGAATTAATCTGACGGATTTGGTTGCCGGAATCTCCGACCGTGTGTACGGGGGCTTAGACTGTTCATTCCTGCTCTGGTAAAAATGTGATCCAGTTACCAATAATGAAACAAGAAAAGCCGCTCCAGGTGAGCGAGTCTCTGGTTAATCCCCCCACTCATACACATTAGTCAGGTGCTAGCCCAGCTCGCATGCTGTGTAACATAAGGAAATGATTCCAGATGTCTGCACTTCCAAAAATCCTTTTATCGAAGTTTCATATGACAAGCGGTTGACAGATGGAGCAGGGGACAAAGAGGTAGATGCGTTTCGCACAAATGTTAGCGCTTAGTTATTACCTATTGGAACTAGTCACCACAATCACCTATATACTGCTCTAATGTGTCATCATTAGGTTACAGGTGAACTAACCAAATAAAATTAGTACTCAGTTGGTGTTACAAAGAAAACCTGGCTAAAAATACACGGTACTTACACTCAAATCTGATATAAAGAGTTTGATCCAAATCCACTGCCAGAAAAAATCTGATACACCAGTTGAACTCAGAGCAAACTCGACACATTAGTCAAAATCATTGTATAGTTACAACAACATACACAAAATAATAGAAAAAATGTATATGTATACACACAATGGAGTTGATGTTGAGAACCAATGATTTTAAAAGCAAAGTGTTAGAACATCATGAGGACCGATATCGGCATATTCCCAAAGTATGTGCATAGTCTGGAATGAATGTCAATGGTTAAAAAAAAAAATGTAGGAGAGAATTAGGTGTTAATATACTGTAGGAAACTAGCTCAGAGAGAGAAAAAACATGTCAAATCTGCCACATACAATATGTGGGCAGAACAACAAGGAGATTCGTCTCCATGGTCATATGTATGATATACAGAAGAACCACTCTACAAATGTTGCGTATTCATTTTAATCGATCATATGGTGGAGATCTTGCAGCTCTACAAATACTGGGGATTGAAAGAGTTAAAAGACCACCTTTACCCAATACATGCACACGTATACCCAATGGGTTAAATAGGTCTCTTAGCTAATTTCCTGCAGTCTATCAGCACCTATTTCTTTCCTATATATTTTTTTTTCTCTCTTAGCTAGTTTCAGCTTCAGTTTACAGCTTAATCTTATTAAGAAATGACCCAACGTCATTCCCAAGGGCCTATCAGGTGGGGCTGGTACAAGTCACTCTCCAACTGGTGGGCAAAGCAGCAGTGCATGGACCCACTACCTGTCCACAAGGACCCCAAGGGCCAGTGATCACCCAAGTGGACGGGGTTGTTTGCTGTCACAAATATATGGTAGCATAGTGTAAATAAAAAACTCAGGTATTGGTTTTTAAACTGAGTGTAATATAAACAAGGTAAGCAAATGAATAAATAAAAAATGTAAGGCTGTCAAAGGGTTAACCAGCCATGAGAAATCATAGATTGTACAAACAACCATACCTTGTGTAAATAGCTGCACTCTATGGGGTCAGGCCTAAAGACACAGAGCAAAACATCTCTCCTAGGGATGAGCTGAACACTACCCCTCGGTTTGCAGCATAACATGCGAACAGGCAAAAAATTTGTTCGAACAGGCGAACACCGTTAAAGCCTATGGAACATGAACATGAAAAATGAAAAGTGCTAATTTTAAAGGCTTATATGCAAGTTATTGCCATAAAATGTGTCTGGGGACCTGGGTCATGCCCCAGGGGACATATATCAATGCAAAAAAAAGTTTTAAAAATTGCAATTTTTTTCGGGAGCAGTGATTTTAATAATGCTTAAAGTGAAACAAAAATGAAATATTCCTTTAAATATCATGCCTTGGGGGTGTCCTTAGTATGCCTGTAAAGTAGCACGTTTCCCATGTTCATAACAGTGCCACAGCAAAATTAAATTTCTAAAGTAAAAAAATGTAATTTAAAACTGCTTGCGGCTGTAATGTATTGTCAGATCCTGGCAATATAGATCAAAAATAAAAAAAATAAAAACGGCATTGATGCCCCCCCCCAAAATCCATACCAGGCATGGGGGTCCCCCAGGCATTATATACTGCTGTTCAGAGTATATATACTATACGGTCTTCCCTATATACTCTGCCAAAAATTGGGCCTTAGGTCTTGGTGGTACCAGAACACTGTAAGCCCTCACAGTTACTCTTGTTGGGCGCAGGAATGGGCCCTGCTGTGAAATATTATATAATTACATGTCCCTGTTAAACAAGGGCAGAAAAATTGAGCCTTGGGTGGTGGTGATTCCATAACACTGTAACCCCTCACAGAGCCTTCAAACTGCTGTGCATCCTCCAGCGGCATATAACTGACACTGTGGTCGAATAATTCTGGGGACTCCGTTCATGATGGTGGGGCTACAGAAGGAGTGACTGTGGACAAGGAGCCGGTGGAATAGGCCCCTTTGGCAGCTGCATTGGAAGGCAAACTACTCTGAGCCTGTGTGACAGAGGATGAGGAGGATGAGGACAGCTTTGTTATCCACTCCACCAACTCTTCTGCAGGTTGTGGCTCAATAACACAGACAGCAACAGAAAAAAAGGACAAGCGTGACCCATGGCCACCTGCAGAGGATGCACCATGTCCAGGACCACCACTGTTGACTGTAGACACAGAGGCTGCTTGCACTTTTTTAGTAGCCTGTTAGCGTCTGCCTTTCCTTGATGGGCTTCCGGACATGATGCATTATTTGTTTTTCAACACCACACTACACTATATTAGATACTGTGTACAATGCCTGAAGTGTATTAGAAAGTGTTTAATGGCTGCACTGTATTAGAAACTGTGTACACCAACATAAGTGTAGTAGAGACTATACATACTGTATTAGATACTGTGTAAACTGCCTGAAGTTGAATGCACTGTAGATATAGGCTACACTGAATGCAGAATATATATATATATATATATATATATATATATATATATTTTTTTTTTTTTTTTTAATACACTGTCTGACATCTATTAGAAACTCTACACACTGTATTGTATGTGTACACCACTAGAAGTGTAGTAGAAACTGTACTCACTGTATTAGATACTGTGTACACAGCCTGAAGTGTATTAGAAACTGTACACACTGTATTAGATACTGTGTAAACCGCCTGCACTGTATTAGCAACTGTACAACGGCTGCACTGTATTGTATACTGTGTACACCACCAGAAGTGTAGTGGAAACTGTACACACTGTATTAGATACTGTGTACACAGCCTGAAGTGCATTAGAAACTGTACACACTGTGTTAGATACTGTGTACACCGCCTGCACTGTATTAGCAACTGTACACCACAGAATGCACTGTAGATATAGGCTACACTGAATCACTGAATGCAGAGTATATATATATATATATATATATATATATATATATATATATATATATATATATATAATTTTTTTATTAATACAATGCCTGCACTGACTGAATAGTGAGTGAGATGTAGCAGCGGGCTCCTGAAGAGCACGCTCTATGTGTTTTCAAAATTTAACTTTACCCAAACTACAGTTTGGTTTGGGTCTATTTGCCTAAATTTGATTTCTGTGTCAGTCTGACTGGGCTGTGAGATGTTCAGTCTGGCCACAGGGGGGCGCTGTCTCTGGTGGCAGGCGTGGTCTGGTTGGGCGTTTAATTTACTCTCTCTCTGAGTCAGGTCAGTGGGAGTGGCCCTCTCGCTCTGCCCTCTGGGAGAGGGTATTTAAGATGTGGACGTGTCATGGTTCTGGGTTCCGCATGCTGTGCTGATTACATGGTCCTGGTCCTCCTGACCAGCCCCCAGGAAGGCTATGGCCTGGGGTGCGGATCCACCCGACTTTAATGCCTTGGGACTGGCTAGCCCAAGGCAAGGGAACGAAGGAAGGATTCCAAGGTGGATGGGTGCTGTCTCCGGGTTCAGGACAGACCCATTGAACTTCGAGCATTTCAGGGGAGGACTCTTTAGAAGAATACCACTTACGGGTTGGTTTTCTTAACAAGAGCCTGGAAGGGCTGAAGTAACCGAGAGAATCCGGTCTTGTGGATATCGCCACGCAGGCTGAAAGATCCAGGTATCCTACAAGTGTTCTACAGCTTAGTTTCCTTATGTGTTCTGCAACAACGTCGGTGATAAAGACTGTTCTTGAGTAAACACCTGGTTGGCTGCTAGGCCTTGTGAGAGAGGGACTGTCCAACCTGAGTGTTCATCCAGCTGCGAATGGCTATTCTCTGGATGCAGTCAAAGTAAGCAAGTTCTTTAACGTTTTTGAACTTTGGCATTGAGAGTACCTAAACTTTCCTTTCCAACCCACTGATCCCAAGTTAAAGACTGTTCAATGGTTTGAGTTTTTGCAATTAAATCCATTCAAGTGGATCTATTGTCAGTCTCAAGTTACTGGGCCATCTACCATGGGACATCCCCTAGACGTGAAACAAGGTGAACAAAAGGTAAGGGAAAGCCCAACAATAACCAGCAGCTCCTTCGGGGGTTAGTGCTACATATATATATTTTGTAATATTGGGTTTTAGCTCTAGTGGATAGATGCATATATGTGCAGTGAGTCCACATTAGACAGGCATTTATAATTAAGGGCCTGGTAGTCCACGTTTATTAAAGGGAAAAAAACATCCATGAAATCCAAGTCCATCCAGAAATCCCACGCAAGGGTTTAACTTCATTCGGCACTCATAAATGAAAACATACCAAGCCACCTGGCTCTCTTGTCAGCAGTTCCTCTGCTTGCTCTCAACTGAGTTGATTCTTTCAAGCCCCCTGGTCTCACTGGCTTCCGTAGTTTTCCTGACTCTCAAGGCTGGCTAACCTTTCCCAGTCCCTGGGCAAAGAATCCCCCTTACACGGGCTACAGTCTCCCACAGGGCAGACCACTCTCCAGACACAGGTCTGTCTTCACACAGTAGCAAGCTGCTCACACTCCACTCCTTCCTTCCCTCACTGCTCTCATTATATGGCCTGTGTGCACCTGGGCGCACACCCTGCTGGCTTTCCACAAGACCCGGACACAGGGTTGGAGATTCCGTCCCACCCAAGACTCTGAGGGATCTCCTAACTACAAAACCCCATCTGGAAATAGCAAGATCCAGAGAAAGCTGCCAGAGCAGTCCTCTCCTTTTCACACCTACGCTCTGTAGCTCTGCAATCTGCAGACACACAGCCGCTCTGTAAGCAGCCTTATAATGGTATGGGACGTGGACTGTGGCACCCTGACTTTGGCCAATTATAGCTCTCTCAGCAGAGCGTGCTGTGATTGGCCAAAGCATGCAGGTCAGGTGCATGCTTTGGCCAGTCATCATACAGCAATACACTCTGATCTCGCAGTGCATTATTGGGCGTTCCGCGGTGCTCAGATTTTCCACAAATGCCCCATATGTTCGGTTCATTTTAGAACAAACGAACACCCAATGTTCTAGTCTAACTTACGATCATTTCGAACCGCGGGCTCATCCCTAATCCCTCCACTTGGGTGCTCACTGGCCCTTGGGGTGCTTGTGGAGATGTAGGGGGTCCATGCACTGGAGATTCACCAGTTGAAAAGTAGCCCGTACCAGCCCCACCTGATAGGATTGATGTATACCAATTGACTTACCTGTCAATTGTAAGTGAATCTTTCTACACTTACAATTGTATGTAAACTATGCTATACTAGTTTCATATTTTTCCTATACTACTACTCATTTTATTGTAGTGTAATGGGGGAGGTACTGGTGCTGCAGAAGTGGTGGGCTCCCAATCAGGGTTGTCATATTCTGCAGGAAGGGCACTATGGGCTCAACAGGACTGCCTTTGTCCTCTTGGTGGCTGCAGGACACTACTTGTGCTAGCCACCGCACCAGCTTGAACTGCACTTATTGGACTCACCATGTCACCACGTGGTACTGCAGTGCTGAATGTACGACCAGGATGTACTAGGCTGCTAAAGCTTGCCAGTTGACCAGAAGGATGAGCGGCACAAGTACTGGCTCTCTGCTCCATACGACAGCCCTGTGGTTCAATCATAGTCCCCCCATTGGTGTCAGTGCCTGCAATAATAGACCCCAGAATTGGTGTCATTGGTTACAATAACAGCCTCCAGCACAGGGCCGTCTTTAATATTGATTGGGCCCTGGGCAAACATTTTCATGCACCCCCCCCCCCCCCCAGGCAATTTCACTCTCCACCTGCTCTGAGACATACAATGAAAAGCAGCTGGACTTAAAATCAGTTTAAAATCAGATCAGGCAGCAATTGTGATTTACAGCATATCATTACTGCTTACTGACTGACTGTTTACTAGGTTACAGCACACATTGCACACATTGCGGCTCACTGATTAGTTGCTAGAGATTACAGCACATCATCTCCTCACTGCAGGGGAGCATGATATACATATGAATGTCGCCTTTATTTACATATTAATGCCACCGGCCGCAGCTATTTACTTAGTATTGCAGCCGATATTTACACATGAATGCTGGTTATTTACCTGTAAACACAGGGTCTGCAGGTGAGTCCTCTGTACACAACAATAGGGCAGAGCTGGGTAGCATTAGGACCAGCACTTCACAATGAGATAATCGGACACAGCAAGGGACTAAAACTTCAAGGGACAGGGGAATTTATACTGGGATAGTAATGGCAAGTAGGAGGTAGCTGTTTTGGGCCCCACAACAATGACAGGGCCCAGGGCAGCTGCCCCTTTTGCCCTGCCCTAAAGACGGCCCTGCTCCAGCATTATTGTCAGTGGCAGCAATAAAAGCCCCCAGCATTGGAGTCAGTGGCGGTAATAAAAGCCTGCAGTGATGGTGTCAGCATACCTCCCAACTATATGAGATGGGAATGAGGGACAACTATTAGCAAAAGTATGTAGGCATAGGACACACCTCCTGCCACACCCCCTTAAAGGAGAATTATATTTTAAAAAATTAGATAACTCAAAAGTGCTTTTTTTTTACCACTACCATTCCCTTATACTAGCTTTTGACATTTACAAATGCAGCAATTTGGAATTAGGATGAATGGTTTAGCACTGTGAAACACTATTTGAAAGATAAATAGTGCATTTTATATACAACTATATAGATCAGACCAAAATGAGGGACAAATCAGGAGGAAAGAGAGACAGAGGGAAATTGTTCCAAATTAGGGACAGTCCCTCAAAATCAGGGACAGTTGGGAGCTTTGGGTTCTTGCACCTCAACAACAGAAGAACAGGGTCAGATACGCCTGACCTTAGCAAGGACCACTACTCCATCATCAGAGCTATCTATCAGGGTGCCGCTGCTGTCTACTGGTTCATATACTGAGCCTAAATATGCCAGTGAGGTGGCTTCCCCTTCGCTCTCATCTGTTATTCTCAGCAACGTGTAGGCCTCTTCACTGGTGTACCTCTGTTTGGACATTTCGGCCTCTAAATTTATAGGTACAACTAGTTTCACAGGCTAAAGAGCACCTGATTGTCAGGGACTGCTTCAATCGCTACCAGAAAAACTGTTAGGCTGCGTACACACGATCTGAATTTTGGCCAGCAAAAGACAGATGAAGGCTTTTCATCTGAAAATGTGACCATGTGTATGCAGTTTCGACGGGCAAAAACTCACGCATGCTCAGATTCAACTACGAGATGGAAGCTATTGGCTACTAGGTATTGAACTTCCTTTTTCTTGTCCCGTCGTACGTGTTGTACGTCACACTGTTAATGAAGACAGGCAAACACAGGCTGTAGTAAGGCAAAATGCAAGCGGCACATAGAGGACCAGAAATCCGCTCACCCGACCATATAGAGGACGATGTAGTCACAGTCCGGGTGTAGGCATCACAGATCTCCAATCCAGGAGCAGTATGTTTGGTCCTATGTGCTTTACTGTCATACAGGGTTTGTGGGACAACACTGAGTGACCACCGTGTTTGGGCCACCGGTAGCCCGGCTGACTCCATAGCACTACAGCACTGACAGCGGTCATTCACTGGAGTCCCACGGTTATTTAATGTGGATTTCCATCACCTTTCCATATTTGATTTAATACCAGGTTACAATTTAGTCAATCCACTTCAACTCCAGTAGCTTCTGTGACATTAATACCACGATCAGAAAATAGATCTACTAGTGACACTGGTGACAGGGGGTGAAAGGGTTAACTGGTTGGTGATCAAGGGGTTAAACCTTTATTAGGGGGTTAATGGGGGGTACCCTAAAGCTACCACCTGGGCCTACTACTAACTGCCTTAATGCTGATTAGTGGTCACAAGTGACACCAATGCAGTGATCACGGAAAAACCTAAAAACTGGTGACACAGTGACAGGGAGTGATGGGGTTTACTGGGGGGCAGGAGGGCGATTGCGAATGGAAAGTGTGTATACGTGTACTGTGTCAGTGTAGTGTATGTGCAACTCACTTTTAGATGCCCTCTCTCCGCACTCTGGAACTGAAAAGGATTCCAGGAGGGGAGATGGCATCACTTCCTCTGCCTGTGTTTACAATTCACAGGCAGGGGAAGCATTTCATTCGCCAGAACCAATCAGCAGGTCCAGGCCATAAATCATAGCCTGGACCTGAAGACTGTTCGGTTCTGCAACTAATCCGATCTTTGGGGGCGCGCTCGTGCCCCCTGCCTGTGGACGTGAGCGATGTATGGGCAGAGCTGCCAACCCGCCAAAGCAAAATTTACTGGCAGAACTAGAAAAATTTACAAACGGCAGCAATTTTTTATTGGCACTGCAAAAAAGTACCTAAAAATACAGTTTTCAGTGCTAAACAGTGCAAATATCAATATTTAAAGTGGAAGTAAACTCCCCTATCATTTTCATCCAAGGAAGCTGCCAACTTTGCCTCTGTTTAATCTTCAGCTGCCACGGTGCTGCACATGTGATCCGTTATGACACCAGCCATTAGGAATGAGCTTCGAGTTCGAGTCGAACCCATGTTCGCCTTGAACATTGCCTGTTCGCCTGTTCAGCGAACAGTGAACAATTTGGGCTGTTCGCGGCAAACTCGAAAAGCCGGAACACCCTGTACAAGTCTATGGGAGAAATCTAAAGTGCTCATTTTAAAGGCTAATATGCAAGTTACTGTGCTAAAAAGTGTTTGGGGACCCGGGTCCTGCCCCAGGGGACATGGATCAATGCAAAAAAAAGTTTTAAAAACTGACGTTTTTTCAGGAGCAGTGATTTTAATAATGATTAAAGTGAAATAATAAAAGCGTAATATTCCTTTAAATTTCATACCTGGGGGGTGTCTATTGTATGCCTGTGAAGGGGTGCATGTTTCCCGTGCTTAGAACTCTGCACAAAGTGTAATTTCGCAAGGAAAAATAGTCTCTGCACAATGGATATTAAGGGGAACCCTGCCCCCTCTGACGCTGGTGAGGAAAGCCATGGGGTTCCCCAGTGACGTATGGGTGACCCCGCCCTCCCTCCGTATATAAGAAACGTCAGCGCTGGGATCCCCGCAGTGTCTCCGCAGTGGAGACAGAAGACGGATGCATGTATGGACAGCGCTGGACTGAAAATCACCCGTCGCTGGATCAGATCAGCCATCGCTGGACCCGGGAGAGATGATCATCCATCGCTGGATAGCAAGAGTGGATTAGCACCGCTGGAATCTTTTTTTTATTTTTAGTAAAGGAATTTTTCAAAAGTGTGTTTGTCTTATTTAACCATTTTTACACTTTCCAAACAGGGGGGGGCGGGATCTGGGGGACCCCTTGTTAAAGGGGTCTTCCAGATTCTGATAAGCCCCCCGCCCGCAGACCCCCACAACCACTGGCCAGGGTTGTGGGGATGAGGCCCTTGTCCCCATCAGCATGGGGACATGGTGCTTTGAGGGGTCACAGACCCCCAAAGCATCCTCCCAATGTTGAGGGCATGTGGCCTGGTACGGTTCAGGAGGGGGTGGGGCGCTCTCTCCCGCTATTTTCCTGCAGCCTGCCAGGTTGTGTTTTCGGATAAAGGGTCTGGTATGGATATTTAGGGGGACCCCCACGTCAATTTTTTTTTAAATTTGACACGGGGTTCCCCTTAACTACTTCCCACCCGGCCAATGCACATATACGGCCGGGGTGGGAGCCGCCTACTCCTGATATGACGTTCAGGAACGTCATTCAGGAGTAGCGGGATCGCGCGCGCGCCCGCGCAGCGGCGCAATCCCGATGCGCCCGTGTCACCCGGACACGGCGCATCTCAGATCGGCAGGAGGGCTCTGTGATTGGCCCTCCTGATCACATGACGGCCGTGTCCAATCACGGCCGTCATGTGATGTAAACAAACAGCCGGTTGCTAGGCAATCGGCTCCTCCTCTCCTCACACAGAAGTCATCGCTGTGGAGAGGAGAGCAGATCGCTGCAGCCGGCTGCTGATCAGTGAGTATGAGCTGCTTTTTACAGCTTTTTACTCACTGATCACCAGTCTAGTGTACACAGTAAACACACCACACAGTAAACACATCACACAGTATAAACACAATGTCCCCACACATGTCCCCAAAACATACATGTCCCCAAATAATAAAAACACATGTCCCTAATAATAAAAACATGTCCCCCACATATGTCCCACTAAAATCACATGTCCCAATGATTATCTGCACACATATGTACGTGATCACCTGCACACATATGTACATGATCATTTGCGTACATATGTCCGTGATCACACAAACCAATTATTATACACTTAACGGATTTTTTTTTACCAAAAACATGTAGCAGAATACATTTTGGCTTAAATTTATGACAAAATTTGATTTTATTGGATTTTTATTGAAGTAGAAAAAAGAAAATATTGTTTTTTTTTCCAAATTTCCGCTTTTTTGCGCTTATATCGCAAAAAATAAAAAACGGAGTCGTGAATAAATACCACCAAAATAAAGCTCTATTTGTGCGAACAAAATGATAAAAATTTCATTTGGGTACTGTGTAGCATGACCGCGCAATTGTCACTGAAAGCGCTAGAGCGCTGAAAGCTGAAAATTGGGCTGGGAAGGAAGGGGGCGAAAGTGCCCTGTATTGAAGTGGTTAATATCCATACCATGCAGAGCTCAGTCAGACGGCTCCAGCTTGGTGGCTCTGGTTTTATCCTGCGAACATATTACAGGAGACGGTCATAGGCTGCGGACATGATACAGGAGACGGTCATAGGCTGTGGACATGATACAGGAGATGGTCATAGGCTGCGGACATGATACAGGAGACTGTCATAAGCTGCGGACATGATACAGGAGACGGTCATAGGCTGCGGACATGATACAGGAGACGGTCATAGGCTGCGGACATGATACAGGAGACAGTCATAGGCTGCGGACATGATACAGGAGACAGTCATAGGCTGTGGACATGATACAGGAGACGGTCATAGGCTGCGGACATATTACAGGAGACGGTCATAGGCTGCGGACATGATACAGGAGACGGTCATAGGCTGCAGACTTATTACAGGAGACAGTCATAGGCTGTGGACATGATACAGGAGACGGTCATAGGCTGCGGACATGATACAGGAGACGGTTATAGGCTGTAGACATATTACAGGAGATGGTCATAGGCTGCAGACATATTACAGGAGACGGTCATAGGCTGCAGACATATTACAGGAGATGGTCAGAGACTGCAGAAGTAGTACAGGAGATGGTCAGAGACTGCAAACATAGTACAGGAGATGGTCAGAGACTGCAGACATAGTAAAGGAGATGGTCAGAGACTGCAGACATAGTACAGGAGACCAAATGTGCTCACTACTTACTCAGATAAAAATATATGAATAAACACCTCAAGACCATCAAGCACAATACATAATCAATTATATTATGACCATACAGCATACACACACTATACAGACACATTGTACAAACACAATATACAGCAGCACTTTTTATCTGAAAATTAGCCAAATCATATTGCTGCTGCCTCCCCTCTCCTGACATGCTGGGATTTGTAGTGCCCCAGACACATAAGGTGGTAACTCTGGAAAGGACAGGCTGGCTGTGCCTGGACTGGACTGGTGAGCACTGCAGGCAATAGGTAGAGATTGGGGAGATCTCAGGAAGCAAAACAGAAGCAAAGCAGATCTCATCTGACACAAAAAAAAAGATCTACTACTGTACACAAGCTCATCCTCTGCTCCCTCCTGCCCACTAAGACAAGGCAATGCCACAACTGTATTTTGCTCAACTTTGGTAATAGCTAAGACCATTCTGCTGACGTATATCGGTGTGAGCCAGCCAGCAAATGGTTAAAAATGTCTACAGGTAACCAGTTTTGAGTTACAGAAGAGGTCTAGTGCTCGAATTATTACTCGTACTCTAACGATCGCAGAAATACCTCACATGTGTGGTTTGAAAACCATTTTCATATGTGGGGCGTGACTGACATATGCATTCGCTTCTGCGCCCGAGCTTCGCTGGACGGAGCGCTTTAAAAAAAAAAAAATTCTTATTTATTTTACTTTTTATATTTATTTTTTACATTGTCCTTTTAAAAAAAAAAACTTTTATTTCTATTACAAAGAATGTAAAATCGCTTGTAATAGTAAAATAGCATGACAGAACCTATGAGAACTGGGTCAAAAACTCCTCAGATCTCATACACAAAAATGCAAAAAACACAAAAATGTCCCCGGTAAGACCATTGGGCGGAAGCGACGTTTGACGTTGTTTCTGCCATCCAATGTTGTGGAGGCGAGCGGGGTCTATCTTTCCCTCACTCGGCATCCAGCCTGTGAGGGGAGACGACCCAGTCGTTTCCGACGCTACTGATGGCTCCGGTAAGCACCGGAGATGACTGGAACGCGGTGGGAGGGGGTCTTCCCACCCAGTGGCTGCTGATGTTCCAAATTTTTGGGGGACGCAAACAAATGAAAAAATTCAGAAAAAAACATCAATTGCAGCCTCACTGTGCCCATCAAACGCAGCCACTGTGTCATGAAATGCCTCCAGTGTGCCCCATCAAATGCTGCCACTGTGCCCATCAAATGCTGCCACTGTGCCCTTAAAAAGTTGCCACTGTAACCCCCCCGCTTGCTCGCAGTCGCAGCCTACCCGGCACTTACCCTGTCTCAGGCAGCAGGTAACAACGGCGAGTGGTGGGACCTTGAAGCAGATCAGACAGCGGCTTCTGTTTCCTCCATGCTTCTCCTCCCCTTCTCCTGATAGGCGTCCAATCACAGCACCTGTCCTTTACAAAAAACACAAGAAGTTTCCCCAGGGGTTTTTTAGCAGCAGAAGAATTTGTATAAAAATGGTTGATGTAAAAAAATCATTTATTTAACAGACAATAATAATAATTTCAAATGAACAATGATTGAAATCGCAAGGGTCGAAATGCATCAGGGTTTTCCATGTGGATACAAATGTTACAAATACAATTGGCAAACCATGCTTGTACATAGAGTGTTTTTTGCTATGAGTGATGTTCCATGTTTGTTTTTGTGTCGCACCACCTATATGGATGATTTATCATTGTTCATTTGAAATTATTATTGTCTGTTAAATAAATGATTTTTTTACATCAACCATTTTTATACAAATTCTTTGTTGCTGAAAAACCCCTGGGGAAACTTCCTGTGTTTTTTGTAAAGGACAGGTTCTGTGATTGGACGACTATCAGGAGAATGGGAGGAGAAGCATGGAGGAAACAGAAGCCACTGTCTGACCCGCTGCAAGGTCCCACCACTCGCCGTTGTTACCTGCTGCCTGAGACAGGGTAAGTGCCGGGTAGGTTAAAAATAGTTTATTGAACAGCTCCGGGGGTCTTCTTCCGTCTTGGGGGGTCTTCTCGCCGGACTCCTCCGCTATCTTCTGCTAGCTCTTTTACTAGCGGAGGAGCCCGGTTTTCTTCTTCGCCACTGCCCAGGGGTCTTCTTCCGACTTCGGGGGTCTTGTCCCCCTCTTCGGGGGTCTTGTCCCCCTCTTTGGTTCTTCTTGCCGGGCCTCCGCACCTTCTTCTAGCTCTTTTACAAGCGGTGGCCCGGTCTTCTATCGCCGCTGTCTTTGCCGCCTTCTGTTCTTCTCTTCTCTTCTTCTCATCTTGAGCTGTTGACTCGTCGCTGTCTCTGGCCACAATGACAGGGACGCGGCGTGCTGCGACATATATAGGGACATCGCCAGAGGATGCTGCGACTGTGACATCATAATGGGCGGGGACATCACCCGGCGATGTCCCTATATAAGTCGCCGCACGCCGCGTCCCTGTCATTGTGGCCAGAGACAGCGACGAGTCAACAGCTCAAGATGAGAAGAAGAGAAGAACAGAAGGAGGTGAAGACAGCGATGACAGCTGCGATAGAAGACCGGGCCACTGCTTGTAAAAGAGCTAGAAGAAGGCGCGGAGGCCTGGCAAGAAGAACCAAAGAGGGGGACAAGACCACCAAAGTCGGAAGAAGACCCCTGGACGGCGACGAAGAAGAAAGCCGGGCTCCTCCACTAGTAAAAGAGCTAGCAGAAATAGCGGAGGAGTCCGGAAAGAAGACCCCCCAAGACGGAAGAAGACCCCCGGAGCTGTGCAATAAACTATTTTTAACCCTTGTGTGTTGTGTTTTTTTTAATATTTTTTTCACAGGTGAATGGGTAGGGGTACATTGTACCCCATACTCATTCACATAGGGTGGGGGGCCGGTATCCGGGGGCTCCCTTATTAAAGGGGGCTCCCGGATGCCGATAATCCCCCCGACCACAGACCCCAACAACCAACGGCCAGCGTTGTCGGGAAGAGGCCCTTGTCCTCATCAACATGGAGACAAGGTGCTTTGGGGTGGGGGGCCACAGGGCCCCCCACCCTCTTTCCTGACCAGCCGGGTAGCGTGCTCGAATAAGGGTCTGATATGGACCTGGGGGGGACCCCCACACCGTTTTTTCAGCGTAGGGCTTCCCCTTTAAGTCCATACCAGGTGGCAGGGCCAGCGACACTTCCTTCGCTAGTCCCGGCTACCTGGAGCCACGCTCAAAATGAACTGAGTTTTCTCCGTGCGGGAAAAGTCCTTTCATTTCAAAAGTACGGCGGACTAGCACACACACGGCCGTATTGTCATGTTTTGACATGTTTTGGTGCAAAACTACTTTCTAAGTCCGCCGGACTTTTGGGTAAAAAAAGTCCGCCAGAGCCCACACACTGGCGGATTTCCCACCGGATTGTTTGATCGTGTGTACGCGACATAAGGGCGTAAATTTTTGATTTCACTCCTCACTACCTATCACAGTTTGGAAGGCCATAAAATGCCAAGATGGCACAAACCCCCCCTAAATTACCCCATTTTGGAAAGTAGACACCGCAAGCTATTTGCTGAGAGTCATGATGAGTATTTTTCAGCTCTCAATTGTTTTTGAAAATGAAGAAAGAAAAGAAAAATGTATGTATTTTGTTTTCTTTTTCAATTTTCAAAACTTTGTGACAAAAAGCAAGGTCTGCAAAATACTCACCATACCTCTCAGCAAATATCTTGAGTGTCTACTTTCCAAAATGGGGTCATTTGGGGGAATTTTGTGCTATCTGGGCACTCCATGGCCTCCGGAAGTGTGATAGGCAGTGAGGAGTGAAATCAAAAATTTACACCCTTTGAAATCCTGAAGGCGGTGCTTGGTTTTTGGGGTCCCATACGCATTAAGGTGCACAAACAGTCCCACACATGCGATATCCCCGTACACAGGAGAAGCAACAGAATGTATTTTGGGGTGTAATTTCACATATGCCAATTGTCATGTTTGAGCAATATATCATTTAGTGACAACTTTGTGCAAAAAGTATTTTTTTTAAAGCAAAGGCCCTACAGATTAAAATGGTGGGTGTTTCATTTTTTTTTTTTCACACAGTATTTGCGCAGCTATTTTTCAAACGCTTTTTTTTTTAAAACTCACTTTTTTTAATTTTAATGCATTAAAAAACATTATATTGCCCAAATGTTTGATTAAACAAAAAATATGATCTTAGGCCGAGTACATGGATACCAAACATGACATGCTTTAAAATTGCGTAGAAAAGTGCAGCGGCGACAAACTACATCAATTTTTAAAAGCCTTTAAACGCCTATACAGGTTACCGCTTTAGATTTATGGAGAAGGTCTAATGCTAGTGCCCTCAATCTGATCTTCACGGTGATATCTCACATGCATGGTGCAATTGCTCTTTACATATGACGCCAAACCCACGCTTGCATTCGCCTTTGCACAAGAGCAGGGGGAGACAGGGGTGCTTTTTTTATTATTATTTATTTTGCTTATTTTATTTTAAACTGTTCCTTTCATTTATATATATATTTTTTTCATCATTTTTATTGTTATCTCAGGAAATGTAAATATCCCCTATAAAAGCAATAGGTAGTAACAGGTACTCTTTTTTGAAAAAATTAGGGTCTATTAGACCTTAGATCTCTCCTCTGTCCTCAAAGCATCTGACCACACCAAGATCGGTGTGATAAAATGCTTTCCCAATTTCCCAATGGTGCTGTTTACATCCGGCGAAATCTAAGTCATGAAATGCTTGTAGCTTCTGGTTTCTTAGGCCATAGAGATGATTGGAGACATTCTGGTCTCTGATCAGCTCTATGGTCAGCTGGCGGAACCACCGGCTGCATTCCCAGGTTCCCTGTTGGGACAGGAGAGCCTGGGGAAACCATGGAAGATGGTGGGGGAAACATTCCCTCCCACTGCTTGTAAAAGCAGTCTAGAGGCTAATTAGCCACTAGGATTGATTTTACATGAAAGCCGACTGCTGGCTGAAAAGAATGATACCAAGATGATACCTAAACCTGCAGGCATCATTCAGGTATAACCAGGCATGTACAGGCCATTGGGACTACAGGGAGTTTCCCGGTGGGCCGATGGCTCAGTGGGCCGTTTTCAGTGACAAAGTAATGGCTGTGCGGCTTGACCTCAACTTCACGCAGTGATGTGAGAAAAATGAGAAAATTACAGAGGAGAATAAGTGAAATAATAAAAGAGGTTAGTGAGGACTCCTTATGTTATGCTACTTATGTTTTTTTGCCCAATTACGTATAGTTTTTATATACTGTTTTTGTGCTTGTTTTCAAAATTAAAGTGGGCTGGTCTGGATGAAGTCCAGGGCCAAATTTTTGTCCCAGTCCAGCCCTGGGTATAACCACTCAAAGCCCAGCAACATACCAGTATGTTGCTGGTCCTTGTTGGGCATATATTCTAATCTTTTTTTTCATGCAGCCTGTGGGCTGAACGAAAAAAGATATTGATCGGTGGGTATGCCCACCATTAGAATACTTCCCTTCATCCACCCACTTCTAATGATGGGCATACATGCACCATTTATATATGCCGAAGCATGGGGGCATCCGCCCCAAAAGGTAGGTGCAAATTGCTCTTCCACCCCTGCTGCCCCCATGCTTCGGCATATATGCTCTTTTTTTAACTGTGTTGGTGAAATCACCTCCTACAGTGCTGGAGTCACGGCTCTATGTATCGTGGGAGCAAATGCTGTTGCTGTCAAGATAAATAAAACCACGCTGCAGCCAAATGACGTACCTGCTAAGCAAATGATGGTTCACAATAAAAAAAGTAACATTACAGTATAACAGTAAGACTTACCATACCTGCAAAGCAAATAAAAAAAAATTGTAAAAAATAAAACATTTTTTAACGCAACCTGTGCCTAAAATATATATATGCCGAAGCATGGGGGCATCCTCCCGCAAAAGGTAGGAGCAAATCGCTCATCCACCCCTGTTGACCCCATGCTTCGGCATATATGCTTTTTTTTTTAACTGTGGTGGTGAAATCACCTCTCACAGCGCTGGAGTCACGGCTTTATGTATCGTGGGAGCAAACACTGTTGCTTTCAAGATAAATAAATCCGCCCTGCAGCCAAATGGCGTACCTGCTAAGCAAATGATGGTTAACAATAAAAAAAAAGTAACATTACAGTATAACAGTAAGACCTTACCATACCTGCAAAGCAAATAAAAAATAAAATAGTAAAAAATAAAACATTTTTTAACGCAGCCTGTGCCTAAAATATACGCCCCTTTTTAACTAATGACACCACCAAGCTTCTAATTCACTCCCTCGTCATCTCTCGCCTAGACTACTGCAACTCCCTCCTTGTTGGATTACCTTTACACAGACTATCCCCCCTCCAGTCCATAATGAATGCCGCTGCCAGACTCATCCACCTTACCAGCCATTCAGTGTCCTCCACTCCTCTCTACCAATCCCTGCACTGGCTTCCACTCACCCAACGAATAAAATTCAAAGTACTAACAATAATTTACAAAGCCATCCATAACTCTGCCCCCAGCTACATCACTGACCTAGTCCCAAAATACCAACCAAACCGCCCTCTACGGTCATCCCAAGACCTCCTGCTCTCTAGTTCCCTTGTCACCTCCTCCCATGCTCACCTCCAGGATTTCTCCAGAGCTTCTCCCATCCTTTGGAACTCCCTACCCCAATCTGTCCGACTGTCCCCTAATCTATCCATCTTTAGACGATCCCTGAAAACCCTTCTCTTCAAAGAAGCCTATTCTGCTTCTAACTAACACTGTTTTACTTTCTCCATCAGCTCACCCCCCACAGCTATTACCTCTTGTATCAATTGCCCCTTCCTTTTTAGATTGTAAGCTCTAACGAGCAGGGCCCTCTGATTCCTCTTGTGCCAAATTGTAATGTAAATGTAATGTCTGCCCTCATGTTGTAAAGCGCTGAGCAAACTGTTGGCGCTATATAAAACCTGTATAATAATAATATAAATAATAATAATAATATGCCGAAACGACAACTATTTTTTTTTGTTTTTAGATTTTTTTGTGTTTTTTTTATTAATTTTTTTACTATTTTTATATTTTTACACTTTTTTATGTAACTGTAACAGTTCTTTTTTTTTTATAATTCTTTATTTAATATTTTTTTATACACAAAATATAAAACTCACATAATTAAACATGGTGTTCGAGGAAAAAACATCATAAACCTTAAGCCTTGAGGGGATTCCCTTTTTAATACCCATTTCTGAGCTGGCGGGGGGGGGGGGGGGTATCCACCTTTCCCCACACTGTCTTCTCCTTTCCCCTCCAGGCTGATAAAAATATAATACTTCTTTCTCCTTGTTAAATACACCCACTTGATTCCTTTATTTCCCCCTTCCCATTCCCACCTCATCCCTCTCCCCCCCCCCCCCCCCTGCTATAGCCCTACTGCCTCACTATATTTCTTCGTTAATTTTTACAATTTCCATTGTTCCCATTTCTTTTGGAATTTCTTTTTTCCACTCTCCTCATCTTCTTCCCATCCCTCCATTCTATACATATCTTCTACTCTTTCTATCCATTCCCTCAGTTTTGGAACTTCTACCTGTTTCCAATTTTTTGGAATCAGACTCTTTGCCGTGTTTATTAAATGACCTATGAGGGCCTCTTTATACTTTTGGGTTGGGGTATCTGTACCGTGGAAAAGACATGTCCAAGGGTTTTCTGGTATCTGAGTTCCTGTTATTATTTTTATCAGATCTAATATTTCTCTCCAGAACTTTCAAATTTTTGAGCATTCCCACCAAATGTGTGCCGCATTCCCTTGTTGTCCACACCCTCTCCAGCAATTCCCGGATTGATCTTCTTGATATCTCATCATCATATCTGGTGTCCTATACCACCTAACAAAGCTTTTATAATTAATTTCTATTGTGCTAAGGTTTTTAGATGTCCCGTGTGTAAAGTGCAAAATTTTTTCTATAATCTGTTTCTCCCCTCGTGGTCCTATTTCTTCTTCCCATTTTTTTATATAGATGGGTACCTCCATCTCATCCATTCCTCCCAGCATCTTATATATCTGCGAGATGTTTACCCTTATTATTTTCCCTTCGCACATCCGTTCTAAAGCATTTAGGTCTTCTCCACTTCTCAACGGTTGCGGCAATGATGAGACAAAATGTCTGAGCTGGAGATACCGCCATCCATCTATATCCATATACTCCTTTCCTTTTTGTAGTGTTTCTAAAGTGATTATTTTGCCCTCTTTTATTATGTGTCTCAATTGAGTGTCTTCTCTTTTAATCCAATGCCCTCCCATAGTGCTCTTCCCCGGTGGAAATAAATTATTTTCTTTTAAAGCCATTAATGGAGAATTGTATTTCCATTTATTATGTTTATGAATTCCGTCCCATATTCTAAACACGTTTTTTGTAAGTGCAAGTGTTGTTGGTCCTAGTGATCTATATTTTGGGGGTATCCAGATTTCCCTTCCTAATCGTGTCTCTGCTGAACTGTGTTCTATTGCCACCCATCTCTTTTCATTGTCTAGTTTTGTCCACTCCGCCACCCGTGTTAACACTATAGATTCATAATATTTCTTAAAGTCCGGTACTTTTAAACCTCCCCTCTCTTTTCCCAGTTGTAATACCTTTAAGGCTATTCTAGGTTTCTTATTTTTCCAAATAAGCTTGGTTATTAAGGATTTAATGATATTAAAATAGATTGGAGGGATATATATCGGTAACATCTGTAGCTTGTATAGTATTTTTGGTTGTATGATCATCTTTAGGGCATTTATCTGACCCATCCAGGACAATGGTTTCATCATTATTTTTTTCGTATCTTTTCTTACTTCATCCTGTAGGGGGATATAATTTACCTCATAGATTTTCCTTAATGAGGCTACCAATTTTATGCCGAGATATTTAATTTCCTTCTTCCACAGGAAGGGAAATTCCCCCTTAATATTCTGTTCTTCTTTATTGCTCATATTGACATTCATCACTTCTGTTTTCTTTAAGTTTATTTAAAAATTTGATAATTCTCCATACTGCTCGATCGTCTTTACCAAGTTTGGCATAGAGATTCTAGGTTTCGTCACATAAAATAGGACATCATCCGCAAATGCGGCTACCTTATGTGTCTCTTCCCCGACCTCTATTCCTCCTATCTCAGGATTTTTCCTCACTGTCTGCAACAGTGGTTCTAATGTCAATACAAACAGTATAGGTGATAATGGGCATCTCCTCACCTGCTGTACAGCAGAAATCAGACTGAGGGTGGGAGGAGCTGTGCTGCCAGCCGATTAGGCTCCTGCCCTGAAGTTGTGCCGCTACTTTTTTTATTAAGTATAAATTTGTATTGTTTTGCTGCATAATAAAAGGTTAAACAGTATATATTAGAGATGAGCCTCATTTTTCTCATACCACAAATCTTCAACATAAAAAAAGTTCATGGTATAATGCAGGGGTCTGCAGACCTTATAAACAAAGGGCCACTTTTATGGCTTTAGGGGGGTCAGACTGTGGCCAGTAGGAATAAATAATGCCCCTTCCTTAGTTTTAGTGAAAGGAATGGTGCCACATCATTAGTGTCAGTATAAGGAATGGTGCCCCATCATTAGTGTCAGTATAAGGAATGGTGCCCTATCATTGGTGTCAGTATAAGGAATTGTACCCCATCATTGGTGTCAGTGTAAAGAATGGTGTCCCATCCTTGGTTTTAGTGAAATTAATGGTGCCCTATCATTGGTGTCAGTCGAATGAATAGTGCCCCATCATTGATTGCTGTAAGTGGAAGGAATAGTGCCCCATCATTGGTGTCAGTGGAAGGAATGGTGCCCTATCATTGGTGTCAGTGGAAGGCATAGTGCCCCATCATTGGTGTCAGTGGAAGGAATGGTGCCCTATCATTGGTGTCAGTGGAAGGAATGATGCCCCATCATTAGTGTCAGTATATGGAATGGTGCCCCATCATTGATGTTGGTGTAAAGAATGGTGCCCCATCCTTGGTTTTAGTGAAAGGAATGGTGCCCTATCATTGGTGTCAGTCGAAGGAATAGTGCCCCATCATTAGTGTCAATGGAAGGAATGGTGCCCCATCATTAGTGTCAATGGAAGGAATGGTGCCCTATCATTGGTGTCAGTGGGAGGAATATTGTCTCAAGGGAGAGATAAGGGCAAGAAAAGGGCCACATTTGGCCCCTAGGCCACAGTTTGGTAACCACTTCTATAATGCATTGTAAACATGTGCAAAACATGGTGGGCCGTGACCTCTCTCCATGTTGCACAGAGAGGTCCGTCTTGCGTCATGCCCAGGAGGAAGAGATATCTGTGTGGGCTTTCTGCTCCCTTTATAGCTACTCCCAGCAAGCTTCATGTTACAGAAAAGATCCCTGGGATGTGTAATCTTAGGGTACATTGTTGCAAAGCAACTATCTGAAGGAGAACTATTCATCCCACAATCCACTCCATTGGGCACATGAATATGAGGTCACTGATCAACGGGTAGGTGTGGCCGCCAGCCCTATTCACTATAATGACAGGTCACCAGTGGCTGAACCTACAGCTCTCTGCACAGCCAGCATTTACCTGCAGTGATCGCTGCCTGGCGACAACAAAGTGTGCCCAGCAGTGATCACCACAGGTAATCACTGGCTGTGCAGAGAGCTGTAAATAGGTGCGGCCATTGGCGAACTATCATTATCTTAAATGGATGGCAGCTGTACCTACTCACTGAGAGCCCCAGGAGGAACTGCTGCTACAAGTCCCATTGGATCTAACCGCCATGGTGATTGTAGCCTATGTACAGTATGTGCTGTGTGGGGGGTTGTGGGAGAGGTGCTTTGGGCGGTGCAATTGAAATCTAAGGGGGCGCAGCCTATCGCAGCACCCCACTAGATTTGGCCATGCAGCATTTACACACCTGGCACCCCTGAATTCTCTACTGCTGGTGCTATTGCAAACATTGCAGCCCTAGCATTCCTCCAGATGTGCATTTGTCTAGCTTGTCAATGCAGGCTGCTGCATTTGCTATGCTTGCATGGCATCCCCGGCATGGTTACAGACTTGAATCTGTTGGGCTTGTCTGAGCCAGCTGTTGTGGCAGCTGTGTTTGCATGGCATCCTCTACATCCTTCCCATAGGTGTGCACTATTGCATTAGGGTGTGTACCCTAATGTTCAAACACACATGCCTTTCTCTGCAGCCTCAGCTGTATGGGGCAGTGAATGAATGGGGGGGGGGGGGGGGTGCTCTGTGCTGAGTGACTTCCTATTCATTCACAAATGGAAGCATAGTAAATACAGTTTACTATGCTTCTGTTCTGAATGGACACAGTCTGCAAGTGTGTTCACTGTGTTCATTTAGAAAAGAAAGGGGCTGGTAAATGACATATTTTATAGCCTTTTTTCCTGCTATCCACCCTGAAACATCGCTCGCAGCAAGCGGGAGAGGAGGGAAGCCAGCAGCACTGCAGTGCAGGGAAGCCAACAAGGTGGAAGGAAGCCCGGACAGGAGGGGGAATCGGCACCACAGATAATGATTAGGGTGTGCCTAGGCACACCTGGCACATGCCTTCCAGATATTCCCTGGCAGCATGCCAAACTTTCTGGAGCTGCATAAGGCCTGTGGGTCGCAGGTTGGACACCCCTGATCCAATAAGCTGCTTAAAAAAACCTGTGCAATGATTACCTGTCAGTAGCTCTAGACCAGTGATAGCGAACCTCGGCACCCCAGATGTTTCGGAACTACATTTCCCATGATGCTCCTGCACTCTGCAGTGTAGTTGAGCATCATGGGAAATGTAGTTCCAAAACATCTGGGGTGCCGAGGTTCACCATCACTGCTCTAGACTATCTTGAAATGCAGATACTTGATCACAGCTGTGAACAGTAGACATGTCTAGGATAAGTTTGATTGGCTCTGCCTGAATTTCACCTTTTGACAGCAACTACTTATTCTGACGCTGGGGTTGTGTTTTAGTCAGTGGCGGTGCATCCATTAAGGGCCACCCTCCTGTATAACTAAGGGATAGATTCATGCATTGCATGAATCTATCGATGGCCGCCGCTGCCACCCCCTGTTCAGGCTTCTGACCCCTTTTTTTTAATTACAGCGACGGGGGTGTTTTATTGAAGCACCTGATTAGAGCCATAAGCTCTAATAGGCTTCAAAAAGGGTGGACTCTGAGCACAGAGCATTACACTTGAAGCCCACCCAGGTGTGTTAGAAAAGCAAATTAATATTTGTTTTTCTAACACTGAACCACCTCTCCGCCAATCAGGAAGCGTGGGTCGTAATACCCATCACCTGATTGGCTGATCCTATTGGATGTCTAGTGGAATGGAAGAAGAGACGCAAGGAAACATGGAGGACAGCATGGAGGACCCGCTGCTCATCCCACACAGATAGCCGCCATCACCCGCTGCCTGACCCACCACTCAGATGGGGTAAGCGCAGACAGAGGGTGGGCAAGAGTCACAGTGGCTGCATATGATGGGGTACATGTGGCTGCATTTTATGGGGCACCGGGGCTGCATTTGATGGACACAGTGGCTGCATTTGTTGCGCACAGTGGCTGCATTTGATGGGGCACAAGTGGCTGCGTATTAGGGGGCACAGTGACTGCATTTGATGGAGTACAGTGGCCACATTTGATGGGGCACAGTGGTTGCATATGATGGGGCACAGTGACTGCATTTGATGGGGCGCAGTGGCTGCATTTGATGGCGTGCAGTGGCTGCATTTGATGGGGCACAGTGACTGCATTTGATGGTGCGCAGTGGCTGCATTTGATGGGGTGCAGTGGCTGCATTTGATGGGGCACAGTGACTGCATTTGATGGGGCACAGTGACTGCATTTGATGGGGCGCAGTGGCTGCATTTGATGGGGTACAGTGGCTGCATTTGATGGGGCACAGTGACTGCATGTGATGGGGCACAGTGACTGCATTTGATGGGGCGCAGTGGCTGCATTTGATGGGGCACAGTGACTGCATTTGATGGGGCGCAGTGGCTGCATTTGATGGGGTGCAGTGGCTGCATTTGATGGGGCACAGTGACTGCATTTGATGGGGAGCAGTGGCTGCATTTGATGGGGTGCAGTGGCTGCATTTGATGGGGTGCAGTGACTGCATTTGATGGGGCACAGTGACTGCATTTGATGGGGCGCAGTGGCTGCATTTGATGGGGTACAGTGGCTGCATTTGATGGGGCACAGTGGCTGCATTTGATGGGGCACAGTGGCTGCATTTTATGGGGCACAGTGACTGCATTTGATGGGGCGCAGTGGCTGCATTTGATGGGGCACAGTGACTGCATTTGATGGGGCGCAGTGGCTGCATTTGATGGGGTGCAGTGGCTGCATTTGATGGGGAGCAGTGACTGCATTTGATGGGGCGCAGTGGCTGCATTTGATGGGGTACAAGTGGCTGCGTATTAGGGGGCACAGTGACTGCATTTGATGGAGTACAATGGCCGCATTTGATGGGGCACAGTGGCTGCATATGATGGGGCACAGTGACAGCATTTGATGGGGCGCAGTGGCTGCATTTTATGGGGTGCAGTGGCTGCATTTGATGGGGCGCAGCGACTGCATTTGATGGGGCACAGTGACTGCATTTGATGGGGCGCAGTGGCTGCATTTGATGGGGTGCAGTGGCTGCATTTGATGGGGCACAGTGACTGCATTTGATGGGGCGCAGTGGCTGCATTTGATGGGGTACAGTGGCTGCATTTGATGGGGCACAGTGGCTGCATGTGATGGGGCACAGTGACTGCATTTGATGGGGCGCAGTGGCTGCATTTGATGGGGCACAGTGACTGCATTTGATGGGGCACAGTGGCTGCATTTGATGGGGCACAGTGACTGCATTTGATGGGGCGCAGTGGCTGCATTTAATGGGGTGCAGTGGCTGCATTTGATGGGGTGCAGTGGCTGCATTTTATGGGGTGCAGTGACTGCATTTGATGGGGCGCAGTGACTGCATTTGATGGGGCGCAGTGGCTGCATTTGATGGGGTGCAGTGGCTGCATTTGATGGGGCGCAGTGACTGCATTTGATGGGGCGCAGTGACTGCATTTGATGGGGCGCAGTGGCTGCATTTGATGGGGTGCAGTGGCTGCATTTGATGGGGCGCAGTGGCTGCATTTGATGGGGCACAATGGCTGCAATTGATGGCACAGTGGCTGCATTTGATGGGGCACACGGGGCTGCATTTGATGGGGCGCAGTGACTGCATTTGATGGGGCGCAGTGGCTGCATTTGATGGGGCGCAGCGACTGCATTTGATGGGGCACAGTGACTGCATTTGATGGGGCACAGTGGCTGCATTTGATGGGGTACAGTGGCTGCATTTGATGGGGCACAGTGGCTGCATGTGATGGGGCACAGTGACTGCATTTGATGGGGCGCAGTGGCTGCATTTGATGGGGCACAGTGACTGCATTTGATGGGGCACAGTGGCTGCATTTGATGGGGCACAGTGACTGCATTTGATGGGGCGCAGTGGCTGCATTTAATGGGGTGCAGTGGATGCATTTGATGGGGTGCAGTGGCTGCATTTTATGGGGTGCAGTGACTGCATTTGATGGGGCGCAGTGACTGCATTTGATGGGGCGCAGTGGCTGCATTTGATGGGGTACAGTGGCTGCATTTGATGTGGCACAGTGGCTGCATTTTATGGGGCACAGTGACTGCATTTGATGGGGCACAGTGACTGCATTTGATGGGGCACAGTGGCTGCATTTGATGGGGTGCAGTGGCTGCATTTGATGGGGCGCAGTGACTGCATTTGATGGGGCGCAGTGGCTGCATTTGGTGGGGTACAGTGGCTGCATTTGATGGGGCGCAGTGGCTGCATTTGATGGGGCACAATGGCTGCAATTGATGGCAATGTGGCTGCATTTGATGGGGCACAAGAGGCTGCATTTGATGGGGCACAGTGGCTGCATTTGATGGCACAGTGGCTGCAATTGATGGTCACAGTGAGGCTGCAATTGATGTTTTGTTTTGTTTTTTCAGTATTTTTCAGTTTGTTTGCGCCTCCCCAAAAAATGTTGAGCACCGGCCACCACTGGTTTTAGTGTTGGTAGTGAAACTAAACCCTAATTGTTTGGCAGGCGAATATTATAAATATATTTTTAGCTGCCTTGATAGGACTGCAGGTAGAGCAGGTTCTAACATATATTAGGACTAGGTTAGTGTTTAGGTCCACTTTAAGATTGCCACATACTGTATATCAGACAGCAGTGTGATGTTAGAAACTCAACTAACCTGAGAAAGATGTATTATCAGCAACTATCCCCGGCATTGGTGTTCTCCCATTAGAACCTTTAGTTGGCCACAAAATCAAGCCTGGCCTAAGGGCAGTAATTTCTGCTGATGTCTAACTTTGCCAATATGCGTTGCGAGAGATTGAATTCTGCAACAGTTATCTGACTTTACAGGTCCCATAACATGGTTGTCAGAGGAGCGACCTAAGATCCATTCAGCCAGCCTTACCAAGCATAATAATGGTTCGTAGCATTTGTAAGAATTCGTTTCCATCTAATAGGATTTTAAGGTTACTGTCACTTTTCAGATGAAGGGCTGTTAATGCGATCCATTCCTTTAGTCCTAATTTTTTAGAAGATCTTAGACCGTATAAAATTCATAAATAGTTGGAATATGTGGTTGACACTTGGCTCGAATTTTCACGGTGGACATCAGATTATAAGGCGTGCTATTCACTTGTGATGCACTATTAAATGTACAGCTGTAAATTAAAATGATTTTGTGGCCCTTGTCGTTTCTTCTTATCCTTTTCATGAGCATCAGCATTTTACTATTCTCTGCTCTATTAAATCTCATGTCTTTAATTTCTGTTTATATCCATTTGCCTCCTGAACTTGTTCTCTAGGGGAACATATAGGTGACACTATATAGGGTACCTAAATTTACATGGCCTGTGCTTATACCTCATTTCAGAGAATACAGATGCATGGATCACACATATTTTGTCGTTTAGAGATGACATTTTAAGAAATTGGCATTTTTACTGTAAAACATTGCTGTCATGACTGGAAATGTATTCTGTTCTCTAGACATGTTTTGTCAGCTCAGATGGGAAATCTTAGACCTTTATCTATATTTATTGTAAAGATGCCAACATTACTATCTTTTACAACAATTAGCCAGGAAAATAGCAGATGACCTAAGGCTATAATAGCTATTGAATATCCTCTAGTGGATATCACTAAAGCAGGCTAATTGCAAGATTTTACATTGAATTATTGTGATTTATTTTTATTAAATTGAATTTTGGTTAGGTACAATGTAAACTTTGCTTCTGGCAATTAAAAATGCACCTTGATGTATCTCAGTGGAGCTTAACTATTTCCAATTACAGTTCCTTCACTGAGCAGCATGTGAACATATTGGGGATGCATTACTAAGCCCTTGTTCACAATGGCTTTATCTTGTAATAAAGCAGGCCATAGATAAGTCAGTTTTTTTCATTCAACCAGTGGGTTGAATGAAAAAAAGGATCCAATCTCCCCCCATTCACACATTCAAGGTGGATAGGAGAATCCTCCTTGCTACGCTAGTGTATTCTGACAACGGGGAAGCTTTTCCAGTGTCAGAATACACTAATCAGCGCTGCAGACTATAGCCCGCAGCACCGATCGAGAGGAAATTTTCCAGCCGGGAGTGATTATAGTGTGAAAAAAGAAATTATCCACACCAGACCACCACTGCACCAGTCACAATGTCACTAATCACTGCAGCACCAATCAGTGTCCCCGATCACTGCCACACCAGATATAGGGGGTTATTTACTAAAGGAAAATCCACTGCAAGTGCACTTGGAAGTAAAGTCGCTGTAGATCCAAGGTGGATATGCAAGGAAAATAAAAAACAGCATTTTAGTTTGCACATGATTGGATGATAAAATCAGCAGAGCTTCCCCTCATTTTAGATCTACCCCTTATGCCATGTACACACGTTTGGACTTTCCTGCAGAAAAGGTCAGACGGAATCATTTTATCGGATATTCCAATTTATCAGATATTCCAATTTCTTTCAAAAATTCAGACAGACCTAGAAATAGAACATGTTTTAAATCTTTCCAACTGAATCAATGTCTATTGGGAAAACCATTTCTCTGTATGCTGTTCCGATGGAACAAAAACAATGCAAGGGTAGCTATTGGCTACTGGCTATTGAACTTCCTTTTTCTAGTCCCGTTGTACATGTTGTACGTCACCGCGTTCTAAACGATCGGACTTTGGTGTGATCCTGTGTAGGCAAGTCCGTTTCAGCGGAACTCCATTGAAAAACCCTGTCAGAGTTTATTCTGATGGAAAAACCGGTCGTGTGTACGCGGCATTAGATTTAGAGCGACTGCACTTCCAAATGTACTTTCAGTGCAAAGTGGAGTTGCCTTTTCGTAAATAACCCCCAAAGTGTCCTTAAACACTGCCACACCAGTCACAGAGTCTCTGATCACCACCACACCAGTCGCAGAGTCTCTGATCACCACCACACCAGTCAGAGTGTCTTTGATCACCACCACACCAGTCACAGAGTCTTTGATCACCACCACACCAGTCAGAGTGTCTCTGATCACCACCACACCAGTCACAGAGTCTCTGATCACCACCACACCAGAGTGTCTATGATCACCACCATGCCAGTCAGAGTGTCTCTGATCACCACCACACTAGTCAGAGTGTCTCTGATCACCACCACACCAGTCAGAGTGTCTCTGATCACCACCACACTAGTCAGACTGTGTCTGATCCCCACCACACCAGTCACAGAGTCTCTGATCACCACCACACCAGTCAGAGTGTCTCTGATCACCACCACACCAGTCAGAGTGTCTCTGATCACCACCACACCAGTCACAGAGTCTCTGATCACCACCACACCAGTCAGAGTGTCTCTGATCACCACCACACCAGTCAGAGTGTCTCTGATCCCCACCACACCAGTCAGAGTGTCTCTGATCACCACCACACCAGTCAGAGTGTCTCTGATCACCACCACACCAGTCAGAGTGTCTCTGATCACCACCACGCCAGTCAGAGTGTTTCTGATCACCACCACACCAGTCACAGAGTCTCTGATCACCACCACACCAGTCAGAGTGTCTCTGATCACCACCACACCAATCAGAGTGTCTGTGATCCACACCACACCAGTCAGAGTGTCTCTGATCACCACCACACCAGTCAGAGTGTCTCTGATCACCACCACGCCAGTCAGAGTGTCTCTGATCACCACCATGCCAGTCAGAGTGTCTCTGATCACCACCACACCAGTCACAGAGTCTCTGATCACCACCACACCAGAGTGTCTCTGATCACCACCACACCAGTCAGAGTGTCTCTGATCACCTCCACACCAGTCAGAGTGTCTCTGATCACCCCCACACCAGTCAGAGTGTCTCTGATCACCCCCACACCAGTAAGAGTGTCTCTGATCACCCCCACACCAGTCAGAGTTTCTCTGATCACCATCGCACCAGTCCCAGTATCACCAGACCAGTGTTTCTAGAAACAATGTTCCTGATAGTCACCACACCAGACCAGTGTAGGCCAGCAACAGCGTTCCTTATCCACACCACACCAGTCAGAGTGTCTCTGATCACCACCACGCCAGTCAGAGTGTCTCTGATCACCACCATGCCAGTCAGAGTGTCTCTGATCACCACCACACCAGTCACAGAGTCTCTGATCACCACCACACCAGAGTGTCTCTGATCACCACCACACCAGTCAGAGTGTCTCTGATCACCTCCACACCAGTCAGAGTGTCTCTGATCACCCCCACACCAGTCAGAGTGTCTCTGATCACCCCCACACCAGTAAGAGTGTCTCTGATCACCCCCACACCAGTCAGAGTTTCTCTGATCACCATCGCACCAGTCCCAGTATCACCAGACCAGTGTTTCTAGAAACAATGTTCCTGATAGTCACCACACCAGACCAGTGTAGGCCAGCAACAGCGTTCCTTATCCACACCACACCAGTTGCAGTGTCACCAGAACAGTATAAGCCAGCAGCGGTGCCCCTGATTGTTGCCACACCAGCCGTAATGTCACCAGACCAGTGTAAGTCAACAACAGTGTTCCTGATTACTGCCACAGTAGTCCCCATTGTCGACAAGACCAGTGTAAGCCAGTAAAAGTGTTCTTGATCACTGCAACACTAATCCCAGTGCCACTGTAGCCGGCAACAATGTTTTTGATCATCACCACACAATGCAGTGCTGTCTGGCCTGTTTATTAAGCATATCCCCACCTATTGCCTGGACCGATCCTTTGCCTGCTTGCTGACCATGTATCAGCCTGCTGCCTGAACTGCCCTATCTGTGCGTCCAAATGACTATGCTCCTGCAAGACATCAGGCCCAATCATCACCTGTAGACAACTGCACTCCTAAAACCACAGGAACTCTTTTGTTCTTCTTTTCTTCAGCCTCCTGTACTTCCCGGCCAGTAAACAGTTTTAATTTTTTACACAGCTATACCTGCAAAAGGGGCCAGTCTGAAATGATCTAGTAGGACTTAATTTTCTGACTTAAGATCTACTCTCAGTTGCCCATATCTCTAGTTCTCTCAATCCCCCGATGTACACTTTTCACTAATTATGCACTATTTGCATAATATGCTCAGCTTGAATTGTCCAGGGCATTGTCAGATTTACTTAATGTGGTATTCAATCCAAAAGCAAACATTTTTTATATTGCATCTTACCAATTCTTAGCCCTTGTACACACGGTCAGAGATTCCGACAACCAAATCCGACGGATTCTGTCCGACAGATCTTGTCCGAAACTGTTGCATACACACGGTCGGACGAAGTTGTCGGAAAATCCGATCGTTCAGAACGTGATGGCGTTATTTCGTTACGACGGGACTACTTTCAGGCTAGTAGCCAATAGCTTTGGTGTAGGAATTTGATCTGAGCATGCGTGGCACTTTGTCCGATCGGAATTCTCTACACATGATCGGAGTATGTCCGATCGGACCAGTTTATCGGAAAATATTTCCAGCAAGTTGGAAAATTTGGTCCGACGGATATTCAGACGGAAACAGTCCGATGCATACCACACACAGTCAGATTATCCGACAAAACGGTCCGATAGGACACATTCCGACGGATTCTCCGACCGCGTGTACAAGGGCTTAGATGTGATGACCGCATTTGTTTTCTTTTTATGCTTTCTTTCCTTTATTATCATCTGACCAGTAAGTCTGTTGTTTTTCAAAAGAACAGCTTCTCCTGAAAATATATCTGTTAGAGTGTTTAGACAAACCATTTTATACTGATATGGGTGCGTACAATGATCAGCTTTTTTTCATTTGTGAAAAACCTTTATCCCAAAAGGAAAAAAATGTAATAATTGCTTGCATAACTGCAGTGTGAGCTAAAGTTTGGCTTCAATTTGTTAATGTATGTAAATCTGCTGTTTCAGTCCAGAGGTGCTCCTTAATCCATAGTGGGTGCACTCTAGCACAAGGGATGTGTTACTTGCCAGCTCACCAAGTGGAAACATAGGAAAAAAAGGCAAAAAACAAAACTAATGCAGCCACTACATCTAATGATTGGTAAGCTGCAATATATTACATTTTTGGTTTTGGGTTTAATACCTGTTTAAAGGCTAAGTTTATATTTAATGGAAAAAAATTATAATTACACACAGTGATTAGCATAAATGCACCCCCTTTGAAAAGTAAGATCTTAATCAAAATTTCAATGAACACAAGAACAATTTCCAAAAGTTTTATAGAACATGTTTAGCTCATTACATGAAAATAAGGTTAATAATATAACTTGATGCAAAAATGAATACACCCCACAACAAAAACTACTACATCTAGTCATCTAGTATTTTCTACAACCTCCATGAATTGTAAGGACAGCACCAAGTCTTCTAGGCATGGAATGAACAAGTTGGCGACATATTGCAACATCTATATTTTTTTCCATTCTTCAAGAATTACCTCTTTTAGAGCCCTGGATGCTGAATAGAGAGTGATGCTCAACTTGTCTCTTCAGAATTCCGATAGGTGTTTGATTGGGTTCAGATCAGGAGACAAATTTGGCCACTAAATCAACTTCACCCTGTTCTTCTTCAAAAATGCAACAGTGGCCTTGGATGTGTGTTTTGGATCATTGTCATGTTAGAAAAGTAGCATCTTCTTATTCAATATAGAGCAGTACATCTGTGAATTCATGATACTTTTAACCAGTTCCCGACCAGCGCACGCCGATGTACGTCGGCAGAATGGCACGGGCAGGCATATTGGCGTACAGGTACGTCCAATCTTTAATGCCGTCCTGTCATCGGGAGCGCACCGCCGGCGGCCCGCTCGCGGGCTGGTCGGGACCCCCGTGAGTATGGTGGCGGGTCCCGCAGACTCGATCGTCGCAAGCATACCCACGACTGTCTCATGGGGCGGCTGAACGAGGAAATGCCGTTGTAAACAGCATTTCCCTGTTCTGCCTAGCAACAAGTGACGCGGATCTCTGCTCCATGTGATTGGAGCAGAGATCAGTGTTCACTAAATTAAAGCCCAGCCCCCAACAGTTAGTAACACACCCCTAGGAACACTTAACCCCTACACTGCCACCCCCTGGTTAGCAGTGATTGCTGTATAAATGACAATGGTCCCAAAAATGTGTCAGAAATGTCCGATGTGTCCGCCATAATGTCGCAGTCACAATAAAAATCGCTGATCATTGACATTACTAGTAAAAAAAAAATATATTAATAAAAATGCCATAAAACTATCCCCTATTTTGTAAATGCTATAACTTTTGCGCAAACCAATCAATAATCGCTTATTTTTTTTAACCAAAAATATGTAGAAGAATACGTATCGGCCTAAACTGAGGGAAAAATGCTTTTTTATATATTTTTGGGGGATATTTATTATAACAAAAAATAAAAAGTAATGCGTTTTTTTTTCAAAATTGTCGCTCTATTTTTGTTTATAGCGCTAAAAATAAAAACCGCAGGGGTGATCAAATACCACCAAAAGAAAGCTCTATTTGTGGGGAAAAAATTACGTCAATTTTGTTTGGGAGCCACGTCGCATGACTGAGCAATTGTCAGTTAAAGCGACGCAGTGCCGAATCGCAAAAAGCGGTCTGGTCCTTGACCAGCAAAATGGTCCGGGGCTGAAGTGGTTAATGAAATGCAGTTCCCCTGACACCAGCAGCACTCATGCAGCCTCACAGAAGGACATTGCCACCACCAGGACATTTTTTTTCAGCTGGAACTTGGTGGAACTCAGTTTCGCCACCTTTGGCTCAGGCCCTCTGCTCTCCGCTCACCACTAGCACTTGTAAACAGAAGTCCAGATGAGGGCAGTGGAGGGGGCGTTGTATGCAGAGTTCAGAGCTAAAGAGGGGTAAAGTGAGATATGAGGGGTGCAGAGATAAACAGCTGTGGAAGAAGCCTGTACTCTGTGTATAGTGCACCCCTAAACTTTGCACTCTGTGTGTAGTGTACCCCTGAATTCTGTGTGTAGTGCACCCCTAACCTCTGCACGCTGTGTATAGTGTACCCCTGAACTCTGCCTGTAGTGCACCCCTTAACTTTGCACTCTGTGTGTAGTGTATCCCTGAACTCTGCGTTTAGTGCACCCCTGAACTTTGAACTCTGTAGTGCACCTCTGAACTTTGCACTCTATGGGTAGTGCACCATTGAACTTTTCACTCTGCGTGTAGTGCACCCCTGAACTTTGCACTCTGCGTGTAGTACACCCCTGAACTCTGCATGTAGTGCACCCCTGAACTCTGCACTCTGTGTGTAGTGCACCCCCGAACTCTGCACTCTGTGTGTAGTGCACCCCCAAACTCTGCACTCTGCGTGTAGTGCACCCCTTAACTCTGCGTGAAGTGCACCCCTGAACTCTGCACTCTCTGTGTAGTGCACCCCTGAACTCTGCACTCTGTGTGTAGAGCACCCCTGAACTCTGAGTGTAGTGCACCCCTGAACTCTGCACTCTGCATGTAGTGCTCCCCTGAACTCTGTGTGTAGTGCACCCCTGAACTCTGCGCTGTGTGTAGTGCACCCGTAAACTCTGCACTATGTATGTAGAGCACCCCTGAACTCTACACTGTGTATGTAGAACACCACCAAACTCTACCCTGTGTATGTAGAGTAGCCCTGAACTCTGCACTCTGTATGTAGTGCACCCCTGAACTCTGCACTCTGTATTTAGAGCACCCCTGAACTCTGCACTCTGTATGTAGTGCACCCTTGATCTCTACACCCTGTATGCGGTGCACCCCCGACCTCTGCACGTAGTGCACCCCTGTACTCTGTACGTAATGCACTCCTGGTATTTAATGCCTCTTTAAAACCCTTCCACTGTTAGTGAAATTTGTTTTAGCACATTCACTGGAGGGTGTGGGTGAGGTTGGTTTTGGGAGTCGTGGTTGAGTTCCTGCACCTATTTTCTGAGAAAAAAGCCCTGGCCACCATCATGTGTTACTGTAGGTACCATGCATTTTTCTTTGTACCCCTCACCTTTGCGACACCATACAGTTTTGAAGCCATCAGTTCCATAAACCCCTCTCTGCCAATCCCTCCATTGGCTGCCACTTGCCCAACGAATTAAATTCAAAGTACTAACACTTACTTACAAAGCCATCCACAACTCTGCCCCCAGCTACATCTCTAGCCTAGTCTCCAAATACCAACCTATTCGCCCACTTCGTTCCTCCCAGGACCTCCTGCTCTCTAGCTCCCTCATCACCTCCTCCCATATCCGCCTACAGGACTTCTCCCGAGCCTCGCCCATCCTCTGGAACTCACTACCCCAATCTGTCAGACTGTCTCCAAATTTATCCACTTTCAGGCGATCCCTGAAAACCTTCCTCTTCAGAGAAGCCTATCCTGCCTCCATCTAAGAACTTCACTATTTTCTCCATTAGCTCATCCCCCACAGCTATTAGCCTTTTGTATAACTTGACCCTCCCTCCTAGATTGTAAGCTCTAACGAGCAGGGCCCTCTGATTCCCCTTGTCTTGAATTGTATTGCATTGTACTGTCTACCCTAATGTTGTAAAGCGCTGCGTAAACTGTCTGCGCTATATAAATCCTGTATAATAATAATAATAATAATAATAATAATAATAAACATTTATCTTGGTCTCATCACTCCAGAGTACAGAGTCCCAGTATTCTTCTTCTTCTTCAGCATGGGTCCTGGCAAATTTTAGGCCAGCTTTTTTGTGCATGAACTTTAGGAGAGGCTTCCTTCATGGACAACACCCATGCATGCTATTCCTCTGCAGATGGATTCAATTGTAATGTGGCTCCCTTCCTTCAGTAAGTGCCCTGCTGCAGCCTGAGGGAGAGACTAATCACTGAGGAGGCTGAAAAAAAGCGTAATCCCAACGCCGGTCCACAGGCAAGCAATCCCCCTTCACACACACGCTGACACATCACACAGGCTGAGGCTATGTCCCCTGACTCCCCATTGTGTGCTCATGGTCATTATGATGAACAGAGCATAGCAGGTGTTGTATGGCTCTGTCAGTGTAACATGTCGTGTGGTGCTGACTTTGGTAATATACGGCTGTAATGTGTGTTACAGACTATAACACAGCACAGCCATAAGAAAGTCAGCACCCAGCATCATGTTGCACTGACAGAGCCATACAACACCTGCTGTGATCTGATCATCATAATGACCATGAGCACACAATGAGATGCTACTTTACACATGTGATGGGGGGAAGGGACAGTAAAAACACACAGCCAAGCTGCATTGTTACCACCCCCCAAGCCACTCCCCTTTGAGAATTTTTCACCCAAGCTCTGCAATTAGGTCCACCTGTCAGTTTTTCCTGTGAACCAGTGGATACAGTAGCTGTTTTTGATGGCACAGTGGCGGAAATTGATGGGGACAGTAACTGCGTTTGATGAGGACAGTAGCTGCAATTGGCTGCACAGTAGCTGTTTGATTCGCACAGTGGCTGCAATTGATGGCACAGTAGATGTGTTTGATTTACACAGTGGCTGCAAATTGATGGCACAGTATCTGTATTTGATGGCACAGTGGCACCAATTGATGGCCACAGTAGCTGCGTATGATGGCACAGTGGCGGCAATTGATGTGGACAGTAGCTGCGTTTGATAGCACAGTAGCTGCGTTTGATGGAAACAGTGGCTGCAATTGACGGCACAGTAGCTGTGTTTGATGGGCACAGTGACTGCAATCGATAGATGGCACAGAATCTGTGTTTGATGGACACAGTGGCTGAAATTGATGGCACAGTAGCTGTGTTTGATGAGCACAGTGGCTACAATTAATGTTTTTTTTCCCTGAATTTTTCAGTTTGTTTGTGCCCCCCAAAAATTTTGAGCACCAGCCGCCACTGATGTGGATCTGATTGAAAGCTCCATGTAGGTCTACAGGAGTCCAGATATGAATTGACTTGTGGGCATTCAGGTAAAAAAAAAAAGGAAAAGAACATCCTTTTCTATTTTTCCAGACCTAAATGTGACAGATCAGAGGTAGCCTGATGTAAATGGACACAAGTCTGTGGTGTATGGGGACACAAACTGAATGGGCACAGATGTCAAAACACTGACATCTCTCCCATTCAGATCCAGTTATGATTGGTGGGGTGCTGTAAAGCTTCCTGGTGGTAAAGCTAAGGTGGATTTAGACTACGGTACGAATACGCCTGAGCTTATCCCAGCTAATTAGTTGTTAGATAATGATAGTTGTTAAAGGTTCACCTTTTGGAACATGTTACATGTTTCAGCTCCTGCCACCATTCCCCAAGATTTCGTGACAGCATGGAGTCAGGGGCGGGGCCAGGGTGTGGTTGTGGGCAAGACCAATGGGCCCTGTGAGGTATGCTCTACGGGGCCCCATGATTTCTATGGTGGCCCTGCGGGAAACAATCACCCCAGTTTGGCTTTTTACTTCCTTGACTAACTGCAGTGAACTTGCATGTTGATTTTCTTCAACTCTTCTCATCAGAAGACACTCCTGTCAAAGTGTTAACTTCCATGGATGGCCTGGACATCTCTATGAGATGGTTACAGTTCCATTTTTGTTACATTTTTGTATCACTTTTGCTACAATATTCTGACTGGTAAGTAAAGCTTTGCTGATCTTCTTGTAGCCTTCACCTTTCTTGTGTAAAGAAATTATTTTCTTTCTCAGGGCTTGTGACATTTCTCTTCCAAGTGGTGCCATTGCTGACAGCATGAAATGGGAAGAAGTTTTGCTAAGTAAAGTCCTTTTATAATCAACTGTCTGCTGGATACCTGTTTAATGAATAGTTAGACTCACCTGTAGTTGAATTCTTGTTAATTAGGTTTTATTTGTCAAAAATGTAGCTTTGCTCCTAAGGGTCCTTTCACAGTGTTGATCCGCCCCGTGGATATCCGCTTGCTCAGCGGGGATCGCCGGAGCGATCTCCGCTGAGCAGAAAGATGACAGGTCCGTCTCTGCACACTGCGCAGGGATGGACCTGTCACAGCGCCGCTCTCCCCTATGGGAGATCGGGTGACGATGGACCGCAGTGTCCATCGTCACCCGATCCGATGACGGATGGAAAAATAGCTTTTTCCTCCGTCACACTTTTTCGGATCGGAACGGGTCGGATGTGAAAGGGGCCTTAGACTTTCACTGGGGTGTACTCATTTTTGCAATACGGTCTTGAATTAATGTGTTAGGAAAAATAGAATGTTAGTGCAAACTAACAAATTATGGTTGTAATCAATAGCCGCATTTGTGGGAATGTTTTGTAGTATAGTGTAGTATAGTGTCCAATAGAAAATGTTGATTCTGAAGAGAAAGTAAAGGTTTTCTGATAAATCAGTTGGGATGTACTTATTTATGCTGAGCACTGTAATTCTGCAGGAAAAAATTTGCATCTATTATTTTTTCCCCCAGGAGATTGTGGGTGCAATGTTAGGCTCCTGCTTGTACCTCCGTACAAACAACTGTGCATGCGGGCGCCACAAAGACACACCAGTTTTGAATGTGATAGCAGCTGTGGGGGAAAGGAACCCCCATCCGCTGTCATGAAGGGGGGGAGGGAGTGAAGGGAACATGCACAGGAACATGTTACACCCTAAATATGGGTGTAACATGTAACATATTCTAATAGTGAACTTATACTTTAAAGGATGCATGCTGAGATATATACTGTTTGTCGGGTGCCATTGCTGACTGTCTTCTGAAAATGTTAGTTGTCTGTTGAGCTGTTAGAAAGGATGTTATAACTTTAAATAAATACTTACTACTTTTTCATATTTATAGGTCAGTGACTCCGAAAGTGTTAAAGTCATTGGATCAGCATGACAACTATGCAACTAACATTTCCAGAAGGAAAGGTCAACAAGTGGAATAGTTTTCATAGCACATGATTCTTTTACTAAGCAACAACCATCATTGTCCATCCGGCAATAAAATGAAAACTTATTGATTGCTACTAGAAATGTATGGCTGGTTGTGTCTGATTATTTAAATGTTTTAAAATATTTTGAGGAAAAAATTGGAAATAAATAAAATAGTTATGTTACAACATTTTGTTTCTTATGCTGATAAGACAAGTATCAGACGAAGACGAAGACTCATCTTGCAGAGAGAACAAGTCTAAAATACCTCTAATAGGTATCTTCACACATCAGTAAATCTGAGATATAACTGCTGTGGCTAAAATTAATGCAGCTGAGGTGACCATGCATAGCTTAACGATCTGCAGGATTAGATAGTCACATGGATGACATTTAAACTGAGCTATGGCTTCAGCAGAATGTTAAAGGGAAAATAATCGGGCCTACTTAATCTGTACATAGCACACCAAGAGCCAAGCACATGAATACAGATTTTTAACTAAAACTGTCTTCCAAAAATTTGTTTTTCCAAGTAGACACAGCATAAAATATTTTTTCATGTTATATAAATGCCTAACAAATAATAAATAACATAAATAATTAACAAGGGCTTAGTTCAGATTTTTTACACTTGTTTTTTTTTTGGGGGGGGGGGGGGGTTAAAAATTGAGTTTTAGAACTTATTTTTTTTAACTGACATCTTAAGACCATAAACAGAACTGCTACAGGTAAAATTCAGGCACTTATACCTGCCCCATCCCAAAGCACCTTGTCCCCATGCTGATGAAGAAAAGGGCTTCGTCCCCACAACCCTGGCCGCTGATTGTGGGGGTCTACAGACAGGGGGCTTATGGGAATCTGAAAGCTCCCTTTAACAAGGGTGCCTCCAGATCCCGTCCCCCCTGTGAAAGAGTATGGGGTACAGAGTACCCATACCCATTCACTAAAAAAGTGTACAAAATGAGTAAAGACACAAAACATGTTTTTCACATTTCCTTTATTAAAAAATAAAAAATAATAGATAAAAATATCCCGACGTAGATCCATCATCAATCACAATGCCCGCCACACCACCAGACCCAAATAAGAAAAAAAAAACTGTGGTCTAGTCGAAGGCTTCCACCATCTGCCTGCTCCGCCGTCTGACATTTCTTAAATAGCTAAGGGGTGGGGCTACCCTGCCTTCTTGTGATGTTATTGACCAGGGCATGCTGGATCAGTGAAATCACAAGGCTGGATCAGTGAAATCACAAGGCGGGGTCACCCGATGAAGTCATTGGGTGACTCTGCCCCCTTGGTTATTTAAGAAATGTCAGGCGGCAGAGCAGGCAGATGGTGGGAGCCTTTGACAAGACCGGAGATAGACGAGATCCAAATTTGAAATTCGCTAGAAAATTTATAAACAAAACAATTCTGAAATGAATGAACAATAACATAACGAATCTATCCAAAATAAAACAAAAGAAATGTAATTTCTGGGTGGATGTCTTGATAGTGACACTAGTGAACTGCACCTGTGAAATGTATGTTAGCACAGCCACTTGTAGTCTCAATTTTGAGAGCATGTGGGTGAAAATCAGAGCACAATAAGAGGACAGAAACAGAGCATTGTTAGCCTATAAGAGTCTGAACAAGGGTCTTTGTAGCAGGATCCGAGATTGTTTTCATAAAAACTGTAGATAAAAAATGATTTGTAGAGACCTGCTGCCCTCTACCGTCTGCTAACTGGGTCAGAAACCCCAATTGGATGACTGTTTTATATATATAAAGGGGAGATTACAGGAATTAGAAGATCTGAGCCACATAGCCTTACAAACACAGGAGCTGCTGTTGCTGTTGTATTTCACCCAGACCAGAAGCAGAGACAATTAAGAAAGCATTCCTAAGTTCGAATAGTTTAACTGCCACTGTCCATAGCTTCTTGTGTGTGTTCTGAGTCCTTGTGACAGACAGAGTATCTCTATCCTATTGTTATTATCGCACATGCACAGTGCTAGATAGTTAGGTCTGTGCTATTGTATGTGTGTAGCAGTCAACTTTCAGTACATTATATACAGCTCCAGTTTTTTTAAATGAACTCTGCCCCTTCTGGACTGAGATTCTCTAGCTAGTTTTAACTCAGAACTTAATCAGTATAGTTTAGGTTAGGCATTTGATGGCCACTTGATAGTTAAAGGTCTGGTTTAGAAGTGACTAGGGACTAAGACATAGAGTAGCTGGGTTGAGGCTGAGTTTTAGTGCCACACCACAGTTTCTGCTAGCAAGAAGCTGCGTTCCAGGGCAGTTGGACAATGACTGGATGGTCTTTCCATCACTAATGGTCTTCCGGTCTCTGGAATCGAGACGGACACTGCACAGTGATCATCCTCAGGGGCCTCTGTAAATAAACTTTGCTGCAACATTCATCTGGTGGTATCTTTATTAATAACTATATATACCCAGGAACGGGGCCGCTGTTAGAAATCACGGGGCCCCCTACAACCTATCTGACAGGGGCCCCCAGGAAATCAAATCACTAAAATGCCATGCAATTGTCATGTGGCAAAGCTGCATGCCTTAAAAGTTTCTAAAGCCTCTATGATGTGTTTGTCACATATATGGCAGCCCATTCAAGTGAATGGGTTACCCTATGTGCGAAAAACGAGAAAAAAAAATGAAAATGTGAGCAGGAATGTTTGTTACTGCTATTTGAAGTATAAAGGGACCTTAGGCATGGTATATAGAAATCGCTGGGCAGAGATGCCTCGCAGCTGGAGAGAGAGAGAGAGAGAGAGATGTGTGCTCTGCAGGTTCCTGGGCCCCTCTTCTGAAGTAACAGCGCTTGGGCCCCCTACAGGAGGGCTAGCTGTACTGCCCTATCAGCGGCCTTGCCCAGAAATATGTGCACAATTCTACCAGGACTCTTGCTGATAATATCTGTACATTGAACGTACAGTATGTACTATTATTAATCTTTTCTTATATAAAGCTTGTAATATATCCATACTGGTGGGAAACTATATACTTATGGTTAATGGTATATGCTGGTTGCAGTACTTCCTCTGCTCCAAATTATTTTGTTTAGATTACTGATACATTTCCCTGGAAGGGAACCCCCTCTGTTCCCAGAGGCCTTGTCCTAGGTGGAATCACTACTAAATTTATTATCAAACCCCACTTTTCCACTTAATGATTTGATCAAAGATTGTATGGCTCAGAGCAGTGGGAAACAAAGTCTTACTTTGGAAGATTGCTGTCAGGGTGTCCAAGCTGAGGTGTCCTCCTATACACCAAAAAACAAATGGCCATCGAATAAAAGCAGTGGACAACTCCATACCATCAAGCGTATTCATTTTCAAAATGAAGTCCTGCGCAAAATATGCCAAAATAATAAGTCCTGAAATTGCTAAGTGCAGAAAACCGTGTGAAAAATTGTAATAGTGTAGCGAAATAGTCCATATATTCATAAACACCAACGATGAGAAATGGATGGACAAACGGTGATAAACAAAAGGGCTCACAGAACTCTCACCTTAAAAAAGGAAATTCAGGCTCATCACAAATTCTGCAAATATCTCACTTCATTCCTCATATTCAGTCATCAGAAGGATCCTTTTGCTGTGCCAGATAGAACACCATTTCTATATCCAGCCACTAGAGGGCCATGATAACTCATATATTGTAATGATGACCCAAACTTGATGATTCGTGATGGATAACTCAAAAAAGAGGAGGAGGGGGAAGAGAGAGACAGAGGAGGCTCCAATAGTGTAGTATATTAAAAATAAAGTAATCAATTTTTTGGTAAAGTGATAAAATCGGACTCTCACATTATAAAGAATAAAAACCACACAGCAAGAGAAGTTAAAATGGTGGCGTGGCGTCTTCTGCCAGTCCTACTGTACTTCCGGTGCGTCCTACGGCCACTCCCTACGCGTTACGTCATACCACGTGACTTCTTCTCCTTCCCCCGCAGTCTTCTGGGACACAGCACAGGTCCCAGAAGACTACGGGACCATTCACAAGGCACAGCGCGACTTGCACATGTGCAGTAGGAAACAAGCTCTAAAGCCACAAGGCTTCACTTCCTGTTTCCCTTACTAGTGATGCCAGCGCCTGCACCCAAAGCCAACTGAAAAATCAGTTCGGGTGAGGACATCGCAGGATCCCTGGACAGGTAAGTGTCCTTATATTAAAAGTCAGCAGCTATAGTATTTGTAGCTGTTGACTTTTAATTTTTTTCTAAAGGAGTCTGGAGCTCCACTTTAAGCAAACATCAATTCTAAGATACTACCTGTCAATTTGTGTATATGATTTTTCAATTTAAGACACACATTGCAGCCACATAACATCAACTAGTAAGAAATACCTGACTGTAAATTTGCCTAGTTACAAATGTAGATATTTTAAGGTGTGACATTAAAAAAAAAAAAATGCAATGCTCTTTGTCCTCTTGCTGTGGATTAATACTGAATACACGTTTGAATACACATATAAACATTTACCTTAGTTGACAATGTAATCCCATAATGAAACTGTGTTTTGCTGAGTGTACTAAAAGAATAAATAACTGAGAACGTATGAGCATTTTGAAAAGGACAGCAGAAGGGCAAGTAATGGGATGTCAATTTACTGTAGCTCTCTCACTGTTTTTTAGTATATCATGTAATGGACGCAATGAACCATGGATTCAAATTGCACCATGTGTGGGCAAGGTTTGTGGTGAAATAATGTGTGAAAATTCTCCAGTCTGTATTCTTTGAAAGTATAATACACTGCCTGGCCTTTGTACTTAGGTCAGCTAGCTAAGGGTCCATAAGGGGGCTTTTGAATAAGCCGTCCCCTTCCCTATAAAAAGAGCAAGGTCACAGCAGCCATAGTGACAATGTGCTTTGGCTGAGGTAGAGAAAGCATAGGCAGTGATGCTGACAAACTGTATATGGAAAAATTAATGTGGGCTTTGAAGCACTGTCAGATCTTGTAAAGTTGATATAAATCCATATTGAATGTCATGTAGGTAGCAATATGCTATGCATCTTATGCTGGTTATACACTATTCGAAGTTTGGATGGGTCTGTGGGGACTGTCCAAATTCCCATTAGTGTGTGGCTGCCCCTGCTTGACAGAAGTCAAGCATCAGGCAAATGTTGCAGACAGTTTAGGAAATGCCCCCTTTTCACAGCAACTTCCTCCACCCTTTGAAAACAAAATTTAATACTATGAATGCAAAAACACTGAACCCACTTATCCCAGATGCAACAATATTCCCTTTAATATCCTCATATATTCAATTTTCAAAAAAATAGTAGAGCTTAAGGAAGGTTTGCACAAATTGGCCAGCATCAGGGCAGTACGTGAATGTGACCATCTAGAATAGGATAAAATGTGAAAACACAAACAAGGAAGGTGTTTTATGTCAGAATTTGACTAGAAATTCAATTGTATCATCTCAGATATAGTTAAGCAAAATGTACCCAGCCTGAATTAGCATCATGGGTTACAACTGGGGGAATTGTTGGAGAAGGATCTGGGTGTTCTGGGAGATTATAAGGTTAATAATTACATGCAATGCCAAGCTGTTGTTTCCAAAGCGAGCAAAATACTTTCTTGTATTAAAAGAGGTATGGACTGCAGAGAGAGATAGAAATTTGCCCCTGAACAAATCATTATTAAGACATTATCTAGAATATGCAGTTCAGTTTTGGACACCAGTTTATATATAACGAATATTGGGAACCTGTGGAAAGTGCAGAGAAAACCAAACAAACTGAAGAAGAGGAGATTAAGGGGGATATAATCAAGATGTATAAATATATAAGCAATCCATACAGTGAACTTGGTGTAGAGTTATTTACTTTAAGGCCATCACAAAGGGGGCCCTCTTTACATCTGGAGGAAATGAGATTTCATCTACAAATTGAGAAAGGCTTCTTCACAATAAAAGCTGTGAACATGTGGCATAGACTCCATCAAGAGGTGGTTCTAGCCAGCACAGTATATTGTTTTAAGAAAGGCCTGGATTCTTTCCTAAATGTACGTAATAAAACTGGATACTAATATTTATAGGTAAAGTTGATCCCATGGAATACCCAATTGCCTCTTGAGTGATCAGGAAGGGATTTTTACCCCTACTGGAGCAAACTGGATCATGCTTTCTTGTTTGTTTTTTTTTGCCTTCCTCTGGATCAACTTTGGATATAGGATTGTGTTTATGGAGGTGTTCTATTTGCGTGTGTTGGTTTTCTTTTTTTATACTGTTGGTTGAAGTGGATGGACTTGTGTCTTTTTTTCAGCTAGATTAACTATGTAACTATAAAAAAAAGAGCCTGGTGCGCTAGGCACAGCATATACCTCTGGGGATGTTAAATAAGACGGAGCAGTCCGTAGTTAAAAAATATATATAATTTTATTAGAAAAACCTAAGGTAAATTGGTATAACACGTGTCAAGCCTATACAAAGTGTACTTCACAATGCTGGTTTGAAGAAGGCTTGAAACATATGTAGTATGGAGAATGATGCCGACATGTTTCATACTATCCATCCTTTTTCTTAGGCATAACAAACATCTCGTATACACATAGTCTAAAATGTAAGAGGAATTAAATTAGTACAGATATGAGCAAAACAGAAAGGTGCATAGCTCTATTTATCCTTGGTAATTAATGCTAAAGGGAATAAATATACTCACAAGCCTGACACTATCACCGATGGTCAGCAGCAGGGGGTGGAGGTACTCTAGTGTAATTCAAAACATGAGGTATAGCAGTAGATTACAGGTAGCTAAATGCAGCTAATGGGCCATAAAATGGCAGAACAAAAATGCTATAGAGTAATGTCCGGAGGTGCTATAGCTGCAGGATCTCGGCTGTTTGGTTCAATGAATAACCAGAACAGTAAACAAGTGGCGAGTGTCCAAAAAGTCTAGTAAAAAAGACAGAAAGGAAATACACCATAATCAGCAACAGTGCAAACATGCCTGAATACAAGAGTATGAAGCTGGGAGTGTAACAGCGAATGGTATGCTAACCTGGAACTGGAGTGCGTATGGAGACAATCCTTGGCAGCGTGCAACCCACAGCGTGCTGACCGCCATGAGTGCTGGCCTTTAAATAACATAGAAGGGTTATTACAATCAGCTGTGGACAGGCGCCATCAGCAGCCTCCACAGCTGAGGACATTTGAAGCAGACTGGAGCGCCGATTGGCTGCACCCAGTCCGTCTAGTGAGATCCCTGATGAGGCGGCATGGGGCCCTGCCCACGAATGGGTGGGAACGCGTCCCGCGTCATGACATCACCGACACGCAGGACGCCCGGCTGCCTGCGCTCCAAAATGGAGCGCAAACAGGAAGAGCGCAGGAAGCCTCCCGTGCTGAATGGGCAAGGAAGCCACAGGCACCTCATGAGTATCATGGATAACATATTATCCAAATATTGGCAGATACTACAGACAATTGTCTTGCGCCATTTGTACCCACACAGAAGCTTTCACATACAGGAGAGCTCCATCCATACGCGATAAACTCGTTAACAGTGAATACTCTACAAATACTTTTGTATTTTTCATTTTTTTAGGCATCAAGAAAATATGTCAGTCCAAATGTACCCTAAAAGCCTGGGTACCATTCTACAGCAAAGTTCACCACTTCTTGCAGGGTGCGCTCATGAATACCAAGTGCCTCCTTAAGTTAGATGTACATGCTTGATGTGTGGCTAAATAGTGTGCATGGAGGTATCTCCACTGCAGACTATTTTATTCCAACAGCTGCAGCACTAGTGGCTGCCTGAATACAGTGGCGCTGCCAAACAATGACTGCACCTGATAGAATGCGGTCACTGCTCAGACAATAACTTTCCACCCAGGTCAACCATTTTTAAATCAGCTTTTTTGGTGCTTGCAGAACCATCCACATCTTGAATTTTGGCCAGTTTAGTAGGAATCAGCCAAAATGAGAGCTGTCTATGGCCAACCTTAAACTCTGTACCTTGGGTCTTGGAAAAATTGGCCATTGGCTCCACAAGATAAAAAGCAAAGGCCTGAATGCAGAGATAAAAAAATATTGACATAGAAGACAGTGAAAGTTTTCAGCTTTTTTAGATTTAAGGAGGTCAATTGATTTTTTGGGGAAGGAAAAAAAGGAGCAGTGGTGCCAGGAGACAGAAGTGTTGTCAGCAGTGGCAGCAACAGCGAGAATAATATAGAAAAGTGTTTGTCCTTTTCTTAGTTAAAGATATATAAAATAAATGAAATGATATTATCATTAATGTCTGCAGTTGGTGTTTGGAGTCACCTCAACTGCATATTGGGATATCATTACCTGGTACATCCTTGACACTCAATAGTTCATTGAAATGAACACTCTTGAAGCATTACCAAAGGTAAATGTTTTTAATTAAAATAATAGATATGTTAGCCCTTGTACACACGGTCGGACATTCCGACGGAAAATGTTCGATCGGACCGTGTTGTCGGATAATCCGACTGTGTGTGGGCTCGATCGGACTGTTTCCGTCAGAAATATCCGACAGACAAAGTTTTAGAGCTGGGCTATAAAACTTTCCGACAACATGATCCGATTGGACTTTGTCCGATTGTGTGTAGAGAATTCCGATCGGACAAAGTGCCACGCATGCTCAGATCAAATTCCTAGACCAAAGCTATTGGCTACTAGCCTGAACGTAGTCCTGTCGTAATGAAATAACCTTGTCACGTTACGTACGATCGGATTTTCCGACAACTTTGTCCGACTGTGTGTATGCAACACAAGTTTCGGACAAAATCCGACGGATTTTGTTGTCGGAATGTCCGACCATGTGTACAAGGGCTTATACTTACCTGCTCCATGCAATGCTATTGCACAGAGCCGCCCCAAACTAGAATATCTATGTAACTATAAATGTCACGGTGCAGCAGGCTGACTGCCAACATTAGAATAACCAATGCGGTTGCTGTCTTTATAATGGGGGGACTCTATAATGGTGGATTCTGATGTGATATGGGGCTCTCATGTCTAAAGGGGCCTGATGTGAAGGGGGTCTTCACTCTTCAGATGTGACATAGATCTCATCAAAGAGAGTGTGTGCATTCCCCCTGGTTTCCTATTGATGGTAAATAACATTTGTTTTTTATATAATAGATCAAGGGCCTGAGCTCGTCATACTTTTAAAGCATGCCATGACTGTAAAAAAAAGTTTAGAGATGCTAGCCGAGACCTATATCCTGCTTCAGCACAAATGAAAACATTTCCTCAAGCGTCAACTTGATCAGAGTGCTTGTCTAAAGACAGCCCTGAACACCAAGTTCCCTGCATGTCATCAACACACATCTCTTTTGTGAGACAACATCCCCTTGTCTCCAATGCAGCTTATATCTGATCAGGGACCTTTTCACTGCTAAAAGAGATACTATCTGTATCATCTGTTCATCAGTGACAAACTATTCATCTGTCACACAAGACAGAATAATTAAAATAATAATAGCATCTTTATTCCTATATTACAATGTAGGAGAAGGTGGTAATATAGGTGGAGGAAGAAAAGGCCACAAATGTGTGAAACAATCAGCGCGACTCTAAATTAATCAAGTGCACAGTTGCAGCCGCTATACACTTTAAGTGAAATCACTACACTTTAAATAAAAAAAATAAAAAAAAAACAATATAATTCTTATTGCTTGTGCAAACCAACGGCAGCTATTTAATCTGCTCACCTCAATGATGAGTCAGGAAGACTCAAATGAACTCTTTATTTTCACTCCCCAAATGTCTTTTCTTTCTCTCAGGACTCAGCTGTTCAATTTGTCCCTTTCACAATCTCCACTCCACCCAATGTATCCTTCACAGATAGGGGGTTGATCTCCGAGATTATTCAGCTGTTCCTCCACTTCAAGGGACTCATGTGTCATGTAATCAAAAACACAGCTGATATAGTGCTCTCTGCTATAAAACTTTTATTTAAAACCCCACTAAAAGAGGACATACTAGATATAAAACCAAAAATCGCTTGTTACATGTATTGAGAGCTCACCACCGTGGCTGCGCAATGTCAAAGGCTCGGATTCTCTCCTCTGTATAGAGGGTTTTAAATAAAAGTTTTAGGTGAAGGAGGCTGATTGCAAAGGCTGAAAAGGAGCAGCTCCTGATCCAGAAGTTTTTCCAAGCTAGCATTAAGACACTGGGCATGGAAGTGATGTGGGGACATTTTTTTCTTCAACCTAAGAAACTGCAGAAGAGACACTTGCCTTGGAAAGATGATGTTGGAGACAATAGGGTGGGTGTAGAAGAATTCTGCTGTTTAGGCCTTGACCCTTCTTAGCATATCCCCATGACTGACTTCCCCACTTGATGTGAATCATTTGCCTCTGAAACCCCCATTGTGAGACTTTCCTCCCTGCCACTAGATCCTACACATGTTACAGCAGATGCAAAAGAATGTTGTGGAGGAAGAGGAGACGCAGAAAGTGAGGATCAAAGAGGAGTGTATTTTTCCTATTGTTGTTACCACAAAGCTCTTGGGTACATTGTCATGTGTTTCCTTGTGAATGCAGTACCTAAATAGCTTGTACATCTACCATGGATGGTCCACGGCAGGCAAAGGCTGCAGACTGCAACAATACTATTAGCAGCAGATATGTTAAAAATGCCCACCTTGCCGAGCTCTGTGAACAGGCCTTGGGTAGTACCCTGTACCTGTGAGGGATTACTACCAGAAGGATTAGGAGGGCTAGTCCATCCAGTTCTCTACATGATGCCCCTGCCCCTGTTCTGTATTTTATGCCACTTTATCATCCAACCCCTCCCCATTGTTGAAGCTCACTTTGCAGTATGATCCAGTTGATGGAACATCACTGTTCTCTGCCTTATGTACTCTGACTGCTGTGTGACTAAACCCTTCTCTCCCTGTAATAAGGCTTACCTGTAGGTAAAATGAATATCTCTTAAACGTGGACTATTTAGGAGCTATTCATCCTAAGCGCATGTGTGGGAATGACATCATCGCGGCTCCGGTCACTCACATTGATAGAGCCTGCGAACCCAGAAGAAAGACTGGGGGAAGACTGGGGGAAGATGTCAGCCCTCTCAGTGCGCCGCTGGAGAGATTGGTTCTAAGCTAAGTATTTCATAATGTGCTAGATAGCAATGCATACTAGCACAGTATGCAATTGCCTTACAGGTGTTTTGTTTTTAAAACTCTGCCGCGGTGTGCTACTGCTTTAATATCTGCAGGGAGGAATGCTTGCACATGACCAAGATCTCAAGATTGCCTTTTTGACAATATCTTCCCTATTAAAACTTTGAAAATGGCCAGAATTTAGTTATCAAGATGTTTCCCACATAGGCTTCAATGGGATGCGCTATTAAGTTCAGGTTTCACGAATTTCAGATACATTTCAGATGAACCTCCCTCAAACTGAAAGTGGGCCATGGTTACACCAGAATTTGGGGGGGACTCATTGGTGTCTCATTCTCTGTGTCACTATCAATAACTACATGTTAAGCTACTATTGAAAATAAATATAACTTTTATATCCTAACACATAATAAGCTTATGTGAAATTAGTGTTGCTTATTTTATTTATGTGCATGTTCATGATTGAAACAAATTAGACTTCAGATGCAAGATATCAATGAAGACTTCAACCTGTTTATTGAGTTAAGAATCACTATTCTTTTTTCTGACAAAAAATATTTCTGCTTTAACACTGGTTCTGTCATTTAGTCGGCCACTGACAGCTACCTTCTTTGCGAGAGAGGAAGTGCTACATCATCCAACTATCTACAAATGCATCCTCTATGTGAAGTGTCAGGCAGGTGCACCATTTGACCAGTAGATAAAACAATTGGTCTTGGTCAGTGCCTCTGCCTGACACTTCACAAGGAGGATGCCTTCACAGATAGTTGTGTCTGATTGGTCGGGCTATGCCAGTACAGACAATACTAATGGGGTGACTACTCTGTGCTTATTGCAATCTTTATCAATGTCAACCGAAAGGAATAGTGGGGAAGGGAGGTTTAAAACTGCTACCTTGCCTAGGGTCCCATTCTGCCTATATCTGTCACTAAAGATAGGTGATGTATATTCTGAATGTTATCAGTACTGTATAATAACATCTCCAGGCTTGCAGATTTTTCATTGCTGCCTACCTAGGGGCTATATTCCTGGCAGCATTGAGAGTATAGTGATTTTATGTAAGTTCTATCATTCTTATGTTTTTTAATGGAGTGCTAAATATTGTGTATGAATAATTTCCCATTAACACATATTTCCAGCCTTTTTATTATTAGTTAGCTTTCCCTGTGTTTTCATTTTAGCAAATTAATAATGCCTCATTAAAAACTGACTTGCGCCAATTTTAATATTTAGAGAATATTGCAACATATAAGGTATATCTAATTGTCAAGTCTTCTAGACCTGTGTTAATTATCTGTTTGACACTTTGACACTTTTACATACTGTGAATGTGCAGAGTAAAACAAACTGTAAAAAGATTAAGGTGGGATCACAGTTTTGACTATACCAACCGCAGTATGAAGCAGCCCCAGCAAGCAGAAGCCAACACTATTTAAATGTCTTTACACATGTAAATCAGCTGTAATCTCTACACATCTTGGCCTGAAAAATCTTCTTGCCTGCTGATAATTAGATAGTTATGTCTCTATCAATCCATCAACAACACTGCCTCATGTTCAAGTACAGTCAACAGCTATACTTTTACTGTGCATTCTAAATGTATGGCTGTACAGTGCTATACAGTGCTGAAAAGTCTTCTATACTACCAACACTGGTTCCCCAATATATACCAAACAGACATGGACAAATTACCCAATTACTTCCATCCCTCCAAGCTTGGATGAGACACAATTTGAAAAATGCTTTGAAAATGTATGATTAATAGTGGTAATATATATTGCAGATACATACTGCAGACTTGTAACACTTTTTTGGATAATTAACTTTAAGAAACAATAGTCTACAAAGTTATTTTTGTATTGAAGAAGTGTTAACAGTTTCATAAATGTGTATTTCTGGAAAAAAAAAAAAAAAGAAAAGTGTGAACTGAAACTCCTTTCTGTCCAGTTAAAATATAAAATATAAGCTTTTAAAAGAAAATCAACTACATTTTTTTCTCATTTGTAATATTTAATAAAAATTTATTTACTCTGCAATATTTAATAAATTTTAAAGGGAATATATTGTATTGTTTCTATATTTATCATGTTCAGGACCAAAAAAGTTTTTATCCTTTTTAAGTAAATAATAATATTGTACATGCATAGGGTGTATTTATATTGATTTGCTAGCAGCCGGCGGGATCAAACATATTACAGTTCACGAAGCTAGTTTACTACTATGCAATAAGCGGCCTAAATGGCTTGTGTAATTTGATTTTCTCCTTTCAAGTTTATTTCCAACACTGAATGAGTCAGAGGAAGGATGTATTTTCAATTAGAAAATCAGAAAAACAGTCAACAAGTAGGCAAGAACATGCTCTACAGTACAAATAAACTGCTTTGCCCTATATTAAAGTCTGGAAGACAAAGCTTTTATGTCAATAGTTAAATATATTCATTTTAAAGTTTTAAAATGTATGATGTAAGATGCAGAGTGGGAGGTACTGTTTGACTTTTATAAAAAAAAGGTCAACTTTATTACAATCTAGAACTGAATCTGGTAACAAAACATTGGTTTGGGTATTTCTTCATTAGTTTGTCAGTGCACTATGATTTATGTTGGTCAAACTGCCCAAATAATTAAGGATTGTGCAACTTCTCTATTAGACAGAGTCAACAAAGACAATGACCTAACTAAGCCACATAATCACTGATATGCATAGCATGAAAAAATGGCAGAACTGCATTTTGGAACCAAAAAAAAGGAAGTGTGGATTTACAAGCTTATATCACTGCTCCCCAAGGAGCTGAACAAAAACGATGATCTTTATTTTTACATTTAATCAGGTTGCTAATGTAGCGGCCACCACCCATGCAGGGTGGCCTTGACTTATTGGGCTTACCACTTACCTTCTCTTGGCCTGCTCTTCCATGTCTAGGGGTTCCCAGGGTTGATACCTAACGACTTGAACACTGACATGGATAAAGTCCTTTTTCAAATGTTTTATTTTGCAGTAGTAAAATCCAATAATACAGTCTCTTATGGGAACAGAGGGCACGGATGAAGAACTCAGGCACCTTGAACTGCAGGTCTACCAAAGTCTCTAATTGCACCCAGAGAGTAGTCACTCGCAGCTGGGTACTTTAAGACTGAACGGATCTCTAGCCAGTGATCATGGCAGTCAGCACGTTAACTCAAAACTTGAAGCAATCCTATGAACGTATACAAGTTGTAACTAGGGGTGAGCAGGAACCTTTTTCCTCAGTACCTGGAACGTTTCCCGTCTCCTCAATGGTACTGGAAAAACATGAATTTGTCGATGTCCTTCCCAACTCAGTAACCAGGCACTTCCCAGGATGGCACTTGCCGGCCCTCCTCCGAAGAGTCCCCCCCGGTCACTTCCACGAGCTGTGGTGCCTCTCCAAGCCAAGAGCACAGCCGGACACCTTGAATCCTCCCTCAGTTACTGCACCTCGGACTAGAAAGTTCCGAGACTCGGGAACAGACAGATCCCTACCCTAGACCATACGGGTCTTCCAGGGGCCTCCAACAGGAACATGTTGCGGGGTGGTGAACTCCCCGTGACCGGGACCCCTCACGGGGCTACCCCGGTCCTGGAACAAGAACAGACCACACGGGTCTCACAAACTTCTCTCTCTAAACACATGACCCACACATCTTAAATACCCCTTCCCAGACTCCTCAGCGAGCCCGGCACTCACACTGATTGGTTTCCGAGAAGGTTGATACTCAAACTGTCCAACCAGGCCTGGTTCTGGCCTGTCATGTGCACCTCACTGCTCACATGACCAGGCAGAACGTCCAACACAATCCGGCCAGACTGATGTCAAGGACAACCTATGTAATTAACCCTCAGAACCCCTACTGTTCTGAGGCAAAAAACTAAATTTACATGATGATGGTCCACCCAACTGTGGTTTCAGGCAAATTAACTTTTCAAAAAAACATCGTCAGGAGCCAGCGCTACATAGAAAAGGGAGAATAGTAACAGATAAACAGCAACAATTGTTGCTTACACAAACAAAAAGGTAGCCCTGTTGGATCTGCCCTGATGATAGCCCTGTTGGATTTATTCACTAAGAATACAATGGGTGGTACACAGGGCTTTTTTTCAGTGGGAATGGGGGGGAACGCAGCTCTGGCACCTCCAGCACTGATTGTATCTAATAGTAATGGGGTGTGCTGGAGGGCCTATTGGTGCTGGCTGCTTGGGGATTTATTGTCACTGGTGGGGATCTGTTTTTGTGTAATGCCACGTACACACAATCTGAATTTTGGTCGGAAAAAGCTCTGATGGTTTTCCCAATGGAATTCCAACGGGATTTAGTTCAAGCTGTCTTGCAAACCACATTCCGACCACCAAGAACGCAGTGACATACAACACGTACGACGGGGCTAGAAAAAGGAAGTTCAATAACCAGTAGCTAATAGCTTCTGTCTCGTAGTTGAATCTGAGCATGTGAGTTTTTGCTCGTCGGAATTGCATACACACGAACACATTTTCCGACCAAAAGCTCTCATCTGTCTTTTGCTGGCCAAATTTTCAATTGTGTGTACGGGGCTTAAGAGTCTACCGTTGCTGGTGGGGGATATATTGCTGTTAGGGATCTACTGTTGATGGATTGGTCCATTATTTCTGGCTGCTGGTGGTTCTATTGATGATGGCTGCTGGGAGATCTCTTATTGCTGCTTGGGGGGGACCTAATGTTGCTGGGGTGGAGTCCATTGTTGCAGAGCGAGTCTATTGTTGCTGGCTGTAGGGGATTTATTTTATTGCTTTTCTAGTTATCATTAACAAATTCAATACAAATTATTAAGCACCACAAAGTTATAATTGGTTCTGCATTCTTTAAAAGGGGTTATACTGAGAGGTGGGCAGTGGGTGGAACCAAGGGACTTTTATCAAAGGTGTGTAGGGGGCAGAGACAAGGGGTGACTCAGAAGAGGGGAGTTCCTGCACCTATATTCTGAGAAAAAAGAACATTGCAATGCAGTGTATATGAGGGGGGCTACACTCCATTCTATAGCCCATCACATTGCAATTCACTGTATTGTAACAGTGGCAATATACAGCACAGATCAATGAATCACAGCCAGCTCCCTGCTGTGCACACATGGGACACGGCCTACCGTGACATTGGTTTGGTAAGGGCATGGACCAAGGCAATGTCAAAGAACAAGGAAGTGAGAGTGGGTTCCACCAAAAAAAAAAAAGTACTTGATCCAAAAAAAAAAAAACTTCTACTTCGTTTCTTTACAGGGGAGAAAAAAATTAAATAAGCTGACTTTAATTTTCAAGTGAAGGTCTGGTTTAAACCATATACACATCCAAGTACCCAGAAAAAGAATGCTGCTTCAGCCTCATCATACCTGGTAAAGCATGACTGTGAGCTGTACGCACTTTTCATTCTAGTATAAAAGGCTTGCCCAGATTTAAAGCTCCTTGAGAGTTTAGAAATAGCTTGGACTGTCATTTTGTCTTATGCCCTGAACACACGGTCAGACATTCCGACGACAAAGTCCATCGGATTTTTTCCAAAGTATTTTGGCCTAAACTTCTCTTGCATACACATGGTCGCACAAAGTTGTCGGAAAATCCGATCGTTCAGAACGAGGTGACGTAAATCACGTACAACGGGATTATAAAGAGGGCAGTAGCCAATAGTTTTTGTCTCATAATTTATTCTGAGCATGCGTGGCACTTTATCCGTCGGAATTGTCTACACACAATTGGAATTTAAACGATTGGATTTTGTTGTCGGAAAATTTTAGATCAAGCACAGTAAAGGCTAAAGAAGTTGACATCGCTTTTTCTTATGACACCTTGTTGTGGGTAAAAGATACTTCCTGGATTTTTGTTTTCGCTCTAGATTTAGTGACTACACAAAAAGACATGTCTAATGTATTGAGGAAAACCTGTGGTTATAGTCAGGAGTCAGCAGTTCAGTCTAATTACCATATTCAGTGCAGCAAAGCATATTCCTCCGAGGAATCACCTCTGAGAGTACAAAATAATATCTACAGTATATAAATAGATGATGTTACAAAAACTTTACTGTAAATGCTTAGTAAGTGCAGTGAATGTTTTAAGTAATGGATGTTCTAGTACTCAGGACTTTTCAATACTTTATCTAAATTTGGCTTCAGTTTACTTAGAAAAGGTGTATTAATGATTTAGAGCAGCAAGTAATATGCATAAATACATAACAGCCTTATTTAAGATTGCTTTTTAAGACAGCTACTCATTCTAAATCCAAACCACAAAGTAGAGCTTGTAATAAATAAGTTGTTAAAATTTAAAGCCACTCATCTAAATTATAGTAAAAATGTGCAGTGTAAAACAACAGGTTTCAATGAAAGCCAAACTCCAGAACTTATTTCTTCAAAATGTAATTTTATACATAACAGTGGAGGCTAGTTTCCATTTTTTGTGCGGGGCAGCAAGCTAACCATACACACATCGGTCCGTCAGTCAAACCCCCACCCCTGTTCCGTCAGTCCTTCAGTCAAACCCCCACCCCTGTTCTGACAGTCCGTCTGTCAAAACCCCCCCCCCTATTGCTCAGTCAGCAATACAACACACAACCCCTCCCAGTCGCTCGCCCTTTACGCCCACCAGCCCCGGACTTACCCCGTCTAGGTCACAGGCAGATTCAGTGGCTTCCTCTTGCGTCTGCTACTCGGTGGTTTCCCACTGCATCTCCCCCTCCGTGGCCAACATGGTCACTTTTCTGAAGACCTACTTCCTGATTGGTCGGGAGGAGAATCAGCATGACAATTGGGCGGCACAATGGTGTAGTGGGTAGCACTCTCTCCTAGCAGTAAAAAGGGTCTCTGGTTTGAATCCCAACCACAACACTACCTGCCTGGAGTTTGCATGTTCTCCCTGTGAATGCGTGGGTTTCCTCCGGGGACTCCGGTTTCCTCCCACACTCCAAAGACATGCTGGTAGGTTAATTGGCTTCTGTCCAAAATTGGCCCTAGTATATGAATGGGGACCTTGGATTGTGGGCTCCTTGAGGGTAGGGACCGATGTGAGTATGCAATGTACAGGGATAGGGACAATTGTAGAAACTCACTCAGGATGGACTGGTGTCTTTATTCAACCTTACTAACTATGTAACTATGTAACAATACCAAATATTAATTTGCTATTGTCACATAACTGGATGGGCTCAGGGAGTAGGGCTCTGCGCCCCGAGCCCACACTTTTTTGAAGCCAATTAAAGCCTCAGGCTCTAATCTTGTGCTTTAAAAAAAACACATTGAAATCCATGCATTTGGCATCCTGCATGTAGATGAGGGGCCGGGAGCATGGATATAGCATGCACCCCTAATGGAGCGGCTGCTCCATTAATCTTAATTGAACAATATGAAGTTAGAAGCTGACTGGCTACTATGCTCAGCTGCACCAGTTTCTGAGTGCACCAGTTTTAGGCTACTTTCTCACTGAGGCGCTTTACAGGCCGCATAGCGCCTGTGAAGAGCCTCACCTGTCTCTCCAGTGTGAAAGCCCAAGTGCTTTCACACTGGAGCGGTGCGCTTGCAGGACAGTCAAAAAAGTCCTGCAAGCTGCATCTTTGCAGCGCTCTAGGAGCGGTGTATACACAGCTCCTAAAACGCCCCTGCCCATTGAAAACAATGGGGCAATGCTGCCAAACCGCCAGCAAAGTGCTGCTTTTTATTTTTTGGGGGGAAGGTTTTAACCTTTAAAACCTTAAAAACGGCCTGCTAGTGGCCGAATATCACCGCTAAAATAGCGGTAAAGCTTTACCGCCGGTGCCAGCCCGCTCCAGTGTGAAAGTTGTCTTAGTAAATACTCCCCATGGTATTCACTGGAATCCTTATGGACAGAGGTCTCAAACTGGCGGCCCTCCAGCTGTTGCGAAACTACAAGTCCCATGAGGCATTGCAAGGCTGACAGTTACAAGCATGACTCCCACAGGCAGAGGCATGATGGGACTTGTAGTTTCACAACAGCTGGAGGGCCGTCAGTTTGAGACCCCTGCTTATGGAGGTTATTTAGTGGATAGTTTTATTATAAATTAGGTAAGATCAAGAGGAACCATGTGTTTAAGGCAATTTTATTATATATATATATATATATATATTTCCTGGCCATACCTCACTATGGCACACAATGGGTTAACGCCTCATCTGGCGCCCACATGACCACCTTTTCCTAGCTGAATAAAAGACAGCCCCTCCCCCGACATGTTCTTTTTTTTTGGTCTGCTCCAGGCCACCTGTGGATTGCAGTGGTAAGTACTTTGTTTCCTGCAAGGATATGCCCACTGCCGCACGCCCCTTCATGTTCAGCCTCTCATGAAGTTGGAAGACCCAGAATGTTGGACAGCGTTGCATCCTGAAATTGGGTATCCCTTGTCCTGGGTTGCGGGCAAAGTTGCTTAGATAACGCAAATATTTTATAGGTGTGGTATTCGTAAGTTCTGCAATGTCATCATTGGGGTATTCCTGTTTTTTATAGGCAGCATGCCACTCTCCTGGCTTTGTCTTCAGTCTGACAGTGGCAGTGGATGATGTCACAAAGGGCAGGGAGATGGGCAGCGCGGGGTAGTGACCGCCAGTCACCAAGCAATAGCTTAAACAGTCTTAGAACCTCCGAATAGTAGAGGTGTAAAGTACTGACTGAATAATTGTATCTATAACTGGCCACTCTTGTGTGGTAAAGATTTGTTGCTGTTTGCTCCCTTGCTGTGCTGTGTGTTCCCGGGGGTTAGACAGCCTGACCAGTTTTGTCTCAGATTCTGTGTCTCCTGTCTGCCTCGGGAAGGCTGTCGGACCTATCCTGCTGCTGCTTAAAGCGGGATTTCACTGGAAATAACAAAAAGTTTTAAAAGCCAGCAGCTATAAATACTACAGCTGCTGACTTTTAATAAATGAACACTCACCTGTCCCAGGGTCCAGCGATGTCGGCAGCCGAGACCGATCAATCGCTCGGCCCTCGGCTGCTGCCGCCACCATTCTATGTGAGGGAATCAGGAAGTGAAGCATTGCGGCTTCAATTCCCGGTTCCCTGCTGCGCATGCGCGAGTCGCGCAGCGCAATTGGAATGGTCCGCTCTGTCTCTGGGACCCGTGTGTGTCCCAGCAGACAGGGCGCCGGGACAGAAAGAGGCATAGACTCCCGTGGGAGTCTATGCCCGGAAGTGGGTGCAAATACCTGTCTTAGACAGGTATCTGCACCCCCCTCCCCCCTGAAAGGTGCCAACTGTGATACCAGAGGAGGGGAGGGTTCCGATGAGCGGAAGTTCCACTTTAGGGTGGAACCCCGCTTTATTAAGTAAGTAGATAAAAAGCAGATGGGTCTTAAAGAGACAAGGTACCTATCTTTTTCTTGGTGACAGGTTTATGTTTTTTTCCATACTTTTTTGCACATATGAGCTCACCACACCTGTCAGTGGCACAGAAGATTAGCGAAGGTACGAGGGGGCGGCATGGGACATATCTTCAAAAGAGTGCTCAAGGAATGCAGTATGATGTTTTGCATGATTTTAGGAGCAGAAGCCCCGAACGCAAACACTCCAGAAAATCGAAGACCCACTGAGGACAATATGCATTCCTCATATTCTCGCACAGGGTGGCTTTCATGCTTCTCAAGCAGCTCACGTGGCAATGACTCACATGCGTCTACATCAGCGCAATAGAAAATGCTTTGCCCAGCCCTGTAGCAAGCATTGGCCATTAATCACCATGGATTGCCTCAAATGCCAATGGATAAGGAACAGGTAAGACGCAGGCCCAACCATCGCAAATGCATGCAGTTATTTCCAAATGTGAAAAAGGAAGAACTTATTTTCCCATAATGATGGAGTTAAAAGCTCATTGATAAAGCATGTGATAAGAAGACCAATTTACAGTAAAGGTCTCCAAGCTTTGTCCAATGAAGCTGGCAGGAGTGGATGGGGCCTGCCAGTATCAGGTGGACCAGTGTCTTTGCCTTTTAATACCTTTTAGGAATTCTGCAGGTTGGAAAAATGTACTTAAGGCTGGTTCACACTGGATGCAGTCCACTGCGTTTTTATTACAGTAAAAAATGCATGAACAGCGTTTACCATGGATTCCAATGACCTACATCACACCGGTGCTGTGTGTTCCAGTACTTCATTTTTTTTCTCTATGGAACGTATCTATAACATGGCAAATGCATTGAAAACACACCTGAACACCTCAAAAGTGTGCATGCAGAAAAACCTCTTCAACTCAAATTGTGGTGAACTGACCTGCACTTGCAGAAAATTAATACTGTGGCAGGTTTTTGCCTGTGGACTAGCGGCAGAGCTGTGATGTTTAAAGCATTAAGAAATGGCCTTTAATTCAAGTGGAACCTGCAGGAGTGGGCATGGTTCAGGAGGACTTGAACCTGGCTGCTGAATTTTGGCCAAGGCTTCAATAGATCTAGTCTAGGGCTGGCACATTCAGTCACAGCCATGAGAGCTTTGTGGTTGCGCCACTGGAGGGTGCATGATGCTTCCACACAAGCCCTTAGTAACAATCTCCATATAGGAGGTTGTTGTTTGCCAAAGCGCTGGTTGAAGTGAGTGACAGAAGAAATGTCCAGAATGTGGTCACACTCTAACAAGAGGAAGCAGCCGTCTTTTTGCTCAAATCGGTCGATCTTCAGAAGGGTTCAGGAGGCCAAATCTAATAGGCCAGGTTTAAATTTACCAGATCACAATGAAAGGGGCTCAAATTTCCTGTGTACATGGAATCCAATCCAGAGCAGGCTGCTAGATCTCGAAAGTCTTTTGAAGGTGGGCTCATCTAGTGCCTTCTAGTGGGATCCAGGATAGCCTCCTTTTTGGAAGGTTTGGGTGACAAAAATCAAAGATAGTTACCTGGGAGTACAATCACCAAATCTTTTTATTCATGATCAACAGATCTCAAGAAGAAAGAATTACTGCAAGATTACATATAAGAATAATACTGCAGCATAGTGTTGGTGCCACTAAATGAACAAATCTGGGGGCTTCTCCCCATTCTTTTTAGTACCCAAGGCTTCAGGAGCTTTCCCTACTGTCTGGGTTTGAAGAAATAGAATGGGTACATTCACAACAAAAGGTTCAAGATCGAGTCTGTGCAAACGGTCATGGCAATAGTTCAGTATGAGGACCAGTTAGAGTCAATCGACCTGCCAGACATATGCTTTCATATACCAATTGGTGTGTAACACCAGAGACATCTGAGATTTGCAGTGTCTTGCTGTCACTTCCAGTTTAGGTGTTTGCCATTTTTAAAATGTGGCATGGCACCAAGAAACTTTTTGAACATTTAGTAGTGGCAGTAATTAGTGTTTGAGGGTAAGGCCCTGCCATTACTTGGACAATGTTTTGATTGTCCCAGATGTAAGCCAGGAGCTGGCAAAAGCATCACAACCTTGTCCTAGAAATCCTTTTTCCAAGTTCAGTTCAGCACAGGACTCCCTCCCAAGGGGTCTGTTGCAGACTAGATTATCAAACATGTCAGTGGGGGAGGGGCTGTCTTTTATAAAGCTAAGAAAAGATGGTCATGTGGGCGCCAGATGATGCATTAACCCATTGTGTGCTGATGTAAGGATAGGCCAGGAAAGGAAAATATTTTTTTGTATTTGATAACAATTTTCCATAATATATACAGTGTGTGTGTTTGTACTATTTTTCATTACCAACAACCGATGGACGAATTTTACTGTATGGGCTTAGAATTTATTAAAACCCTGTATACTGGGATGTAAGTTAGTGTGTGGATTATATTTATAAAAGCAGCATACAGCATAAAGTATATAACAATGTTTTTGATATATGTATTTACACCACAGAGTGACACCAATATACCCCAGAAGAAGGTGAATTCCAAATTGAAACACATTGGATTCCACATGTGATATTTTGTTAAAGATCGACTGTGTATGATATAAGCTGTGACGTATGGCGTCGTTAGGAGACCATGATATAATGGTTAGAATTGACTAATTTCAACAGTTTATATTACACTGGTTTACAAATTTTGGGAAATTATCAACCTCTGAGATAAAATGTGCTAATTCTTACATATTTTGTTTAGATGAACTAGAAAATAGTGGATAAAGGTGCTGGTTGGCTAAAGTTTTCAAGATATTTCACAATAAAGTTTTATACACAGGCGAGTATATTTGTCTACAAGGGAGGGGGGTGTCTGATGATCATGATGCCTCGTAACGTCTCAAAAAAAGTACGATACCACATGAAAGTGTATACATTTATCTTCACTTTGAGACTAAAGATTATAACCGAACTGTAATTTATTGTTCTTTTATTGTAAGGTACATTTGTTTTGGTCAGATCTGTGCATCATACAGTTACATCTGGCTTGTGAAAGTGTCATCGTCTAACATTTCCAAAAAACATTTGTGTGATATTTTCCCTCAGAAGCCAAGACGCCTCAAAACTGTGTAAACAAAGCAGATAACTTCTGCTACATTTGTGGCGAGATTACTTTTGCATCTCAAAAGTTCAGTACGACGACAGTGGTAAAAAAAAGGCATACCACCTATATTTTGGATGCAAAATAGGGGATCAGGACAAGAGTTGAGCCCATCATTATTGTTGTATTACATGTGCAACTTATCTGCGTCATTAGCTAAACAAGAAGAAAAAGTCCATGCCTTTCGCAGTCTCAATGGTGTGGAGGGAACCCACTAATTACAGTAGCGACTGCTATTTTTGCATGGTTCCCCCAATTGCAAAAGGGATCTCAAGAAAGAAGAAGTGGACCGTGGAATATCCAAACATTCCATCCGCACTGCATCCTTTACCCTGTGGTGCATAATCGCACATCTCCCATATTTTAACATTTATTTTGATGCAATTTTGACTTGAAGCTGTATTTTGCAAACTGAGCCTATTGATACTCAGGACTTCATTTTACAATATTAGTGACCCAATTCTGGTAAAAGTTAGCTACTTTAATTTCCGAGGCTTTCTCCTTGTAGACCAGTGTTATCAGCCATGTCATTTTGTGAGGATTTATGAAATTGTGCAATTACATTTATAATTTTTTGTTTTTGTTTATTATTTTTTGTATTTTGTGTTTGCTTTTTTGGTGCCTAAAAATCCCGACTTTTAGTTTTTTTGTTTCCTATAAATTTAGAAGTAAGAAGCATAAGCCATAGGCTAGCGCTTCAAACAACATGTTAATGCATAAAGTCTAAAAAGAGATACAAGAGGAGGGTCTTGCAAAGTAGTCTGCATATCCATGTTCCTACTGTTATATATTCCACAGTGACTGAATACCTCCATGAAACAAATATAACCATTTAGAAACACAGACATTAATGGGCTAAGATTACTTTTCAGCAGAGACCTTGAAGTCATCTTCTAATGTCAAACTGTCTTACTGGTGCAGTAAATAATGAAGAAACACAACAGTTTATATATAACAAGGTATGTTTTGTTTATGCTAAATTGGGCACATGAGATGTTTGCTAGGGGCAAAACATTTGCTGCAAATAATGATGGTGATGCTAGTCAATGGTCGGCTTTTATACACTACTCATGGGGATGAGGGAGAGAACGTTCATTTACATCTTCAGGCATCACTAGCTACAATTTACTTTAAACAATAGCTTGGATTAGATAGGAATATGTCAAGGAGTCTTGTATGTCCTTCATAGCATATCTTGAAAGATTGTAGTGCAAAACACAGATGCATATGTTTTAAAGTATGATGTATAACCCTATGTCCAAACCAGTACTAAAAACGTAGAAAATAGCATATATTTACAGCAGGCTTTTTATCGTGAAAAATTTATATACATTAATTCTCTATTAAGGCTACCCATATTTAGTAATACAACATATAGATTTTTTGTCACAACTACTTATTTAAAAAAAAATCTTATTTTTCAGTCTGACCTGGTTCTGATGTTAATGCCAAGCTGAAAGGGAAAATCCATCATGTGAAGACCAGCTGTGAAAAGAAAATGTTTTTGACTGCAAAATTGATTTGGTCAAAAAAGCTGAATGGATGTCTTCACTTCAGTTTGGCAGGGGGCTTAAATGAAGTTTAATAGTCTACACATTTTAAACTATACCTACATTCTGTTTAGCAAAAAATAATAAAGTAAATATCATCTATATACAGTAAATGTATGTTAATGTGTATGAATGACCCTATTTTTTTATTTGAAATAGAGTAGCCACTTCAGCCCCGGAAAGGATTTACCCCCTTAATGACCAGGCCATTTTTTTTGCGATACGGAACTGCATCGATTTAACTGACAATTGCGACATGCAACGTTGTACCCAAACAAAATTGATGTCCTTTTTTTCCCCACAAATAGAGATTTCTTTTGGTGGTATGTGATCACCTCTGCAGGTTTTTATTTTCTGCGCTATAAACAAAAATTGAGCGACAATTTTGAAAGAAAAAATACATATCCAAAAAAAAAAGTAAAAAATCAAATGTATTCATCAGTTTAGGCCAATATGTATTCTTCTACATTTTTTTGTAAAAAATCCCAATATTGATTGGTTTGTGCAAAAGTTATAGCGTCTACAAAATAGGGGACTTTTAATTATTTCTTATTGTTTTTACTGGTAATGGTGGTGATCTGTGATTTTTAGCAGGACTACGAAATTTCAGCAGACAAATCTGACCCTAAGTGACATCAATACAGCGATCAGTGTTAAAAAAATTCACTGATCAATGTATAAATGACACTGGCAGGGAAGGGTTTAACACTAGACGTGATCAAAGGGTTAACTGTGTTCCTTCAGTGTGTGTTGTAACTGTGTGGGGGATGGGCTCATTTGGACAACACAGAGATCGTTGTTCCTGATCACTAGGAACAGCCAGTCTCAGTGTTGTCCCCAGACACAATGGGGATCCGCCTTGTTCTCTGTGGATTGATCATGACCAGTGGACATAGAGTCCACCGGACCCACGCGTGCGCTCCCCCAGCATGCAGTATCTCATGAACGAAACGACATACAGGCAGACCACCCTGCCTCAGTATATGTGCGGAGGGCATTCCGAAAGTGGGTAGAGAAGGGTAAAAATCCCTACTGGGTTGTTTGCTGCTGTCTGATTTTTACTGGGGAGAATCCCCTTCACTTCCTGTTCTGGAGACACAACACTCAATGAGTGGAAATCTCCAAAAAAGTCATGAGAATTCTCAATCTTTGACAGTTGTCACCAGAACATTTATCTCTATTAGATACTTTACCTGCATGTCCTGCATTGGTGACTAGTGATTCCTGTACCTTCAGCACTGGTGACTAGGCTTTACCAAGAAGTAAGCTGTCATTACTGTGTCAATGAACTGAAGCCAGGACATTCCCCAACCCACAGCTGTAGGTACACAAAGGAGTGGGAATGTTCATGAAATCATTGACCTAATATGGCCACAATATGAATTTATATGTCTCATTAGCAGGTGTATGGCCTTTTTTAAAGCTGAACTTAAAGTGGTTGTATAGTCTTTTTTTTATTTTTACCTACAGGTAAGCCTATAATAAGGCTCACCTGTAGGTAAAATTAATATCTCCTAAACCTGTATGGTTTAGGAGATATTTACTTTTCATGCAGCAGCTGATGTCATGCGGCACATGCGCGGTTAAGGCCCGGCTGAAGATCTATCAGAACTGGCAGACCTTGGCGGGAAAAAAATCCCATGCGCATGCGTAGGAGTGACGTATCGTGGCTTCAGCCACTCACAGAGCTGGAGCCGCAATACACGGAAAACACGGCAACATCTCAGCTCCCTCAGTGTGGATTGGGTGAGATACCGGCACCTCGTTCTAAGGTGAGTTTTTCATAATGAGCTAGTATGTGCTGCATACTAGCTAATTATGCCTTTGCCTTGCAGGTTTTTTGTTTTTTAAAAAAAAAAGGTTCGGGTTTACTATCGCTTTAAGAAACATGTTATACTTACCTGCTCTGTGCAGTGGTTTTGCACAGAACAGCCCAGATTCCCCTCTTCTGGGGTCCCTTGCTGACGCTCCTGGCCCCTCTCTCCTGCCGAGTGCCCCTAGAGCAAGCAGCTATGGGGGTCCCTGAGCTGAGCCACAGCTCTGTGTGTCCATTCAGACACAGAGCCACGGTTTGGCCCCATCCCCTCTCCTTCCTCATTGGCTCACTGACTTTGACTGACAGCAATGGGAGCCAATGGCGCTGGCTGCTGTCTCAGCCAATGAGGAGGGACAGCCAAGGCTGGATCGGGATGGGGCTCAGGCAAGTAGCAGGGGGGCTGAGGGGGGCTGCTGTGCACAAAATATTTTTTTTATCTTAAAGCGGAGTTCCACCCACTTTTGAAAGGTGGTTTTACACTAAAGACTACCTCTCCACCCCTCGTTTTTGGATATTTTAATTTTTTTTTTCTTTACTACCTTTTTTGAAGTACTGAGTATACTTCTGAGCCGTGGCCCGGCTGGAAGGGGACGTAATGTCTTCTTGTGCAGCAGCCCCCCCCCCCCCCGCTGTCTTCTGGGACCTGCATGTGTCCCAGAAGACAATCTGGCCATTCACAAAGCACCGCGTGACTTGCATATGCGTAGTAGGAAACCGGCAGTGAAGCCGCAGGGCTCCACTGCTTTTTTCCCTTAGTTATAATGGTGGCACCTGCACCTGATCCGATGGATGGATGGGCCTCGGGGGACAAGGGGGCGGTAACATCGGGAGTTCAGTTCCCTGCATCAGTAAATGTCCTAATTAAAAGTAAGCAGCTACAGTGTTTGTAGCTGCTGACTTTCAAAAAAAAAAAAAGGTTTGTGGCTGGAACGCCGCTTTAATGCATAGAATGTAGTAAGATAAATAAAAACATTCTGCCTAGAACCACTTTAGGGATGTATCAATATATACATTGCTGAATTAATAAGTGCATATATATCTGCCAGGAGTTCAGCTCTAAAACTATATATTACATTTGTAATGCAGTCTGAATAACACTGACCTTTGAAGCAGTTACATTACCTACAATTCATGTATTCAAACCACTACAAATAGTGTTGAAATGAAGCTGTTAGCATGTCAGGATTACACATCATACCTGACAGTGACAATTATTGCTGGGACTGTCATACATCCATAAGATAAATGTTGAAAAAAAAAAGCATTAGAATGACACAGTAGATTAAAAACTTCTTCTCGCCAGTCCAGTCTCCTAATAAACCCAAAAAGCACAGAGAGGGAGGTGTTAAAAAAAATGACACCTTAAAAGGAATGTAGGAAAGGAAGGAGCAGCCATAGAGCCAGACTATCATTTAAGGGTAAGACTTGAAGAACTAACTGGTGGGTCTGAGATAAGCAAGCAGTAGTCTGTATGTAAGCAGATCGGAGGTCCAGCAACTGCACCAGATTTTTCACTCTCCGGTTTTTGTAAATCAACCCTAGAGTGACAAAAAGGGGGCGATTCACTAAAACTGGTGCAACTGTACATAGTAACCCATCAGCTTCTAACTTCTGTTTCATTAAATCCCCCCCAATGTGTGTTGATGTAACACAAAAAGCCAGAAGGCTGAATGAAATTCATGTTATTGTTTTACTCAACAACCCTTGTGAGGATAGAAGTCTAGGTATTTGGATGAAACAAAATGGGCAGAAAACCCTACAACCAGGGTCGGTACCGGGGGGGGAGGGGGGGGGGGCAGAAGGGGAAGAAGCCCTGGGCAGAACAATTTACTGGAAGAAGGGGGGCACAGCTGCAGGTGAAGTGCTGGCAGTGTGCTTCTACAATCTGGTTGCACAAGTACACTGTTTCAGATTGTACACACTGGCCACGCTACTGCTATATAGCTACAGCAATATGCCGAGTGCGCTCCCGCACCAGCACAAGCCTAGGACGGACCAGCCCTTAACTTCCCTGTCAGGCAGAGATCAGGTGCTTCCTAGTCCTGGTCCAGCGTCAGGTCATTGAGAGGCTGGCTGGAGGCAGGATTGGGAGAGGAGCATTGAGTGATGCTGCAGGAGGAGGAGGAGGAAGGTGGAGGAAGCAAGTGTGCATCTCACAAAAAGTAAGAAGGTTGCCATCTGTAGATTAATTTGTTAAATGTTTTGATTGGGGAGGGGAGAGGTTAATTAACAATGGTATTTGTAATATGCAGCATAAAGGGGTTAATGTACTGGCACTGGTCACTGAGTGCTGCATTAGTGGTACCAATGTCAGTGTTATGCCCCGTACAAACAATCGAACATTGATCAGACATTCAGACAACAAAAGCCATGTATTTTTTCTGACGGATGTTGGCTCAAACTTGTCTTGTATACACACGGTCACACAAAGTTGGTCGGAAATTGCGAATGTCAACAACGCGGTGTTGGACATGTACGACGAGCCGAGGAAAGAAGTTCAATACCCAGTGTGGCTCTTCTGCTTGATTCCGAGCATGTGTGTAACTTTGTGTGTCGGAATTGTGTACGCACGATCGGAATTTCCGACAACGGATTTTGTTGTCGGAAAATTTGAGATCCAGATCTCAAATTTTGTGTGGTGGAAATTCCGATGGAAAATGTCCAATGGAGCCTATACACGGTCAGAATTTCTGACTAAAAGCTCCCATCGAACATTTTCTGTCGGAAAATCCGACCGTGTGTATGGGGTATAAGTGTTAATTACTTGACATTGGTGCCACTAATGCAGCACAAAGGAGTGATTAACTGCCACTAGTCACTAATGCATCAGGGACCAGTGCCAATACATTAACCCCCTCATGCTGCATATTACAAATATCATTGGTAATTAACCACTTGCCGACCCACCGCAGTACATGTACTGCAATTGAGTGGCAGCTACAGGCACTATGATGTACCCATACGTTGCAAGCCTGTTTCCGGGTTTCGTGCACATGCGCTTACTCTTCTGTGATTTTACACAGTGGAAGTCTGTCAGCAGATCCTAGCCAATGATTCATGGCTGGATCCCGATGACCAGCTATGTCCAATCACAGCCCAGAGCCCTGTGTTGATAATCAATACAGGGCTCTTTACAGAGGGAATGATTGCTTTTTATTCTTTTGTTTGTTGCAAAACTGGGAAAATAAACAAATCGATCAGTAGTAAAAAGCAGCACACATTATCCATTGTTAGGCACACAATTTCCCCTTTGATTGCCCCTAGATGTTAACTCCTTCCCAGCCAGTGTCATTAATACAGTGACAGTGTATAGAATTATTACTGATCACTGTATTGTCAATTCCCACCCAGTGTCAGTTAATGTTACTATCGCAGTCCCACCATAAGTTGGTTTTCTTGTATAAGAAAAAAACATTCCTGTACATATCCCATCGTTTGTAGGTGCTATACCTTTCACACAATTAGGCCCCTTTCACACCGAGGCGGTTTTCAGGTACTACAGTGCTAAAAATAGCGCCTGAAAAAAAAGGGCCCCTTTCACTCCAATGTGAAAGCCGGAGCTGGACAGTCTGGCAGGACGGTGAAAAAAGTCCTGCTAGCCGCATCTTTGGAGCGGAGAAGCAGCGGTGTATTCACCGCTCCTAAACCACTCCTACCCATTGAAATCACTGGGGCAGCGCTGCTACACCGCCGGCAAAGCGCCGCTGCAGCGGCGCTTTGCGGGCGGTTTTAACCCTTTTCTAACCCTTTTTCCCACTAGCGGCCGCATACCGCCGCTAAAACGACAGTAAAGCGCCGTTAAAAATAGCAGCGATTTGCCTTTATATATATAAGGGGCCTTTATATATATATATACGGATTTTTTACTTTCTTGTTATTTTTTTATTGGATGTTTTATAGCAGAAAGTAAAAAATAGTTTTTCTTTCAAAATGTGTTTTTTTTTTTTCATTCATATAATAAAAGCTAAAAATAAAACAGTGATGTGCAAATACCACCAAAAGAAAGCTTTGTGTGAAAAAATGATATACATTTTGTTAGGGTACAGTGTTGCATGTACCAACAAAAAATGGATTGGTCAGGAAGGGGGTCAAATCTTCCAGAGCTCAAGTGGTTAATTAAACCACTCACCAAACCCAGTGGTGTGCAAATACCACCAAAAGGAAGTTTTGGGTGAAAAAATTATATACATTTTGTTAGGGTACAGTGTTGCATGACCGCGCTTGTACCAGCCAAAGTAGAGCAGTCCTGTTTAACAAAAAATGGACTTGTCATGAAGGGGGTAAAATCTTCTAGAGCTCAAGTGGTTAATTAACCCCCCTCCCACAAACACACACACACACACACACACACACACACACACACAAACACACACACTGCGTTATTATTTTAAAGCAATTTAAGTGCCTCCAATAAATATACATATAATTTAAAATATGTGAGTGAAGTCTGTTTCTATTGAATCAAACTTAATTTCTATAGTTTTAAGTATTTTCTTGTTTTAAAAATGGGGGGGGGGGGGGCGCAGTTTGCCATCTTCGCCCTGGGCACCCGGATGACCTTGTCCCGGTACTGCCTACAACTCACGCGCCTGCAGGCCGCAGGTTTGTGCAAAAAACAAGGTATTAAAAAAAAAAAACAACCATTGTGTAGCAAAATAATTGTCCGCAGCACCTTTATTAGTTTGCAAACATACAATATAAGCACTGTATATAGAAACATATCATCAATATTCAAATATACAACATGGAGAAAATTCAAAGGACTCAAGCTAAATACTTATTTACTGTAGCTATTATTTAATCATTATTTTAATGGAATACTCTTTATTATGGGTGAAAACCACACAAGGTGCTCAAAAGCTCAAACATTTAATGGGGCAGTTTGCATTTGTGGTAACTAAAATGTTTTAAATGTTGCCCCTTTGCCAATGGCAACAGATGCAAACAAATTGTGCTTATTCTGTGTGTAGATTGAATTTTTGCGAAACTCTCCATTTGAAGCTAAATCTCACTAAATATAAATTGACATCTGCTGCGCTTTCTAAAAACCAGCAAAGAACATGAATAAAGCCTTTTAAATAATATTCACAAATTTACATACAGCCGTAGTTTCACACTTTTATATAGCTTGAACATGTACACAGCATACATTGTCCGTGATACAAGCTTTTAAGCACTTTGCAACACACTTGGAGTTTTTCTTTATTTTTTTTCCTAAATCACTTGTCAAAATCTCAATTATAATATAATTTTTTTTTTTACATAACCCAACATGGTACTGTATACAAAACAACAATGAACATCTTGTTTTGTTCTGAAATATTAAGCAACGAAGTGGCCTGTATGCTACTAAATAATTGCACCTCTGCTTAGATAGAAAAAAAAACAACATTGTTCTCTTGGGATGCCAGGGCTGCTCAGTCAAAGCCATGGGAAAATAAATGGCTTCTTTTTAAACAAAAATGTCATTCAGTGCACAACAATCAGTCTTAAAATGTGCCACTTGCCTGACATAGCTACAGTGGTTGTATTCTCCTCAGGATCTTGCACTATTATTAGCATAATTCCTGGAGCTCCAGCCGTGTTACAGTCACAATGCAGATCAGCATTAATCACGCTTCCAGACAAAGGCAAGAGAAATATATGATAGAAATAAACAAAATGTCAGCTAGGTTGATGCTGTGAAAAAATAACATTCAGGTGTCAGGTATGCTGACAAAGTGAAAATAGGAAAGTATACACCTATGCAACGCAAAGACAGAAAGCAGAAAAATATATTAATCAAACAGCTGACCTAGTTAATCATGGTTTACAATCTCCCCTGTGCTGAAAGTTTTGAATGTGGGGCCAATAACTTATCTGAGAGTTCTGGGACATATTTCACCATTCCCAACATGTTCCTGCTAAGTAATCAGAGACCTTAAGCATTACAGAGATAGTATAATAACCTGTATGAAAGCATCAATCGCTACAACATATGGATTACTATAGAAAACACAGACAGCTAGAAAACAAAGTCAGTAAGAACCTCTGTCAAGTATTTATGTTGTTTTTGTCCTAATTGGCATATATATATTCACAGTGTGAGGCCCTGCAACTCTGGAAATGGAAGTAGAAGTGACACAAGGTTCGCACGTATGTGCAGGGCTCTAGAATATCAATTTAGAGCTGAGAAAACTTTTGGTTTTCTCTAGGATTTAGTATTCCCAGATTTTTATAGAAATCCACCCAAGTAGACCCAAAGGTTGCCAACATCCCATAATCAGAAATCATATAGAGGAAGTACCCCCCATGGAAATACTATGGAACTTTAAGGGCAACTGATCAAATAACAAAATATGAAAATGCTTCCCCCCACACCAACTCTGGTTCGCTTTGGACCTAATCAGATATCTTCCCTGCCTACTAGAGAAACATTTCTGTCCCTTGGGCACTTGCTAACATTACCAATAATCAGCAACACCATTTAAGTTTGTGTTTTGGAAAAATGGTTTCTACCGATTCAAACTTATCTGATGTCCGCAAACACTTCAACGAACACGATCACTCTTCCAGGTCTCATATTCCCCCAAGTTTCCCTGCGACATTCCAGCCTGTTTCCATCTTTGGCTCTGTATCAGGTGATATCTTAGTGCAGATCCCACATTTGATTGAATGTTGTATAGCAGTAACACTTCGCATGGAATGCCCCTGAAGAAAGGACTCTACATAGGTCCTGAGACGCATCGGACCCAATATTGAAGGAACTGAATTTACATAATATAATTCTGCTTTTTGTTTTTTATGCATTCAATTCATGGTGATGTATGCACCTAGTATTCCCAGATTGGATTCCAGAGTCTGGGGATTTTAAAGAGTTTTGGGAGAGAAGAATCTCCAACCCAATGTCCAGGACTTTAAGAAGACTAGGAGTGTGCAGGAGTGCATATATGTTGTAATGATAGGCTTAGCTATAGCTCAGAGCTGCCATTAGGAGACAAGTATGCTTTGCTTATGAAACTGTACTCCTGTCCAGAGACAGGAGATTCCTTGTCCAGAGGACTGAGAGAGTCAAGACGGCTAAGAAAGTCTGGAGGCCATAGAGAAAACAGAGATCACAAGATGAGTCCAGAGGACTGAGGCGATCTTGAGGGCTCAGAGGATTGAGAGCCCGGAGAGCTAAGAGAGCCAGGAAAGCTGGGTGAGCTAAGAAAAATGCACAGTAACACATATACAGTCATGCTCAAAAGTTTGCATACCCTGGCAGAAATTTTGACATTTTGACATTAATATTGAAAATATGACTGATCATGCCAAAAAACTGTCTTTTATTTAAGGCTAGCCTGTCTTTTATTTTATGTGGAGAACAGCGGCGCTCATCTGAGTGCAGTATATTAAAACGATTAATAATGAGTTTATTAAGATAAAAATTAAAGACTATAACAACTAGGCAAGTCCTTGGGACTGTGGGAACCTCCTAAGCCCTTGTACACACGGTCGGAGATTCCGTCGGAATGTGTCTGATCGGAGCGTTTTGTCGGATATTCCGACTGTGTGTGGTCTGCATCGGACTGTTTCCGTCGGAATATCCGTCGGACCAACTTTTCCAACTTGCCGGAAATATTTTCTGCCAAAATGCTCTGATCGGACATACTCCGATCATGTGTAGAGAATTCCGATCGGACAAAGTGCCACGCATGCTCAGATCAAATTCCTAGACCAAAGCAATTGGCTACTAGCGTAAACATAGTCCCGTCGTAACGAAATAACGTCATTATGTCGGATTTTCCGACAACTTTGTCCGACCATGTGTATACAACAGTTTCGGACAAAATCCGACGGATTTGGTTGTCGGAATCTCCGACCGCGTGTACAAGGGCTAAGTCTCAGAGGAACAAGAGAGCCCAGTGTGTAAAAAGAACCCCTATCTAGAGGCCAGAAGAGGGCCGGTGCGGCAAGGTGCCGTAGTCAAAACCGAGTGAGCCAGGAGAGCAAAGAGGAGTTGGGTGAGACAGGTCTGGCAGACCAGAGACAATAGTAGCGGTTCTGCTGACATGAGAGTCATGTGGCTTTACATTTTCATTGACTCTTTGCATTGTGAAGCTGAGACCCCTGTGTGGAAATCTTTATGTGATTTTTTTCTTTTTCGTTTTTCAATAAATGTGGGCCAGAAAGCCTTTAAATACAGTTTGTCCTGGCACAACTCATCTCAAAATGCATCTACCACATGAGCAAAACACTAAACATCCCATGTATGTATATATATATATATATATATATATATATATATATATATATATACTGTATATATATATATATATACTGTATATATATATATTGTATAATACCTGGTGATGTTTAAAATTGCAATGCTGGAACCAACGATCAAGACTTTTTCATGTCATGCTTTAAATCCATTTTTAATAATCTGCTAACATGAAAAGTGTAAGCATTAAATAGAGTTGCATGCCTCTGCTTATTTACAGTAATTTTGTACATGCAAATGTCAAGTGACCCACATCTCCTGTTGAGGCAGCATTTTACCTTTTCTTTACATATTAAACATATATATATATATATATATATATATATATATATATATATATATATATATATAATTTCAGCATTTTGTTTTCTTTGAAAGATATGTGGCGCCATGTACTGTACAGAAAAGAAGGAGAACAAGGAAGAATGAATTATCACAGTAGATAGAACTGATGACATACATGAAGCTGACTTGGATGGACATCCTCCTCTAATCTTACATTTTGTGAAGTTCTGCTGATGTCTCGGTGCCACCCTCGTAGACAAGTTTTCACAGTTACAAACACACACATAGACTCAAAAGAAGGGATTCTTCACATCCTTGGCCCAGGGCACTATAGAATAATCACTTTAAAAGTTCGAATTCACAGGCCACCGGCCAAACCTTTCCTGTACATCTCCGAATATATAAACTGCTGCTGTCTTGATTGCCAGCTTTTTCCTATAATTTGTTTCTTTACTTTCATGCCCCAAGGGGTAGATGCAAAGGTAATTTTTCATACCTTTTTATGTCTTCTGTTCTTTCTGATCATTTTCACTATAAACCCCAGGGAGCTTCATAGGACTGAATTTAAAAATGTTTCTTGTTGAGTACAGAATACACAAATCCCTCAAAGCGGCTTAACATCTATTTTCATATTCACAGCTCATGTTCTCTGACAGAATCCTGTTACAAATACTGGGATGCTCTTCAATCAAGTGTTATGTGGTTGAGAGGCCCATTTGTAAACAAGCTTAATGGCTGCAATGAGTATTAGCTGCATTCTCTTACTGCAGCTCGCAATAATCACATTATATGCAGTATTTCCCATATACATGTAATATCACCTCCTTAGCTACAAATGTGGAATAATCCGGTCCTCTGCAACTAATTCTCTGTGCAAAATGGAGTCTTTTTTTATTTTTTTTGGTTTCTACAGACCTTTGTGTGAAATCTAATAGCTATAACATATCGTTTCTGCAATCGGAAGAACAATTAACATGAAATATTTGAATGTGGCGTTTTTCTTTATCATTTACCAGAAGACCTCAGAACCTGTTAATGGCACTAAAGTTATTTAAAGCTTGTATTTAGTGCAGTGGCATATTCAGCGCAATATAGAATGTGTCAGGCTCCATCAGATTGCTGATAACTCATGAGCTAATTTGCACCGAGCTCTAATATGGAGATAGAAAAGCTATCAGGCTGCAAAAGAGATAGTAACGTCACAAAGTGACACCTACTTATCATATATGCCAAGAACGCAATATGCCTGGAGACCTGTCTTTCTAAAGTAAATCAGAAGACAGATCTTTTGAAGGGGGTCATGTGATATGTCACTTCAGTGTAAATGCAATACACAAAACGTTATGCTTTCTACTATTAAAATGATGTGCTTCTATTTTTTTATAGTAATGGAATTGATAGGCAACAATTTACTGCAATATCGAGAGCACAAAGTAGCAGGTACTTTTACAAGTTTATACTTTCTCTAAACTCAAGAACAAAAATGTAAGATTTTACTGCTCACCAGCCCTTGGATGTGGTAGCTGCATTTGTTTTCTTTTTTTCAGCCTTTTTTTTCCTTTATTTTTACCTGGTGATGCTGCTGGTAATACATTTCCAGCCCTAGAGTGACAATGCGCACCCACTGGGGTGGATTTACTAAAGGCAAATAGACTGTGCAGTTTGCAAATTTCAGTTTCATGAAGCAAAAGTTTACTTTGCAAAGAATACTCAATCCTGTGCAGGGGAAATAAAAAAACAGTATTTTTGCTTGCACACGATTGGATGATGAAAGTGAGCAGAGCGTCTTCTCATTTACTAAGCTCTGGAGCAACTGCAAAATGCACAGTCTTTTTGCCTTTAGTAAATCAACCCCACTGTGTTGTATAGGGATGAGCTTCGAGTTCGAGTCGAACTCATGTTCTACTCGAACATTGCCTGTTCGCCTGTTCAGGGAACAGTGAACAATTTGGGCTGTTCGCAGCAAATTCGAAAAGCCGGAAACAGCCTATACAAGTCTATGGGAGAAATCTAAAGTGCTCATTTTAAAGGGTAATATGCAGGTTACTGTCCTAAAAAGTGTTTGGGGACCTGGGTCCTGCCCCAGGGGACATGGATCAATGCAAAAAAAAGTTTTAAAAACGGATGTTTTTTCAGGAGCAGTGATTTTAATAATGATTAAAGTGAAACAATAAAAGTGTAATATTCCTTTAAATTTCGTAGCTGGGGGGTATCCATAGTATGCCTGTGAAGGGGCGCATGTTTCTGGTGCTAAGAACTGTCCCTGCACAAAGTGTCATTTGTGCAGGAAAAAAAGTCTTTTAAAATCACTTGCGGCTAAATTGTCGGCTCCCCGTAATACAGAGAACACTCAATGAGTGTTCTCTGTATTAGCCGACAATTCATTCATTCATTGATAAAAAAAAAAAAAAGCGTGGGGGTTCCCCTAAATTCAATTACCAGGCCCTTCAGGTCTGACATGGATATTAAGGGGAACCCCGTGTCAAATTTAAAAAAAAATTGACGTGGGGGTCCCCCTAAATATCCATACCAGACCCTTCAGGTCTGATATGGATATTAAGGGGAACCCCGCATCAAATTTAAAAAAAAAATTGACGTGGGGGTCCCTCTAAAAATCCATACCAGACCCTTTATCCGAGCACGCAACCTGGCAGGCCGCAGGAAAAGAGGGGGGGACGAGAGAGCGCCCCCCCTCCCTCCTGAACCGTACCAGGCCACATACCCTCAACATTGGGAGGATGCTTTGGGGGTCTGTGACCCCTCAAAGCACCTTGTCCCCATGTTGATGAGGACAAGGGCCTCATCCTCACAACCCTGGCCGGTGGTTGTGAGGTTCTGCGGGCGGGGGGCTTATCAGAATCTGGAAGCCCCCTTTAACAAGGGGACCCCCAGATCCCGGCCCCCCCCTGTTTGAAATGGTAAGGGGGTACAAAAGTACCCCTACCATTTCACAAAGAAAGTGTCAAAATGGTTAAATAAGACAAACACACTTTTGAAAAATTCCTTTATTAAAAATAAAAAAATAAAAAAAAGATTCCAGCTGTGCTAATCCACTCTTGCTATCCAGCGACGGATCTCCGGGGTCCAGCGATGGATGATCATATCCAGCGACGGGGGATCTCTCAGTCCAGCGCTGTCCATACATCCTTCTTCTGTCTCCACTGCGGAGACTGCGGAGATCCCAGCGCTGACGTTTCTTATATTAGGAGGGCGGGGCCACCCGTCACCTGACCCTGCCCCTCTGACGCTGGAGAGGGAAGCCAGGGGTTCCCGAGTGACGTGTGGGTGACTCAGCCCCCTCTGATGTAACGCAGGTTTCCGTTACATCAGAGGGGGCGGGGTCACCCATACGTCACTGGGGAACCCCTGGCTCACTTCACCAGCGTCAGAGGGGGCGGGGTCAGGTGACGAGTGGCCCCGCCCTCCTAATATAAGAAACGTCAGCGCTGGGATCTCCGCAGTGTCTCCGCAATGGAGACAGAAGAAGGATGTATGGACAGCGCTGGACTGAGAGATCCCCCGTCGCTCGATATGATCATCCATCGCTGGACCCCGGAGATTCGTCGCTGGATAGCAAGAGTGGATTAGCACCGCTGGAATCTTTTTTTTATTTTTTTATTTTTAGTAAAGGAATTTTTCAAAAGTGTGTTTGTCTTATTTAACCATTTTGACACTTTCTTTGTGAAATGGTAGAGGTACTTTTGTACCCCCTTACCATTTCAAACGGGGGGGGCCGGGATCTGGGGGTCCCCTTGTTAAAGGGGGCTTCCAGATTCTGATAAGCCCCCCGCCCGCAGACCCTCACAACCACCGGCCAGGGTTGTGAGGATGAGGCCCTTGTCCTCATCAACATGTGGACAGGGTGCTTTGAGGGGTCACAGACCCCCAAAGCATCCTCCCAATGTTGAGGGTATGTGGCCTGGTACGGTTCAGGAGGGAGGGGGGCCGCTCTCTCGTCCCCCCCTCTTTTCCTGTGGCCTGCCAGGTTGCTTGCTCGGATAAAGGGTCTGGTATGGATTTTTAGGGGAACCCCCACGTCAATTTTTTTTTAAATTTGATGCGGGGTTCCCCTTAATATCCATATCAGACCTGAAGGGTCTGGTATGGATATTTAGGGGGACCCCCACGTCAATTTTTTTTTCATTTGACATGGGGTTCCCCTTAATATCCATGTCAGACCTGAAGGGCCTGGTAATTGAATTTAGGGGAACCCCCACGCTTTTTTTTTTTTTTTTATCAATGAATGAATAAATTGTCGGCTAATACAGAGAACACTCATTGAGTGTTCTCTCTATTACGGGGAGCCGACAATTTAGCCACAAGTGATTTTAAAAGACTTTTTTTCCTGCACAAATGACACTTTGTGCAGGGACAGTTCTAAGCACCAGAAACATGCGCCCCTTCACAGGCATACTATAGATACCCCCCAGCTACGAAATTTAAAGGAATATTACACTTTTATTGTTTCACTTTAATCATTATTAAAATCACTGCTCCTGAAAAAACGGCAGTTTTTAAAACTTTTTTTTGCATTGATCCATGTCCCCTGGGGCAGGACCCGGGTCCCCAAACACTTTTTAGGACAGTAACTTGCATATTACCCTTTAAAATGAGCACTTTAGATTGTGAACGTTCGAGTCCCATAGGCTTTAATAGGGTTCTAAAGTTCACACGAAGTTTAGGTCTGTTCGCAGGTTCTGGTGCGAACCGAACAGGGGGGTGTTCAGCTCATCCCTAGTGTTGTATCTATAGAGAAGCAGCATTGTTACACTAGAACAGCAAAGACTTAAAGTGGTGTTGCCACCAAAAAAAAAAAAAAAATTGCTTAAAATTCATAAAAAAATAAAAAATAAAATTATTGGAAAAATAATTTTTTTTATTCACCTCTAAATACCTGTCGCTAGGGGGGTCCCTCGTAGTCTGCCTCCTTCATTGCCCAGGCTGGTGACATCACTTCCCCTCGGCGGTGCACAGTCATCTGGGACCTGTCACGTGTCCCAGATGACTGTGCGGCTATCATGGCGCACGGTGCCGCTCACGCATGCGCAGTGGGCGCCCGGCTGTGAAGCCACAGCCGGGTGCCCACAGTAAGAATGCCAGTGCTACGAGCGGAGTGAGGAACGAGGGGGGGCTTTCGTTCCCCTGCATCGCTGGACCCTGGGACCGGTAAGTGTCCAATTATTAAAAGTCAGCAGCTGCAGTATTTGTAGCTGCTGACTTTTACATTATTTTTTTAGGGGGCACCTCACTTTAACCCACTTAATACCTGAAGGTAAAACAAACCTTAACATAGTTTTTTCAACTTTGCCATGTTTCAGTAAAACTAAATATATTAATATAATCACCTAGTGTATCCAGGTAAATTATACACTTTTGTAATGTCGAAGAAAAACTGTCCAAAAATCATTTAAAAAATCTTTTTTTTACATTTAATCTTTATGATTCTTGCCATTGCCATGACTTGTCACCAAAAAAAACCCCAAATGAATTCTCCTAGTCCTGACATTGGTGGTGATACCACATATGTGTATTTTATTTGTTGCTTGTATCTATAGTATGGTCAAGAAACTATATTACACACTTTGATTTGCTTTTTTTTCCAAAGCACACTGACACTGACAGTAAATAATTACATTTAAAAAAGTTTTTTTTCTTCTTATCTAAAAAACACAGACATTTAACCCTGACCTTTGACCCTAATACTGACCCTGAGCCTGACACCTAAAACACCTAGATCAAGCCGTTATCTATTTTAATTTTTTGTTCTATAAGCTTTTATAAACTTAACAGGTCTGTTTTTGTTTGTTTGTTTACGTTTTAACATCTGGCTAGGAGAAAAATTATGCAATTGAGTTGACTTACTAAAGGCAAATAGACTGTGCACTTTGCAAAGTCCAGTTTTTTCAGGACATAGTAAATGAGGTAAAGCTTCATTTTGCAAATACCCAATCACGTGCAAGAAAAAAAAACAGCATTTTTGCTTGCACATGATTGAGTGATGGAAGTCAGCAGAACTTTCCCTCATTTACTAAGCTGTGAAGCAACTGCACTTTACAAAGTGCACAGTCTTTTTCCCTTAATGTAGTAAATCAACCCACATGTAAATTTTCTCCATTCAAAAAGAGAGAGATGGAGACAGGGGCAGGTTTTTCCATTTCATCAATGTGATAGCCAATCACAGGCTATCACAGTGATCTTGTTATCAGGAGCCAGCACTCTCGGGTCCTGATCAGTAAAGTGGTTGTAAACCCTCCTTATATACCCAGTGAAGTGAATAGCCTCAGGTGATACACAGAGATAAAACAAATCCTCCTACATAAGTTTTACTTGTTTATTTGCAGTATTTTCTTGTCTATAACCCTTCAAAAGAGCACAATTGTGATAAAATCCTTTTGCATCTGTGAGAATTACATTGGGGTGGACAGCTGTGATAGAGCTGATTGGAGGAAAGGGACATATCCCCCCCCCCCTCCCCTCCACATAGGCAGAGGAACTAAGGAACATGCAGAGTTGTATTCTGAATAGACAAGCTACATACTTATCTCTCTCCTTGTCACAAATGTATCTCATGTGTCGGGAAAACTTCTCAGAAGTGGATCATGCTGATAACAGAGGAACGAAGCACCAGAGAGAAGCAACACTTAGAGCTTTGGAGATACAGTAGATACGTAAACACTGCATACATGTTTTTTGTTCACATTTCCAAACTGGGATTTACAACCACTTTAATACAAGACCAGGAGCTGTTGGTGACATGGAGCGGCTTTCAGCACAAATGCCAGTGTACATATATGCAATGCCTCAGACGAATGCCTACTGTCTCGACACCGCATATAGTGTGTGAGCTTGATTTTAATAGGTAACCATTAGCACCATTAGTAACCATTAGCACAAGGATAAAGATCCTTCTTTTCAGGCATGGGTCTTTCCTGATCCCCCACTTCCCTGGCAGATGCCCTCCCCATGATCCAGTGGTGGACTGTCACTCGTTGTTCTCACATCCAGAGCAGGGCTATGGATCCTGCCCTGGTCTTGGTCACATCAGCACCCTGGAGCACGGGGGAGAAGAAGCTGCATGGACCGTCTAGCTGTGGGGAGGAGATGAGAGTCAGGTAAGTATATCTCCTTTTCTTTTTCTCCTTTTCCCCTACTCACAATCAATCAATCAACCCTTGCAGAGTGGGCACAGCCCCACTGCAAGAGATACATTTCTATTTGCCCTTTGGAAGTTGTTCTCTAGTCCACAGAGGTGACCTTTGAAGAAAGATAAGAGTGCAGATACAGGACAGAATTGGCTTTCTGCAGTTCTTTTAGTACTTATGAAACAGATATACCGTATATGCCGGTGTATAAGACGACCGGGCATATAAGACGACC